>NC_058083.1:357613990-357923443 GCF_014858855.1 Bufo gargarizans | reverse complement strand
TAAACCTTAAAACGTGTTACTTGGGGCGTTCTTGGAAAGCCGAGCGAGTTCAAAAGCCACTCCATAGTAACAGTTATTAAAAAGCTCCAACTGAATAAAAGAAGATTAGAGAAAAGAATAAAAGGAAAAAGGTGTAAAAGAAAACCAGAGAAGGAAAGATGTGCTTGGAAGCAAAAAATTAAATATAAAACTATTAATGTGTATAATAAAAAGTAATACAAATTATTATGTCAGTGTTTAAAAATAAGGAGAAAAAAAAGAAAAAATTTTTTAAAAAGCAAGAGCATTTCAGGTAGAAAGGCTTGTCAGTAAAGAAGCCGAGTCAGGGGCTTTTTTCTTCTACCTTGTACCCAGTCGCTTTGGACATTACAGAACGTTTGGTGCCTTCCTTTTTGGGGGTGGATTTTTCTTTTGCCTTTGGTTTTCCCTGAAATGATTCCTCCTGGATATCCTGCGCATTCTCACCCTCGGAGACATTGCCAGATGAACTGTCCTGAAATGAAACCACTTTTTGTAAAGTTCCATAAGAGATCACCACATACATAAAACAAACAGTAGAATTCTAGGAACAGCAGCTCTCAGGTCAACGATAAAAAAATAAAATACAAACTACTACCAAAACACAGTAAAGGCAGCTTTCTGTATTACGTAGTCAAGTATAAAAACATATTTCACACATCAAAAAGGAATCTGGGGAATCTTGAGGGCCAGGTTGACTCTTGAACTCTGTAGTATTCCTGAACAATTTTTTCAGTGTTATGCTGAAAAATACCACTGCCATTAGGAAATAGTCATAAAGGGGTGTACCTGCTCTGCAACAACTTCTAGGTACGTGTCAAACATTCATATGAATGCCAGGACCCAGGCTTTTCTTCTATAGTGCGTCCTGGTTTACACTCAACCGGCCGTTCACATTAGGGCTGCAACGATTACTCAATGTAATAGAGTCCCAAAAAAAAATCCTCAATGCAATTTCCCTGCATCGAAGATTCATTTAAATCACGTGACCTCGGAGTGTGAGTGAAGCCTCTCACTCACCACTCCGTGACCTCCCTGGAGCCTCTGCTGGAGTGTCTGTTGCGGCAGTACCGGGGCTTGGTCGTGGCGTGGGAGGAAGCGCAGTGTGTGCCGAGGTGCTCGGGCTGTGGCGGCTTCCTGCTGGACCCGGTCACTGTGCTGTGCAGGCACACGTACTGCTGGCCCCGTCTGCGAGGAGAGTCCAGGAAGCGCTGCCAGCTGTGCCAGGGGGACATGGGGTACCCGTCCTGCCAGACCTGTGTGCTAGCCGAAAAGGTGCGTGCCCGGGAAAAACTGGCAGCACTGGGATATTGACGAGCTGCTGGAATTCGGGGAGCACCAGGAGGCGTTGGCCAGGATCTGCTCAGTCAGACACAGGTAGGAAGCCTGCTGCCCATAGAGATATGTGCCTGGGAAAGCTGGGTGGCAGCAGCACTAGGCTCTCGAAGGCTGAATGCAAACACTATGGTACTACTGCTGTGACTACAGGGGGGTGACCCCTGTGCGGTGACTACAGTGGGAGACATTGCAATGAATGGCATGGAGGGGAAGATGGCACTGGGGGAGTGGGGGACATGGCATCTGGTGGCACTGGGGGAGTGAAGCTGATGGCACGGGGGAGCTGTTGGCACTGGGCGATAGTGGAGCTGATGGCACTGGGTGGGAACGAAGGGTGTTGGAGACTGATGACAGGGGGTCTGATGAGTTTTTATAAAGGAAAACAGTCTATTAATTCATTTATTTATTAGAATACTCGATTAATCGTAAAAATAATCAGTAGAATACTAGAGTACTAAAATAATCGTTTACTGCAGCCCTAACCCACATGTAAAATAAAGCATGACCAGGCAGCTCTATGGTCCAGCTCTGGTGCTCAAGTTCCCACTGTAGATACTGTTGTCAGTGACCTAGGCCCAGCAGCTACACAGCAAGTTGCGATGTACTGCATATTTTGACACGTTCTCATCCTGCTCTTCTATGGGAATGGACCAGAAAAGCTAGCCTTCTCTCCCCATGTGTGAAATAAAGACCTTTCATAACCTATGTCACCAATTCTCCTTCCTTGGAACACTTTTGGTAGTTACTAACCACTGCATACCGGGAACCCTTTGATCTTCTGGAGTTGCTTGAACCCAGTTATCTAGCCATCACAATTTAGCCTTTGTAAGCAACTCTGATCCTTTGCTTGCCCATTTTAAAGGCTTACAACACATCAACTTTAGAAACTCACTGTTCACTTGCTGCCTTATATATCCCATCCCTTGTCAGCAGCCATCGTCAATCAACTTTATTGGTGGATTACAAATAAAAACACAAATGACGGCACAAATCCACCACCGAGACAGTGTTGCACGATCAATGTGTTGCTAGCTAAATGTCTTGTGAAACAAAGGATGTGTTATCTGTAAAGAATAAATCAAGGCAACTGGACGTACTGTAGATTTCTTGAAAATGTTTCACTCGTTCTTCCAACAAACTTTCTGAATTCTGATTTACTGTACAAGAATTCTCTGGGAATAAATATGTAACTGAATCAACATCTGGTCATTATACCCAGCATAAGGGTCAGGGGGTCATTATACCCAGCATAAGGGTCAGGGGGTCATTATACCCAGCATAAGGGTCAGGGGGTCATTATACCCAGCATAAGGGTCAGGGGGTCATTATACCCAGCATAAGGGTCAGGGGGTCATTATACCCAGCATAAGGGTCAGGGGGTCATTATACCCAGCATAAGGGTCAGGGGGTCATTATACCCAGCATAAGGGTCAGGGGGTCATTATACCCAGCATAAGGGTCAGGGGGTCATTATACCCAGCATAAGGGTCAGGGGGTCATTATACCCAGCATAAGGGTCAGGGGGTCATTATACCCAGCATAAGGGTCAGGGGGTCATTATACCCAGCATAAGGGTAAGGGGGTCATTATACCCAGCATAAGGGTCAGAGGTGTTGATTCTATTATCCTAATTAGGGTGGGCGATAAAGACTTCCCAGAAAAAGGTGTCAAGACAGCATTGTATGTGGCAGACAATAGATGTCTAAACCCCCACCCCCCCGCCTCTATTCAAGTTTGTGTAAAGTGAAAAGATAAAGCGGCTCATCCCTTCTCCGTATGGATAAGGTGCTCACCCTCCGGTCCTACCCTCAGGACCTGTAGAGGACAAATGAGGTGTAAGCAGATGTAAGGGGGCACACTCAGAAGGGAAACACAATGGTGAATAATGTAGTGGTTTAATACTTTAAAAACACACCACTAAAATTATATAAAATATACATAAAAAAAAAACGCACATCAATCATATGCAATGAACATAGAGACGTGCTAAATGGTTAGCATGATCTGCGAGACTATAAATCAATGCGGTGGTAATGTCCCAATCCAATAGATCGTGTGGTAGTCGTGCCGACAATGTCCCAATCAGAATTCCATGTAGTATAAATTGTGCTGAACAGTAGTGGCACTATGGCCAAATCCAGATAGAGCAGTAATGATAATAGTACAACCCAGTACCAGAGTCCGGTAATGTGAGCGTTCAATAAAAGATAGCAGTTACTATTGCTAGCTTCACAATGAGACTGATAGTGAAGTAACTTACAGTGTCTTGCAGCTTGTAATGCTCAAATACGAGCCCGGTCTTACCCCTCTTCACTGCCTGACCGCAGCGCTGTTCCCAGGTAGCCGTACACTCGCAGCGTCCTACGCTATTCAAGCTTGGCTTCTCAATTTTTACGTAGATGGCCTCCTCTGTTGTCTGCCACATACAATGCTGTCTTGACACCTTTTTCTGGGAAGTCTTTATCACCTACTGACTCCAATTAGGATAATAGAATCAACACCTCTGACCCCATGCTGGGTATAATGACCTCTGACCCCATGCTGGGTATAATTACCAGATTTTGATTCAGTTACATATTTATTCCCAGAGAATTCTTGTACAGTAAATCAGAATTCAGAAAGCTCGTTGGAAGAACGAGTGAAACGTTTTCAAGAAATCTACAGTACGTTCAGTTGCCTTGATTTATTCTTTACAGATATATACCATGACCTGGATAAATGAGAACCTTCACAGACAAAGGGTGTGTTAGTGTCCTGCTGATTACCGAGTAGAGGGGGTGTGACCGGACTGTATATCAGGCAGCCAATCACTAAACACCAACACCCACAGCAGGAAAGCTAGGGATTGTAGTTTTGGGAGGGAAGATCAGGCACTATGATACTCTGTGTTGCAGGCTCACAAAATGGATTGTAAGGTAAACTGAAACTCTGGTTATATGTATAGGTACGGGTTATGGTTGGTTCACAGCTTGCAGCCTTAGAGCAGTTTTTTTTTATTTTTTTTATTAATTTACTTTACCAGAATAACCCTTTAAAGGATGACCTGCCAGTGGTCCCAACATGTCTCTTAGTAAATACTTTCAGTGCCCAAAACACTACCAGCCAGTGTAGGGACACACCCCTAACTGCAAACAGCCAATTTTCAATGTATTCAGAAACGTCTAGGAGGAATAACAGAGGAACAGAACAGTGCAGGGTTCTAGCAAAATGCAGCATTATTATGTCATAGGGAATGCAAGTGTATACAGTAGAAAAATCACGACAGCAGACAGGTCCTCTTTAACCACCTCAGCTCCCCTAGCTTAAACACCCTTAATGACCAGACCACTTTTTACAATTCTGCACTACACTACTTTCACCGTTTATTGCTCGGCCATGCAACTTACCACCCAAATGAATTTTACCTCCTTTTCTTCTCACTAATAGAGCTTTCATTTGGCGGTATTTCATTGCTGCTGACATTTTTACTTTTTTTGTTATTAATCGAAATTTAAATTTGTGAAAAAAAATGAAATTTTTTACTTTCAGTATTAAAAAACAAACAAAAAAAACGGCATCTATATATAAAATTTCTCTAAATTTATTGTTCTACATGTCTGATAAAAAAAAAATGTTTGGGTAAAAAAAAAAATGGTTTGGGTAAAAGTTATAGCGTTTACAAACTATGGTACAAAAAAGTGAATTTCCGCTTTTTGAAGCAGCTCTGACTTTCTGAGCACCTGTCATGTTTCCTGAGGTTCTACAATGCCCATACAGTAGAAACACCCCACAAATGACCCCATTTCGGAAAGTAGACACCCTAAGGTATTCGCTGATGGGCATAGTGAGTTCATAGAACTTTTTATTTTTTGTCACAAGTTTGCGGAAAATGATGATTTTTTTTTTTTCTTCTTTCCTTACAAAGTCTCATATTCCACTAACTTGTGACAAAAAATAAAAAAACTTCCATGAACTCACTATGCCCATCACGAAATACCTTGGGGTGTCTTCTTTCCAAAATGGGGTCACTTGTGGGGTAGTTATACTGCCCTGGCATTTTAGGGGCCCTAATGTGTGAGAAGTAGTTTGAAATCAAAATGTGTAGAAAATGCCCTGCGAAATCCGAAAGGTGCTCTTTGGAATGTGGGTCCCTTTGCCCACCTTGGCTGCAAAAAAGTGTCACACATGTGGTATCGCCGTACTCAGGAGAAGTTGGGCAATGTGTTTTGGGGTGTCATTTTACATATACCCATGCTGGGTGAGAGAAATATCTCGGCAAAAGACAATTTGGGATGATCTATATGGGATGATCACCCCCCTGTAAGGCTCCATTCAGACGTCCGTATGTGTTTTACGGATCCACGGATCGGATCCGCAAGACACATACGGACGTCTGAATGGAGCCTTACAGGGGGGTGATCAATGACATGGGCATATAGACTCCCTGATCACCCCATTTAGACATTTTTTTGGCACAAGTTAGCGGAAATTTATTTATTTTTTTCTTATATTCCACTAACTTGTGTCAAAAAAATAAAATGAACTCTCCATACCCCTCACGGAATCCTAATGCGTATACTGGGTGATCAGGGGTAAAAAAATAAAAATAAATTGCATCTACAGCTTTTCAGCGAACGATCGCCGCTGGCAGGCTGTAGATCCACTCTCTCACCTTCCGATCCCTGTGTGCGCGCATTCACAGGAAGTCTCGCGAGATGACTCAGATGCGTCACTCTGCCTGGGACAGCCGCCTCCGGACCGCGATCCTGCGTTAGGCGGTTAAAGCGGTTGTCCTGTGAAAAACTTTTTTTTTTTTTTTTTTTTTTTTATACTTTTATAATTGCATGCGATTAAAAATGTTGTATAGCCACTGAGTTATTTACTGAAATGTATCTATCACCACCTGCTGTTTGCCCTTTTCCTCATTTGGTGGATACACATGCTCAGTTCCATTCTATAAATGCCACCGGCTGTATCTACTGTAACTGTGACAGGGAGAGAGCAGGAGCAGAAAGGACATGCCCCCTAAGCTGTGACAGGGAGAGAGCAGGAGCAGAAAGGACATGCCCCCTAAGCTGTGACAGGGAGAGAGCAGGAGCAGAAAGGACATGCCCCCTAAGCTGTGACAGGGAGAGAGCAGGAGCAGAAAGGACATGCCCCCTAAGCTGTGACAGGGAGAGAGCAGGAGCAGAAAGGACATGCCCCCTAAGCTGTGACAGGGAGAGAGCAGGAGCAGAAAGGACATGCCCCCTAAGCTGTGACAGGGAGAGAGCAGGAGCAGAAAGGACATGCCCCCTAAGCTGTGACAGGGAGAGAGCAGGAGCAGAAAGGACATGCCCCCTAAGCTGTGACAGGGAGAGGCAGGAGCAGAAAGGACATGCCCCCTAAGCTGTGACAGGGAGAGAGCAGGAGCAGAAAGGACATGCCCCCTAAGCTGTGACAGGGAGAGAGCAGGAGCAGAAAGGACATGCCCCCTAAGCTGTGACAGGGAGAGAGCAGGAGCAGAAAGGACATGCCCCCTAAGCTGTGACAGGGAGAGAGCAGGAGCAGAAAGGACATGCCCCCTAAGCTGTGACAGGGAGAGAGCAGGAGCAGAAAGGACATGCCCCCTAAGCTGTGACAGGGAGAGAGCAGGAGCAGAAAGGACATGCCCCCTAAGCTGTGACAGGGAGAGAGCAGGAGCAGAAAGGACATGCCCCCTAAGCTGTGACAGGGAGAGAGCAGGAGCAGAAAGGACATGCCCCCTAAGCTGTGACAGGGAGAGAGCAGGAGCAGAAAGGGACATGCCCCTAAGCTGTGACAGGAGAGAGCAGGAGCAGAAAGGACATGCCCCCTAAGCTGTGACAGGGAGAGAGCAGGAGCAGAAAGGACATGCCCCCTAAGCTGTGACAGGGAGAGAGCAGGAGCAGAAAGGACATGCCCCCTAAGCTGTGACAGGGAGAGAGCAGGAGCAGAAAGGACATGCCCCCTAAGCTGTGACATGGAGAGAGCAGGAGCAGAAAGGACATGCCCCTAAGCTGTGACAGGGAGAGAGCAGGAGCAGAAAGGACATGCCCCCTAAGCTGTGACAGGGAGAGAGCAGGAGCAGAAAGGACATGCCCCCTAAGCTGTGACAGGGAGAGAGCAGGAGCAGAAAGGACATGCCCCCTAAGCTGTGACAGGGAGAGAGCAGGAGCAGAAAGGACATGCCCCCTAAGCTGTGACAGGGAGAGAGCAGGAGCAGAAAGGACATGCCCCCTAAGCTGTGACAGGGATGAGAGAGCAGGAGCAGAAAGGACATGCCCCCTAAGCTGTGACAGGGAGAGGCAGGGCAGAAAGGACATGCCCCCTAAGATGTGACGGGGAGAGAGCAGGAGAAGAAAGGACAAGCCCCCTCAGCTCTGACGGGCAGAGAGCAGGAGCAGAAAGGACATGCCCCCTAAGCTGTGGACAGGGAGAGAGCAGGAGCAGAAAGGACATGCCCCCTAAGCTGTGACAGGGAGAGAGCAGGAGCAGAAAGGACATGCCCCCTAAGCTGTGACAGGGAGAGAGCAGGAGCAGAAAGGACATGCCCCCTAAGCTGTGACAGGGAGAGAGCAGGAGCAGAAAGGACATGCCCCCTAAGCTGTGACAGGGAGAGAGCAGGAGCAGAAAGGACATGCCCCCTAAGCTGTGACAGGGAGAGAGCAGGAGCAGAAAGGACATGCCCCCTAAGCTGTGACAGGGAGAGAGCAGGAGCAGAAAGGACATGCCCCCTAAGCTGTGACAGGGAGAGAGCAGGAGCAGAAAGGACATGCCCCCTAAGCTGTGACAGGGAGAGAGCAGGAGCAGAAAGGACATGCCCCCTAAGCTGTGACAGGGAGAGAGCAGGAGCAGAAAGGACATGCCCCCTAAGCTGTGACAGGGAGAGAGCAGGAGCAGAAAGGACATGCCCCCTAAGCTGTGACAGGGAGAGAGCAGGAGCAGAAAGGACATGCCCCCTAAGCTGTGACAGGGAGAGAGCAGGAGCAGAAAGGACATGCCCCCTAAGCTGTGACAGGGAGAGAGCAGGAGCAGAAAGGACATGCCCCCTAAGCTGTGACAGGGAGAGAGCAGGAGCAGAAAGGACATGCCCCCTAAGCTGTGACAGGGAGAGAGCAGGAGCAGAAAGGACATGCCCCCTAAGCTGTGACAGGGAGAGAGCAGGAGCAGAAAGGACATGCCCCCTAAGCTGTGACAGGGAGAGAGCAGGAGCAGAAAGGACATGCCCCCTAAGCTGTGACAGGGAAGAGAGCAGGAGCAGAAAGGACATGCCCCCTAAGCTGTGACAGGGAGAGAGCAGGAGCAGAAAGGACATGCCCCCTAAGCTGTGACAGGGAGAGAGCAGGAGCAGAAAGGACATGCCCCCTAAGCTGTGACAGGGAGAGAGCAGGAGCAGAAAGGACATGCCCCCTAAGCTGTGACAGGGAGGAGAGCAGGAGCAGAAAGGACATGCCCCCTAAGCTGTGACAGGGAGAGAGCAGGAGCAGCAAGGACATGCCCCCTAAGCTGTGACAGGGAGGAGAGCAGGAGCAGAAAAGGACATGCCCCCTAAGCTGTGACAGGGAGAGAGCAGGAGCAGAAAGGACATGCCCCCTAAGCTGTGACAGGGAGAGAGCAGGAGCAGAAAGGACATGCCCCCTAAGCTGTGACAGGGAGAGAGCAGGAGCAGAAAGGACATGCCCCCTAAGCTGTGACAGGGAGAGAGAGCAGGAGCAGAAAGGACATGCCCCCTAAGCTGTGACAGGGAGAGAGCAGGAGCAGAAAGGACATGCCCCTAAGCTGTGACAGGGAGAGAGCAGGAGCAGAAAGGACATGCCCCCTAAGCTGTGACAGGGAGAGAGCAGGAGCAGAAAGGACATGCCCCCTAAGCTGTGACAGGGATGAGAGCAGGAGCAGAAAGGACATGCCCCCTAAGCTGTGACAGGGAGAGAGCAGGAGCAGAAAGGACATGCCCCCTAAGCTTGACAGGGAGAGAGCAGGAGCAGAAAGGACATGCCCCCTAAGCTGTGACAGGGAGAGAGCAGGAGCAGAAAGGACATGCCCCCTAAGCTGTGACAGGGAGAGAGCAGGAGCAGAAAGGACACTGCCCCCTAAGCTGTGACAGGGAGAGAGCAGGAGCAGAAAGGACATGCCCCCTAAGCTGTGACAGGGATGAGAGCAGGAGCAGAAAGGACATGCCCCCTAAGCTGTGACAGGGAGAGAGAGCAGGAGCAGAAAGGACATGCCCCCTAAGCTGTGACAGGGAGGAGAGCAGGAGCAGAAAAGGACATGCCCCCTAAGCTGTGACAGGGATGAGAGCAGGAGCAGAAAGGACATGCCCCCTAAGCTGTGACAGGGAGGAGAGCAGGAGGAAGACAGCCTCAGCGTGCAGACAGGATGAGCAGAAGGACATGCCCCCTAAGCTTGTGACAGGGAGAGAGCAGGAGCAGAAAGGACATGCCCCCTAAGCTGTGACAGGGAGAGAGCAGGAGCAGAAAGGACATGCCCCCTAAGCTGTGACAGGGAGAGAGCAGGAGCAGAAAGGACATGCCCCCTAAGCTGTGACAGGGAGAGCAGGAGCAGAAAGGACATGCCCCCTAAGCTGTGACAGGGAGAGAGCAGGAGCAGAAAGGACATGCCCCCTAAGCTGTGACAGGGAGAGAGCAGGAGCAGAAAGAAAGGACATGCCCCCTAAGCTGTGACAGGGAGAGAGCAGGAGCAGAAAGGACATGCCCCCTAAGCTGTGACAGGGAGAGAGCAGGAGCAGAAAGGACATGCCCCCTAAGCTGTGACAGGGAGAGAGCAGGAGCAGAAAGGACATGCCCCCTAAGCTGTGACAGGGATGAGAGCAGGAGCAGAAAGGACATGCCCCCTAAGCTGTGACAGGGAGAGAGCAGGAGCAGAAAGGACATGCCCCCTAAGCTGTGACAGGGAGGAGAGCAGGAGCAGAAAGGACATGCCCCCTAAGCTGTGACAGGGAGAGAGCAGGAGCAGAAAGGACATGCCCCCTAAGCTGTGACAGGGAGAGAGCAGGAGCAGAAAGGACATGCCCCCTAAGCTGTAACAGGGAGAGAGCTGGAGCAGAAAGGACATGCCCCTTAAGCTGTGACAGGGAGAGAGCAGGAGCAGAAAGGACATGCCCCCTAAGCTGTAACAGGGAGAGAGCTGGAGCAGGAAGGACATGCTCCCTAAGCTGTGACAGGGAGGGAGCTGGAGCAGAAAGGACAAGCCCCCTAAGCTGTGAGAGCTACAACAGTTGCCATTACACCTACAGGCTCTGCATTGCCTCGTCCTTTCCACTCTGACCGGGGCAAGCACTGAAGACGCCATAATGCCTGGCCCGGTCATTCACAGTGCAAAGGGTGCAGCAGTTACTCTAGGAGTAACGTTGCTCCTAGAGGCTCAATTGCATATATTAAATCTTCATTTTTCCTCAGCAATGCGGACACATATGAACATGGGACCAACACAGATGTCTTCAGCTGCCAAGTGCACATGTAACAGGCCAGCCAGTGTCATAGGTACAGATCTGCTGACAGATGCTCTTCAAGCGTACTATGCTTTGTACAGAATGCAATTAAAGGTCAACTGATGAACGTTACATAAAATCATGTACATAAAAGTTTAAATATTTTGCTGATGCATATTGGATAAAATGATGGTAAAATACTTCCTCACCCCATGAGGTTTGGTCTCAATTATATAAAAAAAAGAAGGTAAAAATATATAGAGTTCGGACCGCGCTTATCAAGGCCAGTATGCAAACAATTTTTCTTTCTTCCTTCTTCCTTTTAAAAGAGAACCGAGGGCTGCAAATATCCTTTATATGGATATCCTGCAACTAATAAAAGGTTAAGATAGTGTAAGTCCGTATGATTGGGTAACCTGCACTGCAGATTATACTTACACAGCACTATGTAAAACCAAGGCGTGTATATAAACCCTCCGTAGCCAGTTGTCTATATTCTATCGGAGATCCACATTCGCATGCAATTCCGCAGGATCTACACACGGACTAAATTCAGATATACCCCAGGTGAATCTGCAGTTATTTTCTTCGATTTCTTTTCCTAGAGGTTTCAGTGAATACAAGTGGCTTCTGCAATAGTGAAGCTCCGTTGATGTTTGGTTAAAAAAAAAAATATTTGTTCATACTCACAAACAACTCTTTAAAATTAGCATTTAAAATCCCAGCATCTTCCACATAGGGCAAAAGTGGAAGACGCTGGGATTTTAAATGCCAATTTTAAAGAGTTGTTTGTGAGTATGTACAAATATTTTTTTTTTTAACCAAACATCAACGGAGCTTCACTATTGCAGAAGCCACTTGTATTCACAGAAACCTCTAGGAAAAGAAATCGAAGAAAATAACTGCAGATTCACCTGGGGTATATCTGAATTTAGTCCGTGTGTAGATCCTGCGGAATTGCATGCGAATGTGGATCTCCGATAGAATATAGACAACTGGCTACGGAGGGATTATATACACGCCTTGGTTTTACATAGTGCTGTGTAAGTATAATCTGTGCAGTGCAGGTTACCCAATCATACGGACTTACACTATCTTAACCTTTATTAGTTGCAGGATATCCATATAAAGGATATTTGCAGCCCTCGGTTCTCTTTTAAAAGGAAGAAGGAAAAAAGAAAAATTGTTTGCATACTGGCCTTGATAAGCGCGGTCCGAACTCTATATATTTTTACCTGCTTAAAGCGTGAATGATCCCACAACACTTTTCGGACCTGCTACATAACATTATTGCGGACTGGTGATTAATTTCTTTTATATAAAAAAAATAAAAAACTTACTGAAGATTTGGTTTTCTTCTTTTCACGTCCTTCATCAATCTCATCCGAATCGCCATCACTATCAAGTGCCAGCAGTTCCGGGTCTAGAGGATCTAGTGGCGGCTCATACAAAGCAGTGTTTAATGGCAGGTACCGGAGTTCATTAGGGGAATACCTGGAAAACAATTCAATAAGACCGTAATGTACATGGTGGACAGAATTAATCAGACCAGTCACGTGCACTACCAAAGCGCTCTGAGCTCTGCTACATATACCTTACTTGCCGCAGTACTTTATAGGAAGCAGCAGAGTAAAGGGCCTATAAGACTGAGAATCATGAACTTTCACACAATCGTTCAAATTTGTGAAATTATCGCACCACAAAACAGTGTACAGCGATCAAACGATGGGTGATAAATCATTGGCTTTCATGGATTGGACAAATCTGCATGAGTGAAAGATTATAGTTTATAATCTGTCTAATCAGAAATCTGACAGTCTGGATGCGAATGAGCAATAAAGAGCAAGCAAAAAAGATTTAGTAATTACATTCTTGTGACTGAACGTCTTTTGAACACAAACATCGCAATAAATCACCACATTCCGCTCCGTAATAAAAAGAAAAACTGTGCGTCTGATGGGACCCAAAGGCCCTGGTCATTGAAGAGTGTTTTATACAGATAGGTCATCAGTATCTGATTGGTGCGGGTCCGACGCCCTGCACCCGCTGTAGGCTGCAGCCAGTACCCCAGTGGGTTCTGCAGCCTCCTAACTAGGCCGGTGACATCACAATCAGTCACACAACATAAAATAATCACTGTGTGGAAGCTTCTATCTAACATATGCTTTAAAGAATGTAATATAAGGCTTGGATTAGGAATGGGAAGAATTATCTGCTGTTAATCCAACTGGGACACTGCTATAACCTACATCTAGCAGTTGAAATCTTTGAGGGAGCTGCCAGTAAAGCCTCAATCACACGTCAGTGTTTGGTCAGTAATTTCCATCAGTGATTTTGAGCCAAAACCAGGTGCAGATCTTTCCCTTATGTCTGTGGAGTCTCCAATCCTGTTTTTAGATCACAATCACTGATGGAAATCACTGACCAAACACAGACGTGTGAATGAGGCTTAAGTGTTCAATTTTCTTGCTGTACCACCAAAAAGGAAAATGAGCAATTCCACAGTTCCCATTGGCATCCAGTGGCGGATTACAATAGGGACGTTCGGGTCGGCAGCCCCGGGCCCAGCACCGCTGGGGGGCCCAACGCTGACCTGAACGCCCACATACTGTCCCGTCGCCGATCACCGGCATTCACCGCATAGTCCTCAGGCCTTGTAGGCCTGAGGCCTATGCGGTAGTGAAATCCCGGCGCAGGCGTGCGTGATGACGTCATCGCGCGCCTGTGCCGGGACGCAGCACTGTGACGCGCCTGACTCATCCCGCCCGCCTTCCTCTGCGAGCAAGTGCCTGGCCCTGGACATAGGTGAGTATTTATTTTTTCATTGTTTTGTTCATTTTTATTTTTTTATTTCATTTGCCTACTTGGTGGGGACACAGGAGGACCTATTAGGGAAGATAAATCGATTACATGGGGGGGAATGTGGGGGCTGTATGGGGCCAAATTATTATGGGAGGGAATACTATGTGGGGGCAAATTACTAGATGGGGCAGTGTGGGGGCAAATTATTATGAGGGAATACTATGTGGGGGCAAATTACTATGTGGGGGCAGTGTAGTGGAAATTACTATGTGGTGGCAGTGTGGTGGAAATTACTATGTGGGGCAGTGTGGAGGAAATTACTATGTGGGGGCAGTGTGGAGGAAATTACTATGTGGGGGCAGTGTGGTGGAAATTACTACGTGGGGGCAGTGTGGTGGAAATTACTACGTGGGGGCAGTGTGGTGGAAATTACTACGTGGGGGCAGTGTGGTGGAAATTACTACGTGGGGGCAGTGTGGAGGAAATTACTACGTGGGGGCAGTGTGGAGGAAATTACTACGTGGGGGCAGTGTGGGGCAAATTACTATGTGGGGGCAGTGTGGTGGAAATTACTATGTGGGGGCAGTGTGGTGGAATTGGAAATTACTATGTGGGGGCAGTGTGGAGGAAATTACTATGTGGGGGCAGTGTGGAGGAAATTACTATGTGGGGGCAGTGTGGAGGAAATTACTATGTGGGGGCAGTGTGGAGGAAATTACTATGTGGGGGCAGTGTGGAGGAAATTACTATGTGGGGGCAGTGTGGAGGAAATTACTATGTGGGGGCAGTGTGGAGGAAATTACTATGTGGGGGCAGTGTGGAGGAAATTACTATGTGGGGGCAGTGTGGAGGAAATTACTATGTGGGGGCAGTGTGGAGGAAATTACTACGTGGGGGCAGTGTGGTGGAAATTACTACGTGGGGGCAGTGTGGTGGAAATTACTACGTGGGGGCAGTGTGGTGGAAATTACTACGTGGGGGCAGTGTGGTGGAAATTACTACGTGGGGGCAGTGTGGTGGAAATTACTACGTGGGGGCAGTGTGGTGGAAATTACTACGTGGGGGCAGTGTGGAGGAAATTACTACGTGGGGGCAGTGTGGAGGAAATTACTACGTGGGGGCAGTGTGGAGGAAATTACTATGTGGGGGCAGTGTGGGGCAAATTACTATGTGGGGGCAGTGTGGTGGAAATTACTATGTGGGGGCAGTGTGGTGGAATTGGAAATTACTATGTGGGGGCAGTGTGGAGGAAATTAATATGTGGGGGCAGTGTGGAGGAAATTACTATGTGGGGGCAGTGTGGAGGAAATTACTATGTGGGGGCAGTGTGGAGGAAATTACTATGTGGGGGCAGTGTGGAGGAAATTACTACGTGGGGGCAGTGTGGTGGAAATTACTACGTGGGGGCAGTGTGGTGGAAATTACTACGTGGGGGCAGTGTGGTGGAAATTACTACGTGGGGGCAGTGTGGTGGAAATTACTACGTGGGGGCAGTGTGGAGGAAATTACTACGTGGGGGCAGTGTGGAGGAAATTACTACGTGGGGGCAGTGTGGAGGAAATTACTACGTGGGGGCAGTGTGGAGGAAATTACTACGTGGGGGCAGTGTGGAGGAAATTACTACGTGGGGGCAGTGTGGAGGAAATTACTACGTGGGGGCAGTGTGGAGGAAATTACTACGTGGGGGCAGTGTGGAGGAAATTACTACGTGGGGGCAGTGTGGAGGAAATTACTACGTGGGGGCAGTGTGGGGCAAATTACTATGTGGGGGCAGTGTGGGGCAAATTACTATGTGGGGGCAGTGTGGGGCAAATTACTATGTGGGGGCAGTGTGGTGGAAATTACTATGTGGGGGCAGTGTGGGGAATTACTATGTGGAGGCAGTGTGGAGGAAATTACTATGTGGGGGCAGTGTGGAGGAAATTACTATGTGGGGGCAGTGTGGAGGAAATTACTATGTGGGGGCAGTGTGGAGGAAATTACTATGTGGGGGCAGTGTGGAGGAAATTACTATGTGGGGGCAGTGTGGGGCAAATTACTATGTGGGGGCAGTGTGGTGGAAATTACTATGTGGGGGCAGTGTGGTCGAATTGGAAATTACTATGTGGGGGCAGTGTGGTGGAATTGGAAATTACTATGTGGGGGCAGTGTGGGGAAAATTACTGTGTGGGGGCAAACTACTATATGGGGGCAGTGTGGGGCAAATTACTGTGTGGGGGCAAACTACTATATGGGGGCAGTTTGGGGGAAATTACTGTGTGGGGGCAAACTACTATGGGGGGATTACTATGTGGGGGCAGTGTGGTTGAAATTACTATATGGGGGTGTTGCTATTGGGGAGGCACTGTAGGGGCAATTCTATTATTTCTGGGGACACTACACAGGGATTATTGCCTGGAGCACAATAGAGGGTGGTATTATTACTGGGGGTCTCTAGGGGACATTATAGCTGCTGTGGACACTATAGGGACATTTGGGGTAATTTATCAAACTGGTGTAATGCAGAACTGGCTTAGTTGCCCATAGCAGTCAATCAGATTCCACCTTTCATATTTGACAGCTCTTTTGGAAATCCAGTTTTACTTTACACCAGTTTGATAAATTACCCCAATTATATCTATCAGGGTCACTATTTTTTCAGCAGTATAGTTCATGAGGGCATTGGGGAGCACAACGGGCACAGTATTGGGGGTGGCAGGATGACACTGTGGGGACACCAGGATGAGGAGGTTGATGGAAAAATTGAGAAATCTAACGTGTCTGTGTTACAAACTGTAGAGACGAGATGCGACTAAAAGAATTTGCCATGGTGGTCTGGGTCAAATGGAGGAGAAGAGGAAATAGAGTCTACATGACAGGAGATGTCACTGGATGTAACAGGTATGTGGTGCTGTATTCTCCTCCATGTCTTTTTTATTACAATTATATGTATTTTAAATTTGACGACCAAATTTTTCAGTTTAGGACCCCAATTTGGGGTATTTATTTTTTTTGTCTGAAGATGTCATATGGCCTAAGAAGAGACTGTGGCGCCCATGAAGCACCGCAGCCTCTTCATACAAAAAACTAAAAAAACTAAACTAAAATGGAGGGGGGGGGGGGGCCCCCAAGTTGGGTAGACAGCCCCGGGCCTATCATGCACTTAATCCGCCCCTGTTGGCATCAATAACAGTATTCCAGAAGAGGCACTATGTAGCTGGCCCTCAGATTTTAGCAAAAAAATATATAAATAAAATTAATAGATGAGGCTGGAAAATATCTAGTACGCTAAATTGAAATTTCAACCTATTAAACCGGATTAGTTATCACTCTTGATAGGTCTGTAGTAAATAATTATATTCCACATGAAATGACAAGGGGTTAAAGGGAGTCTGTCGCCTCCATATGGCCATATACAGTGCTTACATGGCTCTGTAGCACACCTATACAGGATTGTAACAGTACCTTTGTTCTTTTCTTCAGACTTGCACCAGCAGGAAAAACGAAGTTTAATTCATATGCAAATGAGCACTCGCAAATGCCCAGGGGCGGCGTACACTGTGTAGGTGCCCAGGCTGCTCTGCCTTCTTTTCACTTTACTCCTCCCCAGCCTCTGCCTTTGCCCTATCGATAGGTCCGGACTTGGAGGGCGGGCAAAGGAGGAGGCTAGGGAGGAGTAAAGTGAAAAGAAGGCAGAGCAGCCTGGGCACCTACACAGTGCACGCCGCCCCTGCTTGTGCAAGTCTGAAGAAAAGAACAAAGGTACCGTTACAATCCTGTATGGGTGCGCTACAGAGCCATGTAAGCACTGTATATGGCCATATGAAGGTGACAGACTCCCTTTAATGAGTCATGCTCCAGAATTAAGTACAGAGTCCATTTTTGGTTTAGCATTTTCATTTTTTTCTGCAGGATAAGTTGCATTTTTTAGGACACCATTTAATTTACTATGTTATTGGAAAATGGGGACAAAAATCCTTGTGGGGTAAAATGAAAAAAGGTTTTAGGGGTTTTATTCTGTGGCTCAATACAGCGATACCAAACTAGGCTTTTTTTGTAGTAAAACAAAAAAGAAAAAATATTTTTCTTTCCATTGTCATTTTTCGACAGCCATAACTTTTTAATATTTCTGTCCACGCTGTATGAGGGCTTGTTTTTTGTGGGACGAACTGTAGTTTTTATTGGTACCATTTTTTGTGGTACATACCCCCTTTTTGATCACTGTAATTCCACTGTAATTTTTTTTAAAATATTTTAATAGGTCAGACATTTTTGGACGTGGCAATACCCGATAGGTTTATTATTTTTTTATTGTTCACACTTATTTATTTTTTTTACTTTTCTTACTTTACAATAACTTAACCCCTTTGGGGGCTAGAACCTGGGATCTTTTGATCCCTTGTCCCATCCACACTTCGGCCTCTTGCACACAACCGTGGGTTGGTTCCGCATCAGAGCCACATTTTCCGCGGCTCGGGTGTGGACCCATTCACTTCAACGGGGCTGCAAAAGATGTGGACAGCACTCTGTGTGCAGTCCGCATCTGTTGCTCCGTTCCGTGGCCCCACAAAAATCATAGCTCATGTCCTATTCTTGTCAGTTTTGCGGACAAGAATAGGCATTTCTATAATGGGCCGTCTTTTCCGTTCCGCAAATTGAGGAAGGCACACAGGCGGCATCAGTGTTTTACGGACCAGAAAACATGGCATGTTTGTGTGCAAGAGGCCTCAGAGATTCTATTAGGATGAATGTTATTTTGACATGCTCCCTGCTAAGCTGGGAGTTTACTATGACAGGCCTTGGAAGCTTCAGAAGAGTCCAGGCTGTCTGATCGGTAATTGATCAGACCACTGCAATTTCACTGCAGGGACACAGATCAGAAGGCAGAGTGAGCCGTATCCCTCTGCTTTACCTCAAAGATGCTGCATCTGAGGGGTTAAATGAAGGGGTTCGCGTGATCACCATTCTCAGTCGTGGCCATGTATGGAGCAGGCTCACCTCAACAGCCTGCTCCATACATTACTTCAGCCACCATGACGTGCCAGTATGTCACAGTGATTGAAGGGATTAATGGGGTTGCCTCAGTATAGCTGATCACCACCTGATTTGCAGTGGTCTGACACCCCACACCCCCTGATGATCAGCTGTTGAGCTACACAGCAGCATCAACGTGGTAGCAGAGGGAGCTTGCTACTTCAGCGTTGCTCCCATTGACTCCAACTTGAGCAGCGTTGTAGTGTCAAGCTCCCTCTGGCACAATGTTGACAGTGCTGGGTAGCTCTGGCACCATCTTCCGGCGACAGAGCTACACTGATCAGCTGGAAGTACAGGGCGTCAGATCACCACCAATCAGCTAGTGATAGCCTATCCTGAGGCTAGGTTACCGCAGGGATCAGCAACCTTCAGCACTCCAACTGCTGAGAAACTGCTACTCCCTGTAAAACCCTGCTGTAAAACCCCTTTAAGTGAAAAGATGCCCTATAACAATGATGGCCAACCCGAGGCTCTCCAGCTGCTGCAAAACTTCAACTTCCAGCAAGCCCAGACTGACTACAGCCATCAGACTACAGCAGGGCACGGTGGGAGTTCTCCGGCCATTTTTAAGTGACGACCTATAAGACATCACTAGCTAATAGATGGGGGTCCAGCACTACGCACACCCACCGATCAGCTGTTTGGTGTAGCTCCGTCAACATTAGTATAAGGAGCTAGCCATTACAGCGCTTCAATGGGAACAGTTCTGCAGTGATGAGCGCCATCCACTACAATGTTGATGGTGCTGTGCAATCCAGCGCTAACTTCCTGCAATGGCACTACACCGAAAAACTGATCGGCAGGGGTGCTGGACCTCCACCAATCAGGTAGTGATGGTGTATCCTGAGGATAGGCCATCTTATTTAAAAAAGGCATAAGTAAGAGATTACATTTATTTATTTATTTATTGTGAAATACTATATAAACCCAAATTAACAATCACATTAAAGGGGTTGTCCAGGTTCAGAGCTGAACCTGGACTTCCCTCCATTTTCACCCAGGCAGCCCCCCTGACATGAGCATCGGAGCAGTTCATGCTCCGATGCTCTCCTTTGCCCTGCGCTAAATCGCGCAGGGCAAAGGCATTTTTCTGAGTTCCGGTGACATACCGGGCTCTCTATGGGGCTGACAGGCAGCCCGGTGACGTCACCGGCACTGATGGGCGGGATTTGGCTCTGCCCTAGCCAGTAAAACGGCTAGGGCAGAGCTAAAGCTCGCCCCTCAAAGCCGGTGACGTCACCGAACACACTGCTGGGCGGAAGTTACCGCCCGGCAGTGTGTTATTGAAAACACAAGAGCCCGTGCCCTGCGCGATCTAGCGCAGGGCACGGGAGCGCATCGGAGCATGAGATGCTCCGATGCCAGGCTCAGGAGGGCTGCCGGGGTGAAAATAAGGGTATGTCCGGGTTCAGCTCTGAACCCGGACAACCCCTTTAAAGGGGTTCTGCAGTTCTTTTAACCGCTTGCCGCCACGCTAACGCCGAAAGGCGCACGCGTTCACAGGAACGGAAGGTAAGCAAGTGGATCTCCAGCCTGCCAGCGGCGATCGTTCGCTGGCAGGCTGGAGATGTGATTTTTTTAACCCCTAAGGGCCGCTTCACACGAGCGGATGCCGTGCGTGGCATCCGCTCCGTGAAAGAGTGCCAAGACCCGCTGCAGACTGCAGAGGCACGGAGCAGTAACATGACTGTTAATGCTCCGTGCCTCTCTGTGATCTCTTTACTACGAAATCACAGTGATTTCGTAGTAAAGAGATCACAGAGAGGCACGGAGCATTAAGGGTCCATTCACACATCCGTTTTTTCTTTCCTGATCTGTTCCGTTTTTTCAGGAACAGATCAGGACCAGATCTGGACCCATTCATTTTCAATGGGTCCTGGAAAAAAAAAAAAATCGGACAGCACAACGTGTGCTGTCCGTTTCCGTTGTTTTATATTTAAACGGACATGCTGAACGGAACATGTCCTATTCTTGTCCTGAAAAATCGGATCCTGGTACAATACAAAGTCAATGGATCCGCAAAAAACGGATGACATTCGGATGTCATTCCGTATGTCATCCGTTTTTTGCGGATTCCGTTCCTGGAAACACAAATTTTTATTTTTATTTTTTTTCAATTTTTTTTCAAAGAAATCCAAACAACTTTATTTGATTATTGAAATGTATACATGTTTCCGTTTTTTGCGGATCCGCAAAAAAACGGATGACATACGGATGACATACGGAAACATTTTCAGGAACAACGGATCCGCAAAAAACGGACCGTTTTTCAGGATGAAAAAAAACAGGACGTGTGAAAGGACCCTAACAGTCATGTTACTGCTCCGTGCCTCTGCAGTCTGCAGCGGGTCTTGGCACTCTTTCACGGAGCGGATGCCACGCACGGCATCCGCTCGTGTGAAGCGGCCCTAATAGGTATATTAGACGCTGTTTTGATAACAGCGTCTAATATACCTGCTACCTGGTCCTCTGGTGGTCCCTTTTGTTTGGATCGACCACCAGAGGACACAGGCAGCTCAGTAAAGTAGCACCAAACACCACTACATTACACTACACCCCCCCCCTGTCACTTATTAACCCTTTATGAACCACTAATCACCCCCCCCCCCGTCATTGATCACCCCCCCCCCGTCATTGATCACCCCCCCCCCCCGTCATTGATCACCCCCCCTCCCGTCATTGATCACCCCCCCCCCCGTCATTGATCACCCCCCCCCCCGTCATTGATCACCCCCCCCTGTCATTGATCACCCCCCCTGTCATTGATCACCCCCCCCTGTCATTGATCACCCCCCCCTGTCATTGATCACCCCCCCCTGTCATTGATCACCCCCCCCTGTCATTGATCACCCCCCCCTGTCATTGATCACCCCCCCCTGTCATTGATCACCCCCCCCTGTCATTGATCACCCCCCCCTGTCATTGATCACCCCCCCTGTCATTGATCACCCCCCCCTGTCATTGATCACCCCCCCCTGTCATTGATCACCCCCCCCTGTCATTGATCACCCCCCCCTGTCATTGATCACCCCCCCCCTGTCATTGATCACCCCCCCCTGTCATTGATCACCCCCCCCTGTCAGGCTCCATTCAGACGTCCGTATGATTTTTACGGATCCACGGATATTAGGGGTGCACCGAAATTCCGGCGGCCGAAATCTAATCTAATCCATTTCGGCCGATATTGGTACATATCGGCAGAAAATATGGTTGGTTATATACGTTCGGGCGGCCGGCCGGCGGCGCCCCTCATGCTGTGCCTCCTAAACGCTTGCCGCTCTAAAGAATCTCCGGCTCAGTGCTGCGCAGCCTGCTGTGTCTGCTCTGTGCTACTGCTGTTGTTAGTGTAGCGTGGCTGAGCTCTGTTCGTTCCGCGGTACAGGAGCTTTTGTTTCCTGTACCCGGCCGGACTGACAGGAAGTGCTCACTTAGTGTGCACTTCCTTTCAGTCCGGCCAGGTACAGGAAACAAATGCTCCTGTACCACGGACCGAACAGAGCTCGGCCACGCTACACTAGAGGTGACAAGGGAGAGGGGGGGTAGAATGAGAGAGTGACAAGGGAGAGGGGGGGTAGAATGAGAGAGTGACAAGGGAGAGGGGGGGTAGAATGAGAGAGTGACAAGGGAGAGGGGGGGTAGAATGAGAGAGTGACAAGGGAGAGGGGGGGTAGAATGAGAGAGTGACAAGGGAGAGGGGGGGTAGAATGAGAGAGTGACAAGGGAGAGGGGGGGTAGAATGAGAGAGTGACAAGGGAGAGGGGGGGGTAGAATGAGAGTGACAAGGGAGAGGGGGGGTAGAATGAGAGAGTGACTAGGGAGAGGGGGGTAGAATGAGAGTGACAAGGGAGGGGGGTAGAATGAGAGTGACAAGGAAGGGAGGGGGGTAGAATGAGAGTGACATTTTTTTTTAAATAACCACTTTGGGTGGCATTGTGTGTATAATATCTATGTATCTGTTTAACTTTATATTTTAATTCACTTAAAAAAAAGTATTTTAAAAGTATTTGGGCAAAAAGGCAGTTTCGGTTTTCGGTCAAGGGCATCCTGAATTTTCGGTTTCGGGCCAGAATTTTCATTTCGGTGCACCCCTAACGGATATATGGATCGGATCCGCAAAACACATACGGATGTCTGAATGGAGCCTTACAGGGGGGTGATCACCTGATATACACTCCCTGATCACCCCCTGTCATTGATCACCCCCCTGTAAGGCTCCATTCAGACGTCCGTATGATTTTTACGGATCCACGGATACATGGATCGAATCCGCAAAACACATACAGACGTCTGAATGGAGCCTTACAGGGGGGGGGGGGGGGGGGGGTGATCAGGGAGTCTATATGGGTGATCACCCCCCTGTAAGGCTCCATTCAGACTCCGCATGTGTGTTACGGATCCACGCATCCATGGATCGGATCCGCAAAACGCATACGGACGTCTGAATGGAGCCTTACAGGGGGGTGATCAGTGATCACTCCCTGATCACCCCCCTGTCATTGATCACCCCCTGTAAGGCTCCATTCAGAATTCTTTTGGGCCCAAGTTAGTGGAAATATTTTCTCTTTTTTTTTTTTCTTACAAAGTCTCATATTCCACTAACTTGTGTCAAAAAATAAAATCTCACATGAACTCACCATACCCCTCACGGAATCCAAATGCGTAACATTTTTTAGACATTTATATTCCAGACTTCTTCTCACTCTTTAGGGCCCCTAAAATGCCAGGGCAGTATAAATACCCCACATGTGACCCCATTTCGGAAAGAAGACACCCCAAGGTATTCCGTGAGGGGCATATTGAGTCCATGAAAGATTGACATTTTTGTCCCAAGTTAGCGGAAAGGGAAAAAAAAAAAAAATTCAGCTAACTTGTGCCCAAAAAAATAATTTCTATGAACTCGCCATGCCCCTCATTGAATACCTTGGGGTGTCTTCTTTCTAAAATGGGGTTACATGTGGGGTACTGATACTGCCCTGGGTATATGTAAAATGACACCCCAAAACACATTCCCCAACTTCTCCTGAGTACGGCGATACCAGATGTGTGTCACTTTTTTGCCGCCTAGGTGGGCAAAGGGGCCCACATTCCAAAGAGCACCTTTCGGATTTCACAGGCCATTTTTTACACATTTTGATTTCAAACTACTAACCACACATTAGGGCCCCTAGAATGCCAGGGCAGTATAACTACCCCACAAGTGACCCCATTTTGGAAAGAAGACACCCCAAGGTATTTCGTGATGGGCATAGTGAGTTCATGGAAGTTTTTATTTTTTGTCACAAGTTAGTGGAATATGAGACTTTGTAAGAAAAAAAATAAAAAATCAGCGGAAAATGATGATTTTTTATTTATAACTTGTGACAAAAAATAAAAAGTTCTATGAACTCACTATGCCCATCAGTGAATATCTTAGGGTGTCTACTTTCCGAAATGGGGTCATTTGTGGGGTGTTTGTACTGTCTGGGCATTGTAGAACCTCAGGAAACATGACAGGTGCTCAGAAAGTCAGAGCTGCTTCAAAAAACGGAAATTCACAGTTTTGTACCATAGTTTGTAAACGCTATAACTTTTACCCAAACCATTTTTTTTTTTTACCCAAACATTTTTTTTTTTATCAAAGACATGTAGAACAATAAATTTAGCGAAAAATGTATATATGGCTGTCGTTTTTTTTTTTGCAAAATTTTACAACTGAAAGTGAAAAATGTCATTTTTTTCTTCAAAACAATCGTTACATTTTGATTAATAACAAAAAAAGTAAAAATGTCAGCAGCAATGAAATACCACCAAATGAAAGCTCTATTAGTGAGAAGAAAAGGAGGTAAAATTAATTTGGGTGGTAAGTTGCATGACCGAGCAATAAACCGCTAAAGTTGCGGAGTGCCGATTTGTAAAAAAGGGCCTGGTCACTAGGGGGGTATAAACCTGTGGTCCTTAAGTGGTTAAACCGATAATCTATACTCTGGATAGATCATCAGCATCTGATCGGCGGGGGTCCGACACCCCCGCCAATCAGCTGTTTGAGAAGGCAGCGGAGCTGGAAGTAGCGCTGCGGCCTTCTCACCGTTTACTACAGGCTCAGTGACGTCACGACTAGTATCACTGGCCTGGGCACGGCTAAGCTCCATTCAAGTTAACAGAGCTTAGCCCTGCCCAGGCCAATGACCAATGATACTAGTCGTGACATCAATGGGCCTGCGGTAAACAGTGAGAAAGCTGCAGCACTACTGCCAGCACCGCTGCCTTCTCAAACAGCTGATCGGCGTGGGTGTCAGGTGTCGGACCCCCGCCGATCAGATGCTGATTATCTATGCCGAGGATAGATCATCAGTTTAAAGGGAACCTGTCATCAACTTTATGCTGACCTCACCGAGGGCAGCACAAATTATATGACAAAAAACAAGGACAGGTGCACTCTGCGGTCTTCCTAACCCTCCTATTGGGGATAGAAAATTAGTGACAGAAATGCTGATTTCAGCGGTGTGTCACTCATGAGCTAAAAGTACCGTATTTGTCACCCTATAATACGAGGTTCTTGAGGAGGAAAATAAAACTTATTTATTTATTTTTTTTAAGGTGTGCTTTTGGTGGGTTTTGAACTAATGGTGGTCTGTGGATGACACCATTATGGGGAATCTGTGGATGACGCACTGTTATGGCACTGTTATGTGGGATCTGTGGATGGCACCGTTATGGGGGGGGAATCTATGGATGACACATATATAGCATCTTATGCTATAATAGAGAGATATATATCTCCCTCTATCATCCACAGATGTGAGTAAATGACCCCCAATACAGGGGGTGGGGGCCGGCATCTGGTGTTGTAATGGCAGCGGGGCCCGGTGCAGTCACTGTATTCTATTACAGTGGGCCCCGCTCACTGTAGTATTCATATGCAACGTGTAGGCATTAAACTATAGCAATCCTCTGCGTACTCACTTGAAACTCCTGTAGCAGGCCGGACAGCAGCGTAACTCGCTACGTCACGTGCATGCTCCTCCCACTTTATGAATGAAGCAGGGGCGTGACGTAGTGATTGACGTTACGCTGCCGCTCGGCCCGCCTGCTACGGGAGTTTAAAGTGAGTATGCAGAGGATTGCCATAATGTAAAGCCTTACATATGAATACTACAGTGAGCGGGGCACTGTGTAATAAAATACAGTGACTGCACCGGGCCCCGCAGCCATTACAACACCGGATGCCAGCCCCCAGCCTCTCCTCCCTCACTGATACATCGTCAGCTGCGCTGTGCAGCATCACGGCCGGCGGTGTACCAGTGTTAGCATTCGCCCCATTAGACGCACTGCCATTTCCCCCCAACTTTTGGGGGGGGGGGGAGAGAGTATCTTATAGGGCAAAAAATACAATAAGTGGTTGCTGAGGACCAGCATCATAATCATTGCAGCACAGGTCTTGAAAAGAGTCAAATGTCCCTGAGAAGTCATGGTTATTCATAATCTCCTGCACTCTCACCCATCTGCTGATGAGTGTCAGTTCTCTCCTAGAGAGAAAGAGAAAACTAGGTAGAAGAGAGGAGGAATTCAATTGACTCTTTAAGGCTGGTTCTCAGCAGCCACTTACTTTTTATTTATAAATGACAGACCGATAAAATCAACTCACCTGTGTCTATTTTATTCTGCCGTTAGTATGGGCAGCATAAAGTTGATGACAGGTTCCCTTTAAAAGAACTGCAGAACCCAATCAATACAATACAGTCATTACAAGCAAATAGAAACCTCTCCAGATGAATGAGTAAAATGAGTAAAATTGCTATGGAATAAACACTTACCTCTTATAATACTCCTGAAATTGTCCAGGTATAAGGGAAACAGGGTAGGGGCTTACTTTAGTTGTTTCTGTAGGTAGAATCTTGTACTTTACTTGGGGTACCTGGATTACCTAAGGTATTCAATAACAAGGCATTAAAACCAACATATATGAGTGTATCCTTTAAAAACTGCAAGAGGATAGAGGTAGAAAGCACAAGTACTAAAGAGAAGCCACAGCAAGTGATGCAATTCTACCAGTATAAACATTAGGTAAAGAAAGCTAGATGCAATTGTACAGACTCCACCTAAAAAATACTGACACCAGATCCACCAATTATGGCTTTTAGGCTACTTTCACACTAGCGTTCGGCTGTCCGCTCGTGAGCTCCGTTTGAAGGGGCTCGCGAGCGGACCCGAACGCTTCCGTCCAGCCCTGATGCAGTCTGAATGGATGCGGATCTGCTCAGACTGCATCAGTCTGGCGGCGTTCAGCCTCCGCTCCGCTCGCCTCCACACGGACAGGCGGACAGCTGAACGCTGCAAGCAGCGTTCGGGTGTCCGCCTGGCCGTGCGGAGGCGTGCGGATCCGTCCAGACTTACAATGTAAGTCAATGGGGACGGATCCGTTTGAAGATGCCACAATATGGCTCAATCTTCAAGCGGATCCGTCCCCCATTGACTTTCAATGTAAAAGTCTGGACGGATCCGCTCAGGCTAATTTCACATAGGGCTGCAGCTAACGATTATTTGAATAATCGATTAGTTGCCGATTAATTACTACGATTAATCGATTAATCTGAAAAAACGACAAAATTACAAAACAGAGAGGTTTATATGATCTTACTTGAAAAATTATGTTCAAAGGCCATATTAAAACAAATTGTGGACGACACTTATGGGGGGGATCTGTGGACGACACTTATGGGGGGGATCTGTGGACGACACTTATGGGGGGGATCTGTGGACGACACTTATGGGGGGGATCTGTGGACGACACTTATGGGGGGGATCTGTGGACGACACTTATGGGGGGGATCTGTGGACGACACTTATGGGGGGGATCTGTGGACGACACTTATGGGGGGGATCTGTGGACGACACTTATGGGGGGGATCTGTGGACGACACTTATGGGGGGGATCTGTGGACGACACTTATGGGGGGGGATCTGTGGACGACACTTATGGGGGGATCTGTGGACGACACTTATGGGGGGGATCTGTGGACGACACTTATGGGGGGATCTGTGGACGACACTTATGGGGGGGATCTGTGGACGACACTTATGGGGGGGATCTGTGGACGACACTTATGGGGGGGATCTGTGGACGACACTTATGGGGGGGATCTGTGGACGACACTTATGGGGGGGATCTGTGGACGACACTTATGGGGGGGATCTGTGGACGACACTTATGGGGGGGATCTGTGGACGACACTTATGGGGGGGATCTGTGGACGACACTTATGGGGGGGATCTGTGGACGACACTTATGGGGGGGATCTGTGGACGACACTTATGGGGGGGATCTGTGGACGACACTTATGGGGGGGATCTGTGGACGACACTTATGGGGGGGATCTGTGGACGACACTTATGGGGGGGATCTGTGGACGACACTTATGGGGGGGATCTGTGGACGACACTTATGGGGGATCTGTGGACGACACTTATGGGGGATCTGTGGACGACACTTATGGGGGATCTGTAGTTATGGAGAGGGGGGGTCTGTGGACGGCGTAGTTATGGAGAGGGGGGTCTGTGGACGGCGTAGTTATGGAGAGGGGGGTCTGTGGACGGCGTAGTTATGGAGAGGGGGGTCTGTGGGTGGCGCAGTTATGGAGAGGGGGATATGTGCACTGTTATGGGCATAACAGTGCACAGACCCCCCTCCCCATAGCAGTGCCATAGACAGATCCTCCCCCCTCCCCATAGCAGTGCTATACACAGACCCCCCCTTCCCATAGCAGTGCCATAGACAGATCCCCCCTCCCCCTTCCCCCTAACAGCCCCGGCCCCGATGCTTGCATCTTTATTTTACCTTTTTACAATGACGCTCCCGCTCCTGTAACAGCCAGGAAGAGCGGACGGCGGCGTAACGTCACTCAATCACGTGACGCGCCTGCTCCGCCCACTTCATGAATGAAGGATGCGGAGCAGGCGTGTCACGTGAGTGAGTGATGTTACGCCGCCGTCCGCTCTGCCTGGCTGTTACAGGAGCGGGAGAGTCATTGTAAAAAGGTAAAATAAAGATGCAGTGACCGCCCGCCCGAATAGCAACGAATCGGCGATTATTCGATAACTGGATTCGTCGACAACGAATCCAGTTATCGAATATAATCGATTACATCGATTAATCGTTGCAGCCCTACACACTTAGCTTTTTTCTGCCAATTTAATGCAGACGGATCCGTTCTGAACGGAGCCTCCATCTGCATTAATATGATCAGATCCGTTCAGAACGGATCCGATCGAACGCTAGTGTAAAAGTAGCCTTAACCGTACTCCTGGCAGGTTCAGGAGGCAGCAACAAATGGGTTAGTTCTGCACAGCAAATTAGAATGTATGAGCCTGCCATTACACGGCATTTACTGTTTTCCGCTGTTCCCCTTGTAGTAAAAATAGTGATCCAGACCTCCCACCCAAACTTCCTCAGAAGCCCCACCCACATCCACAGCAGTTCCTGTTCTCCAGTCTATATTCACACCATCCACCCTTTCCACAGTAAACTTTAAGGCATGCCTTACTTGGCGGCCGCGGCGTAACAGCCCATTTAAATAATTTTTCTGACTTCGTATATAGTGCAAACAAAAGGCAGCCATAGATCTCGCCTATCAATGAAATCTCACTTATTACAAACTGAAAGCTGAAGTCTTACATGCGTCTGTAAATCAAAGTAAGCTCTTCTCTCTTCCATCCTCTCTCGATTTAAGTTACTGTTGAACTCTGCGGCTTTCTTGGCAGCTTTCTTGATATACTCTGGCACTTTACTCGCTTCCACCTTTTGTGTGTTCTGTTGCTGAAAAACAGGAATATATTTTACAGATCATTTCAGTCACAAGATGTAAGGTAAAGTAGAAAAGTACTGTAAAACTTTGATTACTTTCCCTGTTTCATCCTGATCACATACTTCATTCTGAATCTCTTCAGTAGTTATCTGTTATGGAAAAATATTGGTGTAAAAACAGTTTGTGCTGTGCTGGTTATAAAGCCACTTATTGTACTGCCCAATCCCACTACAACCAAGAATAAACATTTCTAAAAGGTTAGCTAGATTGGATTTTATATGAACCATGCAATTTACATATGATCTCTAACATCAGGCCATACCCTGGAGCATTAAAGGGGCTGTCTGATGCCCCCCTATGCGGCAACTGTGATAAAATATAATTACACCCCCACTGCTTCCAGCACTGCTCCGATTATCCCCACCACAACCAAAATGTCATTTTCCTAGATACCACTGTAGCCAATCACAGGCCTCAGTGGTATATGGCGCAAGATCGGTAAAGCCAGTAATTGGCTGCAGCAACCACCTGGATTATAAGGAATGTCACCGTTGCAGCCAAACAAAGCAAGCCCGGTGAGGATGATCACTTCAGCAACACTAGGTGGTGGTATTGATGATCTATCCTGAAGATGGGAGATCAGTATTATGCCACTCTATGGTCAGAGAAGCTCCGTCGTATGAACGCAAGATATTACACTTCCAGCATCATGGCCTCAGAGCACAGAAACAGGTGCATACAGTTTGTAACAAGCAAAGCATAACTGATCACATTATAGACTCAATAAATAATAACCCTCAAAGAGCATCTGTCACCATGATCGGCCCCATCAGGTACAGTGCCAGGTAGGAGTGATCATGGTGCCTAAAATGAGTCCCTTATCTCAGCAATTACTGATGCAAAATATTCTTATTTTAAGTTATATGCAAATTAGGTGCTTGGAGCTTTGAGGGGGTGGCTTAACCCCTCAGTGTCACTTTACAACTGCCCTTGCCATTCCATTGAGATCGACAGGGGCAGGCATCGGGGCAGTGAAGATCTCTTGCAGTCATTCCCACTCAGATCTTCACTGCACACACAGTGCCGCCACATGCAAGATAAAAGGCTCATTATAGTCACAATGATCAGTTCTATATGCATGCATGGTGATAGGACCAGTCACCACTTCTGACATGTCCATTTCAGTAAATAATTGTAAACTCATCCCAATTCTAAGAAGTCAGTTGTCCCACTTGTAATTCCTACTACAAATTCCTGAGTAAATTGGTGGTGAAGGGTGCCGGCACACCTTCTCGCAGTCCAATCGCTGCTTCCATTGTCTGACTGTGTAGGGGCACACCCTTTCAGCAAGGAAATGGCAACACCTAGTTGACAATACATACAATTTTAACAGAATAACATAGGAACAGCAGAACACAAAGTTGTAGTAAAGGTGCTCTAGAATTGTTCCTTTATGGGGAATGAGAATTTACTGAACGGTAAAAGGTCCTCTTTAAAGGGGTTGTGCAGCAATTTTATATTGATGGCCTATTCTCAGGATAGGTCATTGAGAATAGTCATTAATTTAAAATCCTATTTTTGGCCTTTAGTATGCATTTTTCCCCTCCCCATCAGCACATTCCAAAATCCATAACGGTTTTCTAGTGACATACTTTTTTGAGGACTTGTTTTTTAGTGGAATGAACTGCAATATTCATTCGGACCTCTGTGGGGTACATGGGACCTTTTGCTTAATTTATATACTTTTTGACAGAGAGGGAATGAATAAATAAAACCAGCAATTCTGTCATGTTTTTATTTAATAAAAGTTTTTATAGTGTTCCGCTATGGAGGCCATAACACTCACTACCTACCTGTGGAGCAAATGTACCAAAAAGAGCACCTCAACTCAACAATGGCTTTCCACTGTCAGGTCTTATTCCATGTCCTGGCATCTGCTTCTGTGAAGTACCCACAGCCTCACAGACTGTGGAAACTCACGGGTGTGTGAATATACACATTAAAATCAACGGATATGTGTGATGTCCACAGAGAACATGGACAGCACATGTCCGTGATTCACAGGTGTGTGAATAAGGCCTTACACTTCTGGTTTTAGCTCACAATTACTTATCAAAACACTGCAGTGACGCCTACACAGAGATAAGGTATAATGGAAAGATTTTCGCCTGTCCTGCGTTTTGACCTACACCTTGTTTTGGCTCCAAATAACTGATGGAAATATCTGATGAAAACACCCACATGTGAATTAGGGCTAAATCGATTATGCCTTTTTAGCACACATCCATTAGAAAGGCCTGTGTAACAGACTGACAGTAGACAGCCATTGCTGAGTCGGGGGAACTCTTTCAGGATGGTCGCTCCACATGTAGGCTGGGGAAGTGTATGGTCACTATAGGGACAGGTAAACCTGGAGATCTCACCCACAGCCCTCCTATATCTCATTACAGGACAATAATTATTTCTGTGCTTTCAGAGCAAGTGTAATTGACAGGTTTTAAATAATTAAAGGCTATGTTTGACATAGGGTGTCAACATTTGCAGTGATAATATATCTACTTCACTGCATAAGGGTCCAGTCACACGCAAAATGGGTCCGCATTCGTTCCGCAATTTTGTGGAACAGGGGCAGACCCATTCATTTTCAATGGGGCCGGAATGTGCTGTCCGCATCCGCACTTCCGCATCAGTTTCCACAAATATATATATATATATATAAATATAAATAATAATAAACATGTCCTATTCTTGTCCACAATTGCAGACAATATTAGGCATTTTCTATTATAGTGCCGGCGATGTGCGGTCCGCAAATTGCGGAATGCACATTGCCAGTGTCAGCGTTTTGCAGATCCGCAGAACACTTACGGACGTGTGATTAGACCCTAAAGAGGTAGAATCACGCAGGAGGTGCTTGGAGAAAAATAAATGTCAGAATATTGAACATACAAATTAAAAACATACAGTTTCCCTCCTGCAAAATCCAGGTAACCTTCAGAATTATTTGCATTGTTACATAATGAACTCCATAAAAAGACTGACAAGGGGGCACATATAGACTTTCTATACCAGGGCAGCACATGAGGGTACCACTGCTAGAGGGCAAGTGTTACTAGCTAAATGATCCTGCTGGTACAGACATCTACTGGTCAATGAAACCTGACCACTATAGACAGTACCCGTCTGCAGCCCTCACCACAGCCTCCATAAACTCCGCTTTTTGTTTGGCCTTGTGCTGCTGGAGTTGTTGTTTATTCCTTAACCCTTAAAGGGGGGAGGGGGAGGTGAGCGGTGACATCACCTCTCGTCAATGGTAGAACCACTGTTACCTTTCATTGTAAAACTGTCTGTGGCGATGAAATGACTGCTGAAAAGTGAAAAATATTTGACACTGTACCACATTAAAGGTTAGTATATAAAATGAGAATGCTCGGACTGGGAGAAAATGTCTGTATGTGGGTAAGTAACTGACTCAATGATAGAAAACAGAGGGTGGTTATTAACGGTACACACTTAGATTGGGTCACTGTCACTAGTGGAGTACCTCAGGGGTCAGTATTGGGCCATATTCTCTTCAATATATATATTAATGATCTTGTAGAAGGCTTGCACAGTAAAATATAAAATTGTTGCAGATGACACTAAACTGTGTAAAGTAATTTACACTGATGAGGACAGTATACTACTACAGAGGGACCTGGATAGATTGGAGGCTTGGGCAGATAAGGTTTAACACTGACAAATGTAAGGTTATGCACATGGGAAGGAATAATGCAAGTCACCTGTACATACTAAATGGTAAAACACTCGGTAACACCGACATGGAAAAAGGATCTAGGAATTTTAGTGAACAGCAAACCAAGCTATAAAAACCAGTGTCAGGCAGCTGCTGCCAAGGCCAATAAGATAATGGGTTGCATCAAAAGGGGCATATATGCCAGAGACGAATACACAGCTCTATCACTTTAACCGCCTCCCGACCATGTAACGCACGGATGCGTCCGGGAGGCGGTCGATTCATTCCTCCTGGACGCATCTGGGCGTCATCTCGCGAGAGGCGAGATTTTCTGTGAGCGCGCGCACACAGGTGCGTGCGTTCACAGGTTCGGAAGGTAAGCGAGTGGATCTCCAGCCTGCCAGCGGAGATGCTATTTTTTTTTTTTTTAACCCCTAACAGGTATATTAGACGCCGTTTTGATAACAGCGTCTAATATACATGCTACCTGGTCCTCTGGTGGTCCCTTTTGCTTGGATCGACCACCAGAGGACACAGGTAGCGCAGTAAAGTAGCACCAAACACCACTACACTACCCAACCCCCGCCCCCCCCCCCCCCCCCCCCGGTCACTTATTAACCCCTTATGAACCCCTGATCACCCCCCTGTAAGGCTCCATTCAGACGTCCGTATGATTTTTACGGATCCACGGATCGGATCCACAAAACACATACGGACGTCTGAATGGAGCCTTACAGGGGGGGTGATCACCCCATATAGACTCCCTGATCTCCTCCTCCCCCCCCCCCCCCCCCGGTCATTGATCACCCCCCTGTAAGGCTCCATTCAGACATTTTTTTGGCCCAAGTTAGCGGAAATTGTGTTTTCTTTTCTTCCTTACAAAGTCTCATATTCTACTAACTTGTGTCAAAAAATAAAATCTCACATGAACTCACCATACCCCTCACGGAATCCAAATGCGTAAAATGTTTTAGACATTTATATTCCAGACTTCTTATCACGCTTTCGGGCCCCTAAAATGCCAGGGCAGTATAAATACCCCACATGTGACCCCATTTCAGAAAGAAGACACCCCAAGGTATTCCTTGAGGGGCATATTGAGTCCATGAAAGGTTGAAATTTTTGTCCCAAGTTAGCGTAAAGGGAGACTTTGATTTTTTTTTTTTTTTTTTTTTTGCATTTTCTCACAATCTATTTCCGCTAACTTGTGCCAAAAAAAATTTCTATGAACTTGCCATGCCCCTCATTGAATACCTTGGGGTGTCTTCTTTCCAAAATGGGGTCACATGTGGGGAATTTATACTGCCCTGGCATTTTAGGGGCCCGAAAGCGTGAGAAGAAGTCTGGGATCCAAATGTCTAAAAACGCCCTCCTAAAAGGAATTTGGGCCGCTTTGCGCATCTAGGCTGCAAAAAAGTGTCACACATGTGGTATCGCCGTACTCAGGAGAAGTTGGGGAATGTGTTTTGGGTTGTCATTTTACATATACCCATGCTGGGTGAGATAAATATCTTGGTCAAATGCCAACTTTGTATAAAATAAATGGGAAAAGTTGTCTTTTGCCAAGATATTTCTCTCACCCAGCATGGGTATATGTAAAATGACACCCCAAAACACATTCCCCAACTTCTCCTGAGTACGGCGATACCACATGTGTGACACTTTTTGCCGCCTAGGTGGGCAAAGGGGCCCACATCCCAAAGATCACCTTTCGGATTTCACTGGTCCATTTTTTTTACAGATTTTGATTTCAAACTACTTTGCACGCATTTGGGCCCCTAAAATGCCAGGGCAGTATAACTACCCCACAAGTGACCCCATTTTGGAAAGAAGACACCCCAAGGTATTTTGTGATGGGCATAGTGAGTTCATGGAAGTTTTTATTTTTTGTCACAAGTTAGTGGAATATGAGACTTTGTAAGAAAAAATTAAATAAAAAAATAAATCATTTTCCGCTAACTTGTGACAAAAAATAAAAAGTTCTATGAACTCACTATGCCCATCAGTGAATACCTTAGGGTGTCTACTTTCCGAAATGGGGTCATTTGTGGGGTGTTTGTACTGTCTGGGCATTGTAGAACCTCAGGAAACATGACAGGTGCTCAGAAAGTCAGAGCTGCTTCAAAAAGTGGAAATTCTAATTTTTGTACCATAGTTTGTAAACGCTATAACTTTTACCCAAACCATTTTTTTTTACCCCAATTATTTTTTTTTTATCAGACATGTAGAACAATAAATTTAGCGAAAAATTTATGTATGGATGAAATTTCATTTTTTGCAAAAAAATTGTTCAATTTCGATTAATGACAAAAAAATAAAAGTTAAAATGTCAGCAGCAATGAAATACCACCAAATGAAAGCTCTATTAGTCAGAAGAAAAGGAGGTAAAATTCATTTGGGTGGTAAGTTGCATGACCAAGCAATAAACGGTGAAAGTAGTGTAGTGCAGAAGTGTAAAAAGTGGCCTGGTCATTAAGGGTGTTTCAGCTAGGGGGGTTGAAGTGGTTAAAGACTGCATTTTTTAACATTGTGTAAATTTTGGGCACCAGCACAGAAGAAAGACAGAGTGCGTTCAAACATAGGAAACTAAACGAAAAAAAATTGAATGGCTAGACTACAGTACCCAGAAAGATTTTGCAAAACTAAACCCTAGTTTTCATAAAGATGGCTTAAGGGAGATCTAATTACTATGTATACATTTATCAGGGGTCAGTACAGAGATCTCTCCCATCATCTATTTATCCCCAGGATTGAGACTGACGAGGGGACACCCTCTGCGTCTGGAGGAAAGAAGGTTTGTACACAAATATAGAAGAGGATTCTTTATGGTAAGAGCAGTGAGACTCTCTGCCTGAGGAGGTGGTGATGGCGAGTTCACTAAAAGAATTCAAGAGGGGCCTGGATGTATTTCTGGAGTGTAATATTACAGGTTATAGATATTAGATTTCTTCAGAAAAGTTATTGATCAAGGGAGTTATTCTCATTAACCGATTTGGAGTCGGAAAGGAATTTTTATTCCCCTAAAATGATTAAAATTGTCTTCTACTCCATGAGGGTTTTTGTATTCCACTGGATCAGCTTTGTCTTTACAGTATAATAGAAAGAAACAGGTTGACATATGTTTTTTTTTAGAACAGGGAGCATCTATTATAAGACCATGATGGTAAAATATATTTTTCTTTTTAAACAATCACAAAAAATTAAAAAAAAAAAAAGGGAACAGGTCACTTTCTCTGACACGTCTGTTTTAGCAACTACTTGCATCTCCCATGTAATCACAATTTTGTAGCATCTTTTGATACAACTCCATATTTTTGCCAGTCTTCCATTATTCCTACTTGAAGTTCAGGAATGAACTGAGTGTTATCAGCTGAAGTTGTACTCCTGAACAGCTTGCCACTGGCAGACTGGGCAGAGGCACTACCCGCCACTGGTAAAACCCAAGTGGATCTTTACCGCAGACTGCTGGAATTTCCTTTATAAACCTCTAGTAGGAATAGTAATGGCACAACATAGAGTCACAAACAAAATTGTTATCTCATGGAGAATGCAAGAAGGTAAAGAGGACTTTTTAGCCAGGGAGAAGGAGAGAAAATAAAAAATAAAAAACAAAAAATAAAAACAGGCAGGGTAGCAGCTTCAGCGGGGGGTACCCAGCAAAGAAAGTTATTTACTATATTTTTCGCTTTATAAGACACGCTATTTTTGGGGGGAAAGTAGCTGTGCGTCTTATAAAGCGACTAGACATAATAGGCGAGCGTGGCGGCATGATGTGAAAAGGGGTGTGCCACGCTCTCCTCCCTAATCACCCACCTCTCCTGCTTGCCCGCGGGTCTGTGCCGCTTGCAATGCCTGGACGTCGGCTTGGTTCTGTCTCTGCCCCCTGTGTCTGCTCCTAGCCCCGGGACATCTGCAGTTACAATCCTCACGGGGCTCGCTCCAGCCTTCCCGAGCCGCCTACATACACCCAGACCACACTCTCCTCTGGCAGGCTTCCCCATCTCCATGGGAACCTCCCAGGGCTAAAAAGTGTAGTGTCGGATCGGAGGTTTGCGATCGCAGGGATAAAGCGTAGTGTCTGATCTAGGGTTGTTTCGAGTATCGAATTCTCGATACCCAATTAATACTTTTGCCTGGTATCGACCAAGATACCAGGATTTTCCTTTTTTCGATACTAGGCTTCGCTATTGTGCAGTCTAGTATTAGAGAACAAGGAGTGCGCTGCTCTCAGCGGGCTCCGTGTTCTCCTCAGCAGCACAGGGGAGAAGGAAGCAGTTTCTCCCTCCCCCTTGTGCCGCTGCTGCCACTAATGAGGAGAGAGGGACGGGCGCACTGCGCCACCAATGAAAGTATACGTTTAATAAAAATCCTTGAGCAGCAGTTAACCCCTAAGCTGCTGCACCAGCCTCCTCTATTAAGTGTTAATTATATTATTATTCGTGGTGTAGTGTGCCCTCCCCCCAGTATTAAAATCATTGGTGGCAGTGGCCACAGGGTCCCCTCCCCTCCTCCTCTTCATTGGTGGCAGTGGCAGTTCCGATCAGAGCCCCAGCAGTGTAATCCTGGGGCTCCGATGAGTTATGGCAGCCATGTTTGATACCCAGACTGACGCAGGACTTCTTCACAGAAGTTCGGGTTTGGGATCGGTGTTGTGTAAATTTTATTATTTTCCCTTATAACATAGTTATAAGGGAAAATAATAGCATTCTTAATACTGAATGCAAAGTAAATTAGGGATGGAGGGATTTAAAAAAATTAAATCAAACTCCCCTCGTGCACTTGTTCGCGAAGCCCGGCTCGTCTTCATTCTTCTTTGAGGACCTGGGAGGAAAAGGACCTTTGGTGACGTCAGTGTGGTCATCGCATGGTCCATCACCATGGTGATGGACCATGTGGTGAGCGCAGTGACGTCACCAAAGGTCCTTTTCCTCCCAGATCCTCAAAGAAGAAGAAAGACGACAAGCCGGGAAGCGCGAACAAGTGGTTGAGGAGAGTTTATTTAAAATGTATTTATTTTATTTTTTTTATTTTTTTTTATATCCCTCCATCTCTAATTTACTTTGCATTCAGTATTAAGAATGCTATTATTTTCCCTTATAACCATGTTATAAAGGGCAAATAATAAAAATCGGGTCCCCATCCAGATTGTCACCTAGCAACCATGCGTGAAAAATCGTACCGCTTCCGCACTTGCTTGCTATTTTCACGCAGCCCCATTCACTTCCATGGGGCCTGCGTTGCGTGAAAAACGCACAATATAGAGCATGCTGTGATTTTCATGCAACGCACAAGTGATGCATGAAAATCACTGCTCATGTGCACAGCCCCATAGAATTGAATGGGTCCGGATTCAGTGTGGGCGCAATGCGTTCACCGCATTGAACCCGGCTGAAAACTCGCCCATGTGAAAGAGGCCTAATAGAGCTCTATTAGGGTGAATAGGACAAAGGGTTCAAAATATCCCAGGTTCTAGCCCCCAAGGGGGGAAATAGTTATTAAATAAAAAGTGTAAAACAAATAAAAATAAAGTAAAAATTTTAAGTATAAATCACCCCTTTCCCAATTTAATATCCCAGTTTTTGTTAAACACCTGTAAAATCTTTTTCTCGTCTTTTCCATTGGGGGACACAGACCATGGGTATAGCTTAGGCTACCACTAGGAGACACTATGCAAATAAGAAAAAACTGCTCCTCCTCCACTGACTATACCCCCATGCTCCAACAGGAGGACCTGTTTTGCAGTGCGTGCAAAAGCAGTAGGAGAAGGAGACCAAAACCAAATGGTAATGAAGAAAAAAACAGAACCGAGGAACACCGCCATCAGGCCATTAACGATAAGGTCCCAATAGATAGAACCAACACCTCCTGTAACAGACAAGAATGGGTGGGAGCTGTGTCCCCCAATGGAAAAGATGAGAAAAAGATTTTACAGGAGAGTTTCACAAAAAATCTCCTTTTCTCGCCCATTCCATTGGAGGACACAGACCATGGGACGTCCTAGAGCAGTCCATGGGGTGGGAGTCCAACACTTCCAGAGGGAAACGTCCAACGGTTAAACAGGAACCACAGCCTGCAATACCTTGCGCCCTAGGGCAGCATCAGCCGACGCCAGAGAGTGCAGCTGGTAGAACTTGGTAAAGGTATGTAAGGCCGACCATGTGGCCGCCTCAAAGTTGTGATGTAGAGGCTCGATTGCGCTTAGCCCAGGAGGGCCCCGCCCCACCGCCCTGGTGGAGTGCGCGGTAACCCCTGTCGACCGAATCCACCGAGCCACAGTGACCTTGGAGGCCGCCAGACCCTTACGAGGCCCCTCGGGAATCAAAGCAGCGAAATGGGGCAGTAACCGACAGTAACACCCGCAAAGCACGGACAACATCCAGAGAATGGAGAGCTCGCTCCTTGGGGTCCGCCGGAGCAGGGCAAAAAGAGGGCAGAATTATGTCCTCATTAAGGTGGAAGGCGGAGATCATCTTGGGCAAAAAAGAAGGGACTGGGCGCAGTACCACCTTATCCTTGTGGAAGACCAGAAAGGGTTTCTTGGAGGAAAGGGCGGCTAGCTCCGATACCCTCCTGATAGAGGTAATGGCCACCAAAAAGACCACCTTCCAGGTGAGAAGACTCAGGGAAATGTCCCTCAGGGGTTCAAAAGGAGCCGTCTGGAGAGAAGACAGAACCAGGTTCAGATCCCAGGGGGGCAGGGGAGGGACATACGAAGGGACCGAATGCGCCACCCCCTGTAGGAAGGTCCTCACCTGGACTGAAGAGAGCTAGAGACCGCTGAAAGAAGATGGCCAGAGCAGAGACCTGACCCTTTAGAGACCTCAGGGACATTCCCATCACGAGACCCGACTGGAGAAAGGAGAGGACCAACGGAACAGAGAAGCGAAGGGGAAAAACACCTAACTTCTCGCAAGAGGAAAGAAAGGCTTTCCAGGTACGATAGTATATCTGGAGGAAGCTGGTTTCCTGGCTCTTATAATGGTCCTCACGACAGAGTCTGAGAAGCTCCTCTTCTTCAAGATGGAGGTCTCAACAGCCACACGGTTAAACAAGCGGCTGTAAATTCTGGTGGAAGAGCGGTCCTTGAGACAGCAGGTCCTCCATGAGAGGAAGAGGCCACAGAACGTCTGCCAGCATCCGAGTGACCTCCGAGAAGCAGGCGTGGCAAGGCCAATCGGGGGAGATGAGTATGGTCGGGATCCATTCCGCCGCAACCCTGCGAAGAACCTTTGGGAGTAGAGGCAGTGGTGTGAAGACAGAGGAGCTCGAAGTTTTGCCACGGAGACACCAGAGCGTCCACCCCGTACGCCTCCGGATCCCGAGCTCAGGCCAGGAACGTGGGAATCTTGTTGTTGAGCCTGGAAGCCATCAGGTCCACGTCTGGGCGGCCCCAACGGCGACAGACGTCTTCGAATACGTCTGGATGCAGAGACCACTCTCCCGGATCCACCCTGTTGCGACTGAGAAAGTCTGCCATCCAGTTTTCGACCCCTGGGATGTACACTGCAGACAATATTGGAACATGAGTTTCCGCCCACTGGAGGATCATTTTCACCTCTTGCATCACCGTCCGGCTGCGGGTTCCGCCCTAATGATTGATGTAGGCCACAGCTGTGGCATTGTCCGACTGGACCCTTACCGGGAGACCCGCTAGGAGGGGGGGGGGGTCCAATGAGATAGAGGAAAATTGCTCTTAGCTCCAGTATGTTTATCAGAAGGCAGGCTTCCACCTCTGACCACTACCCCTGAACTGTCTGAGCCAGGAGAACGCCACCCCAACCCAGGAGACTAGCATCGGTGGTGACGACTGTCCAGGAGATTGGGAGGATGGATCTCCCCAAAGCCAGATTCTAAGGGGACAGCTACCACGGGAGTTCCATGTGAACCCGAGGAGGTAGGCGGAACTGAGAGTCCAGACCCCTCGATTTCCTGATCCAGAAGGACAGATTCGCCTGTTGCAGAGGCAGAGTGTGAAACTGGGAAAAGGGGACAGCCTCGAAGGAGGCCACCATAAGCCCCAGAACCTGCATGCACTCCCTGAAGGAGATACACAGGGAATGCAGAAGGCGAGACACCGACTCCCGTATCAGTGAGAACTTGCAATCTGGAAGGAATACCTGGGGGCTGCAGTGGTGTCCAGAATCATCCCCAGGAAGGTCACACTCTGGGAAGGAGAGAGGACTTTGGGAAGTTGATCAGCCAGCCGAACTGTTGTACAGTCTGAACAGTGATCCTGACGCTGTCTTCGGCCTGGGGACGAGAGGGAGCCTTTATCAGTATGTCATCCCGGTAGGGCAACAGATATGCCCCTGGTGCGAAGAAGAGCCATGAGCGGGCCAAGATCTTTGTGAATACCTGCGGGGCTGTCGCCACCCCAAAGGGAAGGGCGACAAACTGATAGTGATGGCCGCCAATGACGAAGCGCAGGAATATGTGGCGAGATTCTGCGATAGGGACATGCAGATAGGCGTCCCGGATGTCCACTGACGTGAGGAACTCCCCTGGAAGAAGAGAAGCAATAACTGAGCGGAGGGATTCCATTCGGAACCTCCACACCCGCAGGGACTTGTTTAAGAGCTTCAGGTCTAGGACCAGATGGACGCACTGATCCCTCCTTCTTTGGCACTACAAAGAGGTTTAAGTAGAACCCTGTACCCTGTTACTCCAGAGGAACTGGGGCAACTACTCCCCGGACCCGAAGGGAAGAGACCGCTTGTAAAAGGACCGAGGCTCAGGCCGGATCCCCTGGAACCCGAAAAGGGAAGAAACGTTCTGGAGGTCTGGAAGCGAATTCTATCTTGTAACCGGAAGTTACAACTTCCAGGGCCCAGGTGTCTTGAACGCGAGCTGTTCAGACCTGCTGAAAGGAGAGCAGACGGCCCCACCACTGCAGGAGGTGGGGGCGCCCCTTCAGGCGGAGGACTGCTTGGGAGTTGCAGGGCTGGCAGAAGTCCCCTGAAATTGTGCCCGCGGGCGCCAGGGGGGTTGAGGCTTAAAGCAAGGCTTCTTGCGGGAGTCCCGAGAGCCGCCGGAGGAGGGGGCTATTGCAGACCTGGAGGAGGAGCGCCGAAAGGACTGGTTTCTTGAGCCAAAGGGGCGAGCTCTGAAGGCGCGCTTGAATCTAGATTGGGGCAGGTGTGTGCTCTTGCCCCCCGTAGCGTCAGAGATCATCTCGTCCAGCTTAGCACCGAAGAGCCTGGAGCCCGCAAAGGGGAGGTTAGTGAGGGAGCACTTGGAGGAAGCGTCGGCCTCCCAGACCTTCAACCAGACCCCCTTGCGCTGAGTGACCGAGAGGGCCGAAACACACGCAAAAAGAGTGCCAACGTCCAATGAGGCCTCACAGAGGAATGTTGTCGCTTGGGACATCTGGAGGACGAAGTTCAGGGTGCCCGCAGAGGCATCCTGCTCTGCGAGATCCTGATGGCACTGCAACCACACCGAAAGCGCCCTGGCTACCCAGGCTGAGGTGAATGCGGGCCACAGACCTGTGCCCGCCAGAGTAAAGATGGCTTTGGAAAGGGAGTCCAAACGCCTGTCAACGGAGTCCTGTAGGGAGGACCCGTCCAGGACTGGCATTGCCGTATTCTTAGCCAATCTGGCCACCGGTGGGTCGACCTTAGGAGGAGAAGACCATTGCTGCACATTATTTGCCGGGAAAGGATACAGAGTATCCATGCGCCTTGTGGCAGAAAAACAGGGATTAGGGCGCTCCCAAGCCTTTGAAAGGACCTTGGCAAACTCGCCATGAATGGGGAATGTGACTGCCTCTGGTGCGCCACCTCTGGAGTGGAAAAGGTGGAATTCCTGGCTACTAGCAGAAGGAGGTTCCCCCTGGATGTCAAAGGTATCACGGACCGCCGTGACCAAGTCTGCCACCATGGTGGAGAGCTTAGGCGAGGGTTCCGGTTCCGTGTCCTCATCCGAGCAGGACCTTTCCCTTCAGACCCGTAGTCCCTGCGAGGAAGAGAAGCAGAGTCATCCGAGGAGGGATGCTGCTGCGTACGCTGCCTCTTAACGGTCGAGCGTCCTCTGTGGGGGGCATTGGGAGGTGGAGCGGTGGTAACCAAAGGCGGTGGATCCGAGGCCGCCATGCGTTCCATAAAGGCCATGGCCACGCGCAAGACTTGAGCCAAGTCTGCGGCCGTCCTAGCTATGGCAGAGGCCCAGGAGGGCTCCGTGGACTCCAAAGGGACGGAGGAGGGACTGGGCTGGTTTGGTGGAGGGGGAGGAGGATGATACTGTCCAGAAGCAAGGTAAGAGTCACAGGAGCCTGTAACCGATAGTGGCAAGCAGCAAACCATACAGAATCCCAGTGGGACCTGAGGAGTCGCTTTAGATTTTTGGGGGGCCCCAGGTCTTGGCATGACGGCGGCAATCCCGGAGTCAGGGTCTCCTACAGTTTTGCGGAACACCATCTGCCCTACCGTGACCTGTGAGGAGCTGGAGTAGCAGCCAAGTGTGGATGAAGCGCTAAGGCAAAGCGGAAGCGCCGAAGTTGACGAGATAGGCTCCATCCCTCAGTTGCGTCACAGAGCGCGCAAAAAAACATGAAAGAAGGCAGAACCCGACTCTGAAAATGGCACCCACCGTGCAGGGGGTGCTGAAAATAGCCACTGCCCCAAGAAGGAACCTCCTCCCTCTCACCCAGCAGGCCCACCCAGATCCACAGGTAAGCCCTAAAAAGCCGTGGCACAGTGTGAGCACAGGGGGAGAAGGAGTTTGCAGGAGAGCCGCTGTACTTATCCGAGTCCTGCAGTCTTCACCCTCTGTTCTAGACAAGCAGGGGTTCACCTCTTCAGTCATCTGGCACAAGGAGTGGCAGTGCACTGAAAAGAGGGCAGGACTAGGTGACCCCGGATCTTGTAGGCCACCGGAGCTGCAGGTCGAGCCCGGTTCCACTTATCTTCTGGGGGGGAAAGGGAGGTAGCCTGGGGCGGTCATTCAACCCCGGGTCTCGCTCCGCTGAGAGACCAGGGACGCACCAAGTCCTATGCGGTGAGCACCGTAAACACACCGCCCGCCCCCCCCCCCCCCCCCCCCCCAAAAAATAGGATCGGACTGTTCCATCATGGGCCGGACGTTCCATAAAATGCGGAATGCACGCAGCTTTTTTTGTCATTTTTTTTTTTTCATGTGGTATCGAATATCGCAATACTTGCATTTTGGTATCGAAACCGAATCAAAATTTGGGTATCGAAACAACCCTAGTCGGATTGGAGGTTTACGATCGCACAAACCCGATCCTACCCCTCGAACGAAGGGCCTATATATTTCTTAGTATTATAGATTTCCCATCCCCAGTCAGTCAATCTCTATTTCATCATGGTATCCTATTTTAATAAAGACATATGCATAGTGAGTACTGCAGAGAAGCGATTACAGGTAGTTTAGCAAAGCAGCACTGCTAGGGGCTGCTGCATACACTTTATATGTGATGGCTGGGCTGCTATAACTGGGGCCCAATGTAATGGGGTCAGATCCCCCCATAACAGAGTCATCCATAGATCACCCAATAAGTGTCCTCCACAGATCACCCATAACAGTGTGCCCTTCACAGACCTCCCATTAGTTCAAAACCCACAAACATTTCCTCTACAAAAACCTAGGTGCATCTTATCATCAGGTATGTCTTATAAAGCTAAAAATACAGTAACTGAACAAAAAAAAAAAAAAGAAATCAATGAAAGGTCCTCTAAAGCTGTTATGCAATGACTGATGTAAAAAATGTAAATCAATTTCTTTCTAACAAAGCTAGAACCAGCCCATGGATCCAGAACTCGACATTCACTGCTCCAATTTGCTCTGCTAAATTTATATCAAGCTGGCAGCTGAGGGTTTATGTCCTTTCTGCTGCAGACTTTTCCCCATAGCTGCCACCTCTTATAACAGAACATATAGCTGGTGGCAGTTGAAGATTTAAACTGAGTGTGTGACCCCCTCAGTGAGACAGGCAAATAAAAGGAGGAGGAAATGGAGTTAAAAAAAATTAAAAATCACAGGAGGCGCTATACAGATACATTTTTGTGAATAACTGGGTGGCTCTGCTAAATATTTTTTTTGACGATGACGACATGCAATTACAAAAGTATTCAGATCCAGGTGCTGAAAACAATATTCTGCCCACTGTTGCTGTCACTTAGCAAAGCCACATTTGATCATACTTTGTTTACAGGAGAAAGTAAATGTAATATCACACTGAACTAAAGTTATTGGAAGCCCCTCTGACATTTCCATGGAAAATTTCTGCACTTCTCTACTTACCGAGTATTCCTTGTAATGATCCGTAATGCGTTGGCGCTCTTTTTCTTGAAGAATAATGGAGTACTCTGCATGCTTGGTAGGATATTCTTTTATCATGAGGTCAATAACTTCATCACTTTTCAGAGCTGTCAGACCTTTGAAAATGGCAAGGAGAGAGGATTCTGATAGTCTAGCAGCAGTCCAACCAGACAATGACATTAAAAGATGTGTTAAAAACTATGAACAACTTTGGGGGACAATTTTTTAAAATCACAACTTTACTCATTTTGGACTTGGTGTTTATTAAAAATTTTCAACAGTTTTTATTCCACAGCTTTCAGTTTCAGTATATCTGCAGACAATCTTGCTTTCTATTTTACAGAGAATTGGTCAGGAAGCCACTGATGGCTGTGAAGCTTTCATCTCTGAACTCCTGACAGCTCATGAACGCTCATTAGAGATAAATCCTTATTAGAGGAGTTTAATAACCACCCACCATGAGGGCTCATGCACACAAACACATGCATAAGCCCTAACTCTAAGGCCTCTTTCACACGGGCGTCATGTTTTTTGCCCGGATAAGAGGCGGGTGCGTTGCGGGAAAATGCGCGATTTTTCCGCGCGAGTGCAAAACATTGTCATGCGTTTTGCACTTGCGTGAGAAAAATCGCGCATGTTTGGTACCCAGACCCGAACTTCTTCACAGAAGTTCGGGCTTGGGATTGATGTTCTGAAGATTGTATTATTTTCCCTTATAACATGGTTATAAGGGAAAATAATAGCATTCTGACTACAGAATGCTTTGTATAATAGTGCTGGAAGGGTTAAAAATATTAAAAAAGTTAACTCACCTTCTCCTCTTGTTCGCGCAGATTCCACTCTGTTCTTTAGCTGTGGACTGAATGACCTGAGGTGACGTCAGATCACATGCTCCAATCACATGGTCTATCACCATGGTGATGGAGCATGTGATCTGACGTCATCAAAGGTCCTTTAGCCCACAGATAAAGAACAGACCGGCATCTGCGCTAACAAGAGGAGAAGGTGAGTTAACTTTTTTATTATTTTTAACCCTTCCAGCACTATTATACAAAGCATTCTGTATTCAGAATGCTATTATTTTCCCTTATAACCATGTTATAAGGGAAAATAATACAGTGAATAGACTGTCACCTAGAACCCATGCGTGAAAATCACACCGCATCCGCACTTGCTTGCGGATGCATGCGATTTTCACGCAACCCCATTCATTTCTATAGGGCCTGCGTTACGTGAAAAACGCACAAAGAGGAGCATGCTGCGATTTTCACGCAACGCACAAGTGATGCGTGAAAATCACCGCTCGTGTGCACAGCCCCATAGAAATGAATGGGTCAGGATTCAGTGCGGGTGCAATGCGTTCACCGCACGCATCGCACCCGCACGGAAAACTCGCCCGTGTGAAAGGGGCCTAAGGCCCCATGCACACGGCCGTGTTTCACAGCCGTGTGCGGGCCGTGGAACCGCGGCCTGGATCCCTCCTGAGAGCAGGAGCGCACGGCGTCACTGGTTGCTATGACACCGTGCGCTCCCTGCTGCCGGCACAGTACAGTAATACACCGATATAGATCATACCAGTGTATTACTGTATTGCGGCGGCAGCAGAGAGCGCTCGGCGTCATAGCAACCAGTGACGCCGTGCGCTCCTGCTCTCAGGAGGGATCTAGGCCGCGGTTCCACGGCCATCACACGGCTGTGAAACACAGACGTGTGCATGGGGCCTAAAGCTGATGTCAGGTGGTTAAACAGAAGCTGGGTGGGCACCATAGCTACCGGGTGCCTGCTGTTACGTCGATCATGGATATTTAATCGCTCCGATCCCATAGTCAATTGCGACCACAGCATCTGAGAAAAACTGGCCCTCATATGGCAGCACTGACAAAAAACAGTAACTGCTCTTGAAATGCCACAACAACAAAAAATAAATAATTAAATTATGTGCCACTGATTAAAGTACTAAAATATTAAAAACTGAACATAGTTGGTATGACTATTATGCAACACAATGAATGGCACAAAATCCAAAAGATTAAATCAACAGCAGAATTTCAGGGTGAAGAGGGTTTCACACCCCCTCCCAAAAACGGATATAATAAAATATATGTACTGTAAAATGGTGCCCTCATACAGCTATGTCAATGGAAAAATAAAGTTAAATTACATCTGTTGAGATGCAGAAAATGAATAAATTCCTTTGGACTCAACACCAAAATAGGCATGGTACTTTGGGGGTTAAAGTTGTCCATTATTCTATATAGGGAGAAGCAGAGATCCTGAGAACAGGAGCCCTGTCCCCCTGGCTCTTTCTTTCTTCCTTCTCTACAGAACTGCCACAGAGCAGGAATGAAAGAAAATGGAAATGAAAATAAAGGGGGCTGTCCTTTAATAGCCTATCCTCAGGGGTCCAAAAACCTCCGTTTCAGAGTTGCCCCAGAGGCTGAACTACACAGCTCTCTCCACTGGATGGAGCAGGAGTGCAGTTCCATGCTTCTTCCACTGCAAAGCTGTGCAATTCCATGCAGAAGCTACTCAAACAAATTATTAGCGGGGTCAATATTGAAATCCCAGAAAACTCCTTCAATCTGGAAAATAGAAAAATAATTCCAGGCCATATTGCCCGGACCTACAGATGAAGGGAACATATATGGGAACCGCCCCTCGGCCACATCTGCAATAGAGCAGCCTCTATTCAACCACTTAAACATAGCTCCAGTCAAGTGAACAGAGCTTAGCCTTGCCCACACTAGTTGATACTAGTCGTGACACCAGTGGGCCTGCAGTTAACAGTGAGAAGGCTGCGGCGCTACTGGAGCGCCGCTGCCTTCACAAACAGCTGATCGGCGGGGATCCCAGGTGTGACCCCCGCTGATCAGAAGCCGATGATCTATCCAGAGGATAGATCATCAGTTAAATGAAAGTGCAGAACCCCTTTAAAAAGTGTCCACAAATAACCTGTTTTTAATTTTTCAGCTGCGGATTTTGCCATGTGAATATAGCCTTATCGAAATGCAAAGAGCCATTGTGCACCCTGGTTCCTCCTGCTTCCTCTGGCAACCCTCCCTTTCTGAACTGAGAGCTGAATGCTGAAGACACCAGATAGCTGCAAGATGCAGAGGCAGGCTTCTCAGCCAGTCTCTGCTTACCATGTTGCAGGTACTGACTCCAGTCCCATCTCCCTAAGGCCTCATGCACACGACCCTGGCGTTTTGCAGTCCGCCAATCACAGATGGCGTCCGTGCAAGTTACGCAATTTGCAGAACGGCACAGACAATCTTCAATATAAATGCCTATTCTTGTCCGCAAAGCGGACATGTTATATTTTTTAGCGGGGCCACAGAACGGAGCACACGGAGTGCTGACCACCTCTTTTGCGGCCCCATTGAAGGGAGTGTGTCCGGCGGCTCGGATGCGGATCCGAACAACGTCCGTGTGCATGAGGCCTAAGGCCTCATGCACACGTCAGTGATTTCTATCAGTGATTGTTAGCCAAAACCAGGATTGGAGCCTCCACAGACATAAAGGTAAGACATAAGATCTGCACCTGATCAATGTTGCGCAACAATTTTTATAATAGTCTATGGTGTCGCACTGCAACGTGATCGTTGCAGAAAAATCCATCTTGGATGGAATTTTGGCTACCGTCATGTGGAAGTCGCAGCATAACACCATAGACCAGGGATGGCCAACAATTTTTATAATGATAGTCTATGGCAGGGATGGCCAACCTGAGGCTCTCCAGCTGTTGCAAAACTACAACTCCCAGCATGCCCAGGCTGCCTACAGCAAGGCATGGTGGGAGTTGTAGTTTTGCAACAGCTGGAGAGCCTCAGGTTGGCCATCCCTGCCATAGACTATCATTATAAAAATTGTTGCGCGACATGTCGTCGTGTAGCCCTAGCCTTAGGCCTAAAGGTGTAATAAAAGTAATAAACCTAATGCTACAGTGTATCTGCTGCCAGCACTCCCCTTCACCTTCCCAATACCTCTGTGACCAGCAATGGGAAGATTTGGAGAGAAGCGGCGCTGCAGCATTCAGGAACACAGTACACTTATGTCCGCTTGGAAACCTGCATCTCCTCTCCCTTTTTTTCCCCAGGGCTTTTCACTGAACAACAACAACAACAACAACAACAACAAAAAAAAAAAAAAAAAGTATTTAACATGTCCAATCCTTCACTCCCCAACTTATTCTGCCAGGGAGCTCCCTGAAATTATGTTTTCGACAGGGTTATACACGTATTTTAGGTTGATAATGGATTGTGTAATCTTTTTGAAGTCAACTGCAATATACGGTATACAGATTTTTAATACATGAACTTGCTGCCTTTAGTATTTATTTGATGAATGAATTCAAAAGCTGCAGACACACAAATCTATACTTATGAAATACAATGGTAAAAAAGGACATTGTCTGTAATTACCTAATGTGCACTGAGTTTCTGTAATGACGTTGAGCTCCCTCAGGTAAAGTTTCTCCTTGTGTGAAAGATCTCTTCGTTCTAAATCTTTTAAGAAAAAACGTTTACAACTTCAGATTCAACAACAGCGAAGCAAACATGCCAGGACAGAACAACATTTTATTTTCCAGTAAGGAACAGCATGTAGTTATTTTACATGATGGGTTGTGGACGATGTAGCACTGGGGAGGGTGGCTACAGAAGGCGACACGTACACTTCCGACAATTATTTTCATATGAGAACCTGTCATCACGACATGAAGTGCAGTATGCAGGCAGCATGTTCTTTACTTTACTCACTATAGCATAGACCAGTGTTTCCCAAACCAGTGTGCCTCCAGCTGTTGCTAAACTACAACTCCCAGCATGCCTGGACAGCCTTTGGCTGTGCGGGCATGCTGGGAGTTGTAGTTTTGCAACAGCTGGAGGCACACTGGTTGGGAAACACTGGCATAGACATATTCCACAGCGGTGTACAGAAATCAGCATCACAATATCTCCAGAGGAGCTCACAATCTAAGTTCCCTATCAGTTTGGAGTTATAAAGCAGAAAAGAACCGAGCAGAGCGATAGATGGGGAAAATTAAGCAAAAGTAATTACGTCACAGTTGTGGCATTAAAAAGTCGCAAGTTAGGCCGCTCGGCATTTTTGAGCCATAATTTGCAACATTTTAAGTTTCCTGCCACTAATGTTGTAAGAAAGGGTGCGGTGTTATAGCTTGAGTCTACGCCAGCCCCTAGCTGGCATGGAGCACAAGAGATGTGCCCAATTTATTAAGAGGCACACAAGGGATCAAGACTGGTGTATGGGAATGCCAATATTGATAAATCTCCCCCATAGTTTTGTGGGAAAACATTGCTTACCGGTAATAGTTTTTCTCGATACCCATGACGGCACCCCATGCGACCAGGGACCTCCCATCCAAGACAGGAAACCTGAGAAGATAAAAGGTTCACACCCCCACCAAGCACCAGTGATAGTAATAAACAGTACTCCGGAGGTGAACACACGTAAGAAAGAGAGATCCAATACGGTACATTATATCTCTTCTGAACTAGACTGTACATTAGGGAATTTCCCTAAGAATCTTATCAAGGAGTAGCAGGCTACCCCGTATATAACCTTTTATGGTAACTATAATCCCTATAAAGATATTTTTTTTGGGGGGGGGGGGCCGTCATGGGTATCGAGAAAACCAATTATTGGTAAGCAATGTTGTTTTCCCCTCACCCATGACGGCACCCCATGCGAGATAGACTATTAATTAATGAGGAAACTAGGGAGGGAAAACCACCTGAAGCACCTTCCTACCAAAGGCGGTATCCGCGTGAATTTGGAGCCTGTAATGCTTTAAAAACGTATGTTGAGAACTCCACGTTGCTGCTCTACAAATTTGAGCCAGAGAGGCATCCGCCTTCTCGGCCCAGGACGTAGCCACCGCTCGAGTGGAGTGAGCTCCAAACCCTGAAGGGAGAGAGAGACCCTGTGCTAGATAGGCTTCGGAAATGGCCCTTTTGACCCATATAGCAATGACTGCCGTGGACACTTTCCGCCCCTTATTTCTCAAAACTGAATAAGGAGGTTTTCTTCCAGCCTCCAGGCAGAGGTAGACTCCAAATAAGTTAACAAACATCTTTTGACGTCCAGGCAATGATACTCCCTTTCTAAATCATTGGAAGGATTGGAGCAGAAAGATGGAAGATTAACATCTTGACTTCTGTGGAAGTCCGTAACCACTTTTGGCTCGAAGGACGGGAGAGGCCTAATAATAACTTTGTCGTCTAAGATCTGGGTATAAGGTGAAAAAGCCGAGAAGGCTTGAATCTCTGAAATCCTTCTAGCTGAAGTAATGGCCAGTAAAAAAGACATCTTAAAAAGGAGAGCACATCTTAAAAAGGAGAGCACATCTTAAAAAGGAGAGCACATCTTAAAAAGGAGAGCACATCTTAAAAAGGAGAGCACATCTTAAAAAGGAGAGCACATCTTAAAAAGGAGAGCATATCTTAAAAAGGAGAGCATATCTTAAAAAGGAGAGCATATCTTAAAAAGGAGAGCATATCTTAAAAAGGAGAGCATATCTGCCACATGCACTCTCAGGGTGGAAGCCCTAAGCCCCTTATCCAGGTCAGCTTGTAAAAAGTCTAGGACCTTAGAGACATTTGGGGGGAGAGAAGGGGTCAGGATTGATCCCTAAGAAGGAGGAGAAGACCTCCCAGATCTTATTATATTTCCTAGCTGTAGTAGCTTTCCTACTTCCCAGAATGGTGGTCACTACTGATTGGGACAGACCCCGACCTAACCAAATCCCCCTCTCAGTCTCCACACTGCCAGGTGCAAGATTTTTGGATTGGGATGCAGGATTGGGCCTTAATACAATAGATCCTCCCGGGGAGGTAGGAGGCTTTTTGGCCATACTGGGGCAACTAGGGTAATTATCGCTTTCTCCCTCTGGACTTTCTTTAGGACCTGCGGAATTAGGGAAAAAGGAGGGAAGGCATAACCCTCCTCCCGAGACCAGTCCTGTGCTAGGGTTGGGCGATATACAGGCATCACTATATACCGCGGTATTAAAAAAACGTTGATATGGCGATATCGCTGTTTCCTAAATACCGCGGTATATTTTGTGACGTCATCACCTTTCCCTTCTGTCGCACAGTCTACCTCCTTTGTTTTTTATTCTGGTATCTACGAAAAAAGGGGGGGGGGCCTGGGGAACTGGAAAGCCCTTCTTTTTGGCGGCGGCCTTTACGCTGGGTTCAGACCTGAGCGTACTTGAACGTACGCTCTGTGTGCGCGATTGTACGGGCATTTGCAATCGCGCATACAGAGACAAGCGAACGCCCATTGTCGCGCGTTCCCGCTGAAGTCTATGTATGGGAACGCACGAGCGTAGGGGGCGTCGGGCGTTTTACTGCGTGATCATACGCGCTGTAAAACGCTCAGGTGAGAACCATTCCCATAGGGAATTATTGGTTCTTGCCTGTTGAGCGTTTTACAGCGCGTAGGAACGCGCTGTAAAACGCTCAGGTCTGAACCCAGCCTAAAAAAGGTAGGAAGGGAGGCCAAAACTTCTTCTCTTGGCTTCTTCTCACTGAGATGCTGTTCTAACTGTTCCAGCCAGATATGCAGTGATCTAGAAACCCATGATGCTGCGACAGCAGGTCTCAAGCAGGTAGAGGATTCCCATGCCTTCTTTAAATAAAAATCCGCTTTCTTGTCTAAAAGGGTGAGACAGGCTACCCAGTTCATCAAACGGTAGAGCAGACTTCTTGGCGATCTTTGCAACTGGAGCGTCTACTGTTGGGGCCTTGCCCCAAATAGCTGCTACTTTCTCATCAAAGGGATATTTCCTTTTAACAGAGTTTGGGATAAAAAAAAACTTCCCATCAGGATTTTTCCATTCCTTCCTAATTAATGCTTGGACATTTTCGTTAATGGTGAAAATTCTATGCTTCCTGGGACCTAGCCCCTGAAAAGCTATATCTGCTGTAGACTTAGTCTTTTTCACATCTTCCAGTTGCATGGCCGCTCTGACAGCTTTAAGAAGGTTTTGGGTGTCTTCGGGCGAAAAAAAAGGAACCCCCTGCCTCCTCGTCTTCTGACGATGTAGCGTCGTTAGAAAATAACTAGCCCGCTTCTCTTTCCTCCACGTCGGAGCGGTCTCTCTCAGAATCCCTAACATCCGGGGACTTTTCTGGTGACCTATGGCGGCTTTTACTCAATGACTTTAAAGGGGCCCTGACCTCAGATCTTATTAGGGACCTCATGTTTTTTTTGAGAGGCTTTGAGAATCCTCCGCCACCAACTTATCAATACACGGGGTGCATAACGGTTTAGAATACAAGGATGCCAGGGCCACTTTATATCCCGCACACTCCTTATGTTTTGTTTTTGAAGTCGCTTTTTTAGGGGTCTTTGTAACCTAAACAAGCCAAGCAAACAACACCCCATTAATAAAGAAAAAGATCCATCTCACCACCGATCTTTGTCCCCACTCCTCAGGGCTGGTACCGGACTAGCAGGTCTCGAGGGTTCCAGGGGTTCGGCGCACCCATCTACCGGCTCGGACATCTTTGCAGGGAAAATGAGCTTCTTCGGCACAGCACTGTGTGCTGCATCAGCTGGCTGGATTCCCCCCGCAGCCACATTTATATTTTAAAAGACGCGCCTAGGCAATTCCGGCACTTCTTCCCTACTTCCGAGTTAAGCCCCGCCGGAAGCGCGCGCATGCGCAGACGCCCCCCCGACGCCAACAGGAAGCCAGGCAAAGACTCCGAACAGCAAGAGGGAAGCCGTCTGAACACGGGCACAGCGCCGGAATGCGGGGGAGAAAACAGACTGGAGGTAGCAGCCCGGGAGAGCCTTCAGCCACCTGGGGGAGGCCACCTACCGGATCAGAACCTGGGCCTCCCCCCAGCTGTCGGTGAGAACCATCCTTAAGAGCTTCCCAGGGACTTCCTATCCGGAGGACAGGAAACCTGAACTGGTGCTTGGTGGGGGTGTGAACCTTTTATCTTCTCAGGTTTCCTGTCCTGGGTGAGAGGTCCCTGGTCGCATGGGGTGCTGTCATGGGTGAGGGGAAAAGATGAAGCAAAACTTGTAACTGATACATTTAAGGCTACTTTCACACTAGCGTTCGGCTAGCGTTCGATCGGATCCGTTCTGAACGGATCCGATCATAATAATGCAGACGGAGGCTCCGTTCAGTACGGATCCGTCTGCATTATTTTAGCAAAAAAAAGCTAAGTGTGAAAATAGCCTAGTACGGATCCGTCCAGACTTTCAATGTAAAGTCAATGGGGGACGGATCCGCTTGAAGATTGAGCCACATTGTGGCATCTTCAAACGGATCCGTCCCCATTGACTTACATTGGAAGTCTGGACGGATCCGCAGGGATCCGCACGCCTCCGCACGGCCAGGCGGACACCCGAACGCTGCAAGCAGCGTTCAGCTGTCCGCCTGTCCGTGCGGAGGCGAGCGGAGGCTGAACGCCACCAGACTGATGCAGTCTGAGCGGATCCGCCTCCATTCAGACTGCATCAGGGCTGGACGGCTGCGTTCGGGTCCGCTCGTGAGCTCCTTCAAACGGAGCTCACGAACGGAAACCCGAACGCTAGTGTGAAAGTAGCCTTAGTCTCTGCTCTTTCTGACCTCATTGAGTCACCATGATCTTGAACTATTATCTGCAATAATACTGCAGATAAGGGGTCCAGATCGACATTTTTAAAGTTTTTCTACTGCCCTTCATTCCCCTGCTATCAGCATTTAAATCTGGACTGAAATACATTCTTGGAGTGCTCTCTTATGTTAATATGGCACAGCCGTCCAGGCTGTGTATTTCAGTTCAGCTTTAAGTACTGACAGCAGGGGAATGAGGGGCAGTAGGAAAATAAACTTCAGAGCAGACCCCCCCCCCCCACGAATCAGGCCCTATTTTTCATCAGACCCTTCTTAAACCCCCAATCTCCATCAGCCTCAGATCCAACCACGCAACCTCCATCAGAATCCCAGCATACCCCCCCAAACTCCATTAGCCTCAGATCTGACCCCTCAGACTCAGCACGCTCAGATTGGACCCTCATAAGACCTCAGATTAGACATTTCAAAAGTAAATCTTAGGCCTCGTTCACACTTCAGTGTTTAGTCAGTGATTTCCATCAGTGATTTGTGAGCCAAAACCAGGTACAACTCTAAACACAGAACAGGAGCAGATCTTTCCCTTCTACCTCATGTCTGTGGAGGCTCCACTTCTGGTTTTGGCTCACAAATCACTGATGGAAATCACTGACCAAACACTGAAGTGTGAACGAGGCCTTACTCCAGACAGTGCCGCAGATCCAGGACACACTGCTCCATTGCTTCTTCTGTCATAGGGGGGGGGAAGAATTTATCATTAGGAGAATATTTGAAGTCAGCTTTGCTTCAGTCTGTGTTGGAGTACTTTGTGCCACATTTATCAAATGTTGCATGTTTGATAAATTTGGCTTGTCCTTAAACCTAAACACTTCTGTCTAGAGAAGCTACTCCAATTTTCCTACTCCACCCTCCTCCTGGAGTGAGATTGCGACTTATTTGCGACTTTTTTTTTTAAACTCTCAATGATAAAGTGAGAGTGAAACTCATTAACATAGCTCACCACGCCCACTTTTCCACCCATATTACAAAACTGGAGTGGTGTACACATACAAAAAGTCGCAAAATTTAGCGCAAGTGTAAAAAGTCTAACATTTTTGCACAAATCGCATAAATTATGTGCAGGCAAGTGCAAAAAAGTCGCAAAAGCCCCATATTGCAACTTTTTGATGCCAGAATTCTGTAGTCAAGGTATGATAAATCAGGGCCATAGTGCGTGCCTACGTGCACTACGCCCTGACGCTGTGCACAATCAGGACACAGTGCACAGCGGGGCCCAGAAGACGACCAGGGAAGCTAAGTAAAGCCAGCCCAGCGGTGCCCTCACCTCCCAGTTCTTCCCACATGCTAATGACAGATTCCATATTGGAAGCGGCCATTAGTATTCAGACTATAAGACGCACTGGTAGCTCTCTGGAGTCCTTATTTGAACTTTTGAACTACTACTTAAAGGATAACTGTCACACTTAGACCCCAATTTCAATTTTCATATATGTAGTTACTAATAACATGATATTCCAGAATCAGTTACTATTAGACTGACTTACCCCATATTTTATAAGATTCCGCCCTTAGCAACCAGTCTGCATAAAACTGCAATTTCACTATTCAGTTAAGATGGCCGCCACTGCCCTCACTCTGAGGCTAATCCTGCCCTCACTAGCCAGTAACAATAGCCCCCCAAAAGTGTCAGTAACCAGAGCCCTCCCCCCTAAAGGGTTAATCTCCTGCAGCACAAAAGGGTCCTCTTACCACATGTTGCTTTCATTTATACACTGAGCAGACGGCAGATCTCCCTTCCCTGGTCTGCGCTGCATCAACTCTGCATTGTCCCAGTCTGCTGAGAGAAAGAGCGTCTGCCAAGCGCAGGGACAGGGAGAAGTGCACACAGCCCAGGCACTGTTATCAGCTGCTGGGGAGGACCTGGCTTTAATCATTTACTTAACAGTCCCTGGCTGTCAGTAATGCGACCCTGTACGCTACGTGCTCCTGCGTCCTCCGTCCTTCAACACATAGACGGACCATGCATAGCAACACGATTTTAAGTACAGGTAAAAGCAGGCAGTACAGGGAACAAAAATGTGGAATTAAGGGGTAATTGAATACACAGTGAAAAGTTGAAATAGGACCACCAAGGAGATATTAATCACCACAATCCAATACTCCCAAAAATAAAATGACAGTTGTATTTAAATATTATTGCAGATAAAAGTCCAGAATCATGGTCACACATTTCCTTTACCCCTTTGCAACATGTGATGTAATAGTATTATGTGCCTCTGTCTTTAAACTCGTGTGTATATCTATATCTATTTATCTATATATAGTGGGGGTTTAGCTCTTCTCCGGGGTCATTCTCACAGATACGGGTTCAGGACACCAGGTTTCAGGTCCAAACAGTGCATTTATTGAGCCTCAGCAAACCCAACATAAATACAAAATAAACACCTGCCCGGCTGGGCTCTAACTAAACATGAAGTTCCTGACTCACCTAAGTCACAGTCCACACCCTGTGAACCCATGCGGCTTTGTCAGCCAATGTCCCACAGCCTCCTGGCTGCTCCCACAACAATGTCTCCTTGGGGATAGAGGTCTCAGACCACACAGAGCCACTCCAGCCTTCTGTGTGCAAGTCCCCACCCCCTCTCACTCTGAGGATTCCTTTATCCCCAGGTGATTACTGCACCTGGTCTTTCTTCAGACCTGGCGATTCTGAGGACATCCCTAGGGGAATAGGCTTCTTACCCCAATGTATAAATCCAGAAGAATGAGCGGCACTCCAATAGATGAAAAAACAAGTGAACCTTTATTCACCCAGGTGCAACGTTTCACTTGTTTTTTTATCTATCGGAGTGCCGCTCATTCTTCTGGATAGAGATAGATGATATAGATGATAGAGAGATAGATGATATAGATGATAGAGAGATAGATGATATAGATGATAGAGAGATAGATGATATAGATGATAGAGAGATAGATGATATAGATGATATAGATGATAGAGAGATAGATGATATAGATGATAGAGAGATAGATGATATAGATGATAGAGAGATAGATGATATAGATGATAGAGAGATAGATGATATAGATGATAGAGAGATAGATGATATAGATGATAGAGAGATAGATGATATAGATGATAGAGAGATAGATGATATAGATGATAGAGATATAGATGATAGAGATATAGATGATAGAGATAGAGATATAGAGAGAGATATAGAGAGAGATATAGAGAGAGATATAGAGAGATATAGAGAGAGATATAGAGAGAGATATAGAGAGATATAGAGAGAGATATAGAGAGAGATATAGAGAGAGATATAGAGAGAGATAGAGAGAGAGATAGAGAGAGAGATAGAGAGAGAGATATTTTTTTTTTTTGCTAGTACTGTTCAATAATCTGTGTACCTCATAATAAAATGTCTGGACAACAGAAGAGTGGAAAACAAAATACCTAGGCCTCGTCATCCCAGACTAAGTATGTGGGTAGTGGCAGCAACAGCCATCCGGCCAGCAATAGTAGTGGCACTTGTAGCCATGGTGGTGGCAGTAACAGTAGTACTCAGGGCAAACAGAGCATGAAATCGAGAGGGGAGCCCACAATATCAGTCTGAAAAAAGTGTCAGGGAGGTTAAGGGCCATAACGTTTGTGTGTTGTATAGGAAACAAGGAGGAGATGACAGAGGAACAGGGCACTGGCCCCAGGAGAAACAGCGGAGATAAAGTACAATCAAAACTTCCCCAAACACTTGCCAGATCTGCTTATTGTGTGGACAGCTCAGGAACTGGTGATGTCACCGATTCTGTGGGCGCAGGCTCAAAACCTGCCAGACCTAGGCCAAGCTCAGCGACCTCTAGCTTTGCGCAAACAATTACCGCATGTCTGCTTTTCTCTACAAGGCTGGGACACACAAAACCACAGCTGTGTGAAAGATCAGCTGGATTTTATAATCATCCTTTCCAGGTTGTGCCACTCTCAATGATGCTAACTTGTTACACTAGAGGGGTTGTCCGAGAAATAAAAATCTTGGACAAGCTCTCCAATTGCCTAAAGTAGCAAATTATGTTATACTCCCCCTTTTCTCCAGCACTGCACTCGTCCTCCTGCTGCTGCTTGTCCATGATATTCATTTAAGCACGTGCAACTGTTGCAGCCAATGAATGTCCTCAGTGGTCTACTGCAGAGGACAGCGATTGGCTGCAGTGGTCACATGCTGTACAACAGCACATTACTGTGCACACAATGTTCTCTGTTGCTGTTCTCTAACAAGGAGCTGCATAATTCACAACATGTGTTTGATCCATGAATCGCCAAATACATTTCCTGATTCAATTAGAGTTAGTATTTAAACAGTTCTCCTCATCATGCTTTTCACATTTTTACATCATGAGACGACACCTAACAATTGATAAACAGTACCTCACCATTGCAAGGCTTCAAGCAGGATGTTCTCCGACGGAAGTGGCCACTGAGCTTAGTGTCACAGGGTGTCATCAGCAGGTTGCAACAAAGATACAGAGACTGGAAGAGTCACAGGAAGGCATAGAAGTCCTTTAGCCACGTCCCACACTGATGACCGCTTTATTGTTAACAATACCCTGCGGAATCAGATTATGAATGCCAAAGTATAACTGTCATATTTATTTATTTTTTGGAGTATTGGATTGTGGTGATTAATATCTCCTTGGTGGCCCTATTTCAACTTTTCACTGTGTATTTAATTACCCCTTAATTCCACAGTTTTGTTCTCTGTACTTTTACCTGTGCTTAAAATAGATGGAACATGCCTAGCAACCCTATGTGTTGAAGGACGGAGGACGCAGAAGCACGCAGCGTGCAAGGTCACATTACTGACAGCCAGGGACTGTAAGTAAATGATTAAAGCCAGGTCCTCCCCAGCAGCTGATAACAGTGCCTGGGCTGTGTGCACTTCTCCCTGTCCCTGCGCTTGGCAGACGCTCCCTCACTCAGCAGACTGGGACAATGCAGGGTCGAAGCAGCGCAGGGAAGGGAGATCTGCCGTCTGCTCAGTGTATAAATGAAAGCAACATGTGGTAAGAGGACCCCTTTGTGCTGCAGGAGATTAACCCTTTAGGGGGAGGGCTCTGGTTACTGACACTTTTGGGGGGCTATTGTAACTGGCTAGTGAGGGCAGTGGCGGCCATCTTAACTGAATAGTGAGATTGTAGTTTTATGAAGACTAGTTGCTAAGGGCCGAATCTTATTAAATATGGGGCAATTCAGTCTAATAGTAACTGATTCTGGAGTATCATGTATTAGTAACTACATATATGAAAACTGAAATTAGGGTCTAAGTGTGACAGTTATCCTTTAAATGGAGGTGAGAGGTACCCAAGTGTCACATCAGACCATTTGAAATTATTTACATCAGCGTGGTCTGCATGCTAGACAACCTGCAAGGATACCTGACCTCAGGCGTCATCGTCTTGAATGGGTCAGGGAGCATCTAAGCGGGACGAGGGATCAGTGGGCCTTAGTGCTGTTCACTGATAGAAGTCAATTTACGCTGAGCAGACATTATGGCTGCCACAGATGTTGGAGAAGACGAGGAAAGCGCTATGCATCAGCCACCGTTTGCCTTTGGTGGTGGTTGTGGTGTTACAGTGTGGTCAGGTGTGTCTAATCAATACAGAACTGCTCTACACTTTGTGAATGGTAAAGTGACAAGCCCATACTACTTTATCATTAATCCAGTCAGTCATTGTGCCTCTGCATGAACAACACAGGCCTAATTTAATATTTATTGACGAAAATACGCCAGCAAATTGAGGTTGAATCATTAGGGGCCAGCTGCTGGAGACCTCAAATGGAGTGGCCTGAACTTTCTCCAGACCTGAATCCTATCAAAAACCACTGTTGGCTTTTGTTTCAATAAATTGTTTGAGATAAGGAAATCACCATTGCATGCTTCTACTTAAATGCCCTACTTTCATTATATAATATCACTGTAGCGTGAACTTTTCATGTTTTCCATAAATTTCACCCGAAAGCCAGAGAGTATGTTCTGCATTGTTTCAGTAGAATAACATGAAATGGAGAAATCAAGCAGTAAAAGGCTCCTCCGCATTTTGTTGCCTCTAGTGTTGTAAGGAGATCATCATGTTTTAAGGAGAATTCTCTTACTGTACATGTCATCGACAGACATTGTGTGCACATTGATGTGCTGTTGTACAGCATGTGACCACTGCAGCCAATCACTGTCCTCTGCTGTAGACCACTGAGGACATTCATTGGCTGCACCAGTTGCAAGTACTTCAATGTACAGTGCTGCCCATAATTATTCATACCCCTGGCAAGTTTTTACTTTAAAAAGTTACTTTTATTCAACCAGAAAGTAATTTTTTTGACGGGAAACGACATAGTCGTCTCCTAAAAGATAATAAGACGATGTACAAGAGGCATTATTGGGGGGGGGGAATAAAATAAAAAAAAAGTCTCAGCTTTTATTTAGATTTGAGCAAAAAGTGTCCAGTCCAAAATTATTCATACCCTTCTCAATAATCAATAGAAAAGCCTTTATTGGCTATCAGCAATCAAACGTGTCCTACAATTGCAGACCTGCATTTTGCATGTCTCCACAGGTATTTTTGCTCATTCATCTTTAGCAATTAGCTCCAAATCTTTCAGGTTGGAGGGTCTTCTTGCCATCACCCTGATCTTTAATTCCCTCCACAGATTCTCAATTGGATTCAAGTCTGGACTGTTAATGTGGTTGTCTGCTAACCATTTCTTCACCACTTTTGCTGTGTGTTTTGGGTCATTCTCATGCTGAAATGTCCACTGGTGCCCAAGGCCAAGTTTCTCTGCAGACTGCCTTAGGCTACTTTCACACTAGCGTCCGGCTGTCCGCTTGTGAGCTCTGTTTGAAGGGGCTCACAAGCGGACCCGAACGCTTCCGTCCAGCCCCAATGCATTCTGAGTGGACGTGGATCCGCTCAGAATGAATCAGTCTGGCGGCGTTCAGCCTCCGCTCAGCAGGCGGACACCTGAACGCTGCTTGCAGCGTTCGGGTGTCCGCCTGGCCGTGCGGAGGTGTGCGGATCCGTCCAGACTTACAATGTAAGTCAATGGGGACGAATCCGTTTGAAGATGACACACTATGGCTCAATCTTCAAACTGATCCGTCCCCCATTGACTTTCAATGTAAAAGTCTGGACGGATCCGCTCAGGCTACTTTCACACTTAGAACATTTTATACAATATAATGCAGACGGATCCGTTCTGAACGGAGCCACCGTCTGCATTAATATGAGCGGATCCGATCGAACGCTAGTGTGAAAGTAGCCTTATGTTGTCGTTGAGAATCCTCATGTATTGCTCTTTTTTCATGGTGCCGTTTACTGTGATTAGGTTCCCACCACCATGTTTAAACAGTGGGGATGGTGTTATCTGGGTTGAAGGCTTCTATTTTTATTTATTTTTTGAAATGAAGGAAACATCATTGTGACCAAACAATTTAATTTTTGTTTCATCGGACCATAACACAGAAGACCAGAAGTCTTCTTCTTTGTCCAGATGAGCTTTTGCAAAGGCCAAGCGAGCTTTTGTGTGCCTCATTACTTGCTGGTTGAATAAAAGTAACTTTAAAGGGGTATTCTCGTCTTCCCTTTTTATACTTACCTTCCTTGAGCGCGACGTTCACTTCCTGGATTCTTCTCCCGACCCGGGCTTGCACAGAAGACTGAAGATTTTCTCCCGGCCGGGAGGAGAAAAAAAAAAAAAAAAAAAAAAAAGGGTGGGAATTAGGTAATAACATGTATTTAGAAAAATGATCACTGTCAAATCATTAACAGATTTAACAGTGATCATTAAGATCAAAATTTGCCAGGGGTAAGAATAATTATGGGCAGCACTGTATATGTCCCATTTGCTACTTTAGGCAATTGGAGAGCTTGTCCAAGATGTTTAATTATCTCAGGCGACCCCTCTAGTGTAATAAGTTACACAGCCTGGAAAGAAGAAGGATTACAAAATACTTACATATAAAGTGACAGAAAACATTTACACACACCCAAACTTTTTCACTGTGCACATAAAAAATGTTTCATTAATTTTTCACAATAGCAATTTTTACAACCATTTTAATGGTGAAAGGGAGGGGGGTTGTTTTTAACATGCATTTTTTTATGCCAAACATCAATTATCCTGCAAACCTACCAAAATGTTTCAAATAAATATGCAATGGAGAAGGTTTAGGCTAGGTCTGCGCGACACATGGGGCACAACTACACTGCAACAGTTGTCGCACCAATGTTGTGCGACAATTTTCATAATGATAGTCTATGGTGTCGCAATAAAACATGTTGTGACTGCGGGGCGACAGTTGCAGAAAAATCCATCTCAAATGGATTTTTTGCGACTATCGCGTCGCAGTGCAACACCATAGACTATTATAAAAATGTCATCATGTAAGCCTAGCCTTAGGAATCTAGATCAGGTTAATCATCAGAACAAGATACATGAATGCTCCTGATAATTGACCAATGAATATATGCTGCCAATTAGTCAACAAACAAGCAAAGGCTAGTATGATGGATGATCCAATCAGACAAAGATCGCTTGTCAGCAGCACATGGACCTGTGTGATTGTACTAGCGATCACGCATGCCCATACAGGAGCAATCACTGTTATAAAGGCAGCTAAGTGAGCTGGACAACGATCACTTTTCAGTGCATCTGCCGGTTTACATATGCTCTTAAGGGTAGCTCACACTGGATTTTTCTGCAGTTTCACTTTGAATGCTGTGGACACCCTTGTGGACACCACTCCAAGAAAGGACATGTGCCTCTTGGCGCAGAAGAAACAGTAGCTGCAGGATCAGCAGCACAACCTCCCGTTGAAATCAATGGAAGCCAATTACACTGTGCTCAAATACAGAATCCACTGCAAATTCAGCAGAAAAAAACACGGGAGAGTTCACCTCACGCATTGCACCCGCACTGAATCCAGACCCATTAATTTCTATGGGGATGTGCGTTGAGTGAATTCGCAGCATGCTCTATATTGTGCGTTTTTCACGCAACGCAGGCCCCATAGAAGTGAATGAGGCTGCGTGAAAATCGCAAGCAAGTGCAGATGCGGTGTGATTTTCACGCATGGTTGTTAGGCGACGATCGGGATGGGGACCCGATCTTTATTATTTTCCCTTAAAACATGGTTATAAGGGAAATTAATAGCATTCTTAAAACAGAATGCCTACTAAAATGTCCATTGAGGGGTTAAAAATAAACAAATTCAACTCACCTCATCCACTTGGACATTGTACTACGCATTCTGTATTAAGAATGCTATTATTTTCCATTATAACCATGTTATAAAGGGAAAATAATTAAATCTACAGAACACCTAAGCCAAACCCGAACTTCTGTGAAGAAGTCCGGGTACCAAACATGCCAATTTTTCTCACGCGTGTGCAAAACGCATTAAAACGCTTTGCACTTGCGCTGAAAAAAATCATGCATTGTCCCGCGACGCACCGGCATCCTATGTGGCCCTCACACGCAACGCCTGTGTGAAAGAGTCCTTAGACATGTAGTCTAAAGACTCACTAAATTTAGCAATTGTTTCCGGCTGGCCAATAAATTTAGGGAACAGTTAGACATTTTTGTGCAACTTTATATCACCTACTGGTTGGTTTGATTTGAAACAAAAACTTTGCCAGAGTTTTGGCTTAAAATTAGGCCACGGCCCCTTCCCACTCTTGGGGAGCTAGGTGCAGCAGATCTTTATAAAACTAGACGCACATTTTACACTAATGTTTATATGCAAACAGTAGTAAACGCGGGCCATTGCTTGTACTGTATTTTATGCTTCACTATGTACTTTAACATTTGGTCACAAATAATAGGTTTTCCCACAATGGGATACTTTTTTCAAACTCTACTAACCCTTATAATTCACAAAAAGGGGCTATCCACGTTAAATAAAATAAAAAACAGAGAGCAACGGGGAGCGTGATAAAAAAAAACAAAGAGTCATACTTATGAGATTATTATTATTATTTCATGCCCAAACCCCCAACCCCCCCCCCCAGCCTGATGTGAATAAAAACTTCCTGGATCATGTGCATGAGATCCCAGCCCTAGCCTATGCTGGAGCAAGCCTACCGTTTTCTTCTATTGAGGACACGGTTGGAGGTGATCCTTGCATTCTAGAATGAGAAGGACAAACCAAGTCTTACCTGGATATTTACGCTTGAAAGAGGTGACACCCAAATATTCACTGACTTGCTCTTGTAACATATAGTACTCCCCAGTCTCATCCGATGGCCATTTGTATTCAACTAAATTTTCAGCAGGGAAATAGCTGGAGCTGGAGAAAAATTATAACCTGTGTAATTAATTTTAGTACTTTCATAAGAAGCCGTCTCATGCACACACCACCACTGATTCCAAATCCGGTGAAATAAAAAAAAAAACACGTCTTACCTAGGGTTGCCACGATTCCAACATTTTTATTTGATTTCGATACCATAAAAACAAAAAAAAAAATAATAATAATAATAATATGCGTGTATTCCGCATTTTATGAAAAGTCGGAACAAGGCAACTAAAAAGGTGACTTTTTTTCTCTTACGGTGTTCACCACATAGATATTTTTAAATATTTTAATAGTTGGCACTTTTTCGGGTGTGGCGTTATGTAATATGTTTATTTGAGCGACAGGATTACACTGCTGAGGAGGGGACCCTGTGACCACTGCCACCAATTAATCGCTATAATACTGGGGGGAGGGGGGGATTGGGGGCGCACTGCGCTACCAATGGATTATACTTTATAATACTGGGGCTGGGGGGCAGGGGCACTGTGCCACCAATGAATATAGTTTATGCCTGAATACAAAATTAGGCTGCTGGTGCCGGCGATATCCCATACCCGGCTTCTATAACTGTGCGCTGCGATCCACCACAGCCGCGCCCCCCCCAGGGCTCCAGATGGCGACCAAAATGGTCGCCAATGCGACTAAGAATTTACAAATGGCGACAAGACTTTTTAGTCTTGTCGCCATTTGCGAACGGCAGCTCTGCAGCTGAACAGCGGCAGGCACAGGAGCTATTAGTTCTCTGCCCCACCACCGCCGATGTTCTCCTCAGTCTCAGTCAGCTCGGTCACAGCACACAGAGACGCTGGCAGCAGGGAGGGGAGGGGCTGGGAGGAGTGTAATCTGATCCTAGAGTGGAGGCTGCTTCTGCCAGCCCCTCCCCTCCCCGCCCACCAACCAACCAACCAGAGCTGAGGCAAGGCCAGCACCAGCAGCTCTGAGTCACTGACAAGTACAGGGAGAAAGAATTGAATGAGTCACAGGTGAAAAGAACTAAAGATCCGACTTAGTGACTCATTCGATTCTCTCCCTGTACAGTGTGCCCCCCCTTCCCCCAACACCCCAGTATAATAAACATTGGTGGCACAGTGTGCCCCCCCCCCCCCAACACCCCAGTATAAGAAACATTAGTGGCACAGTGTGCCCCCCCCCCCCCCCCAACACCCCAGTATAAGAAACATTGGTGGCACAGTGTGCCCCCCCAACACCCCAGTATAGGGGAGCATTCACACGACCGTGTTGGTTTTGCGGTCCGTAAATCACGGATCCGTGTGTTCCGTATGTCTTCAGTTATCTTTCCTTTTCCGTTCCGCAAGTCCGTATAATACGGACGTGGTGCTTCCGTGTGTCATCCGTTATTCACGGTCCGCAAAAAAAACGGATGGGTAATGAAATGGGGTTTCCTAGAATGTTTTCAGTCCAAGGGTCCGTTAAAAACGGATGACACACGGATGCATTTCCGTGTGCTATCCGTTTTTCACGGACCCAATGACTTTCTATGGGGCCACGGACCGCGATTTGCGGCCAAGTATAGGACATGTTCTAAAACACACAGAACGGACACACGGAACGGACAGCACACGGATGAGAATAAAAGGCATACCGCAATTTTCACGGACCCATAGAAATGAATGGGTCCGTGCATTGTCCGTCAAAATTGCGGAACGGACGCGGAACGGACACGGAAGAAAAACACGTTCGTGTGAATGCTCCCTTAGAAACATTGGTGGCACAGTGGGAAGTGCCAATGAGGGTTAAAGAATAATTTTAAAAAATTAACTCACCTCCTCCAGTTGATCGAGTAGCTGCCGGGTCTCCTGTTCTTGCTTCAGGACCTGTGGTGATGTCACTGAGCTCATCACATGGCCATTACCATTGTGATGTATCCTGTGATGTATCCTGTGATGTATCCTGTGATGTATCCTGTGATGTATCCTGTGATGTATCCTGTGATGTCACCACAGGTCCTTTGACAGGTCATGAAGAAAGAACAGGAGACGATCAATTGGAGGAGGCGAGTTAATTTTTATTTAATTTTTTTAACCCTCATTGGCACTGCCCACTGCGCCACCAATGTTCATTATATTGAGGGGGGGCGCACTGCGCCACCAATGTTTATTATATTGAGGGGGGCACACTGCGCCCCCCCAATGTTTAAATGTTTATTATACTGGGGTGTTGGGGGGGTGCGCACTGCGCCACCAATGTTTATCAAACTGGGGTGTGGGGGGGGGGGCGCACTACGCCACCAATGTTTATTATATTGGGGGCGCACACTGCGCCACCAATGTTTATCATACTGGGGTGATGGGGGGGCGCACTACGCCACCAATGTTTATCAAACTGGGGTGTGGGGGGGGCGCACTACGCCAATGTTTATTATATTGAGGGGGGGCACACTGCACCACCAATGTTTATTATACTGGGGTGTTGGGGGGGTGCACACTGCGCCACCAATGTTTATTATATTGAGGGGGGCACACTGCGCCACCAATTTTTATTATACTGGGGTGTTGGGGGTGCGCACTGCGCCACCAATGTTTATCATACTGGGGTGATGGGGGGGCGCACTGCGCCACCAATGTTTATTATATTGACCTTCTACTAAGCATTCTGTATTCAGAATGCTATTATTTTACCTTAGAACCATGTTATAAGGGAAAATAATACAGTGAATAGACTTTCATCCTAGCAACCATGAGTGAAAATCGCACCGCATCCGCACTTGCTTGCGATTTTCACGCAGCCCCATTCACTGCTATGGGGCCTGCGTTGCGTGAAAAACGCACAACATAAAACATGCTGCGATTTTCACTCAACGCACAAGTGATGTGTGAAAATCACCGCTCATGTGCACAGCCCCATAGAAGTGAATGGGTCCGGATTTAGTGCGGGTGCATTCCGGTATTTTGAATGCCAGATCCGGCACTGATACATTCCTATGGGAAAAAATGCTGGATCCGGCATTCAGGCAAATCTTCAGGTTTTTTTCGCCGGAGATATAACCGTAGCATGCTGCAGTTTTCTCTTTTGCCTGATCAGTCAAAATGACTGAACTGAAGACGTCCTGATGCATCCTGAACGGATTGCTCTCCATTCAGAATGCATGGGGATAAGCCTGATCAGTTCTTTTCCGATATTGAGCCCCTAGGACGGAACTCTATTCCGGAAAAGAAAAACACTAGTGTGAAAGTAGCCTAAAATATTAAGTTTAAATCCCCCCTTTCCCAATTTTACATATAAAATATATAAAGAATAAATAAACATATTACATAGCGCTGTCCAAACTATTAAATTATTAAAAAATATCTCCTATGCGGTGAGCATTCGCAATTTTTTAGTCACCTTGTCACCCCAAAAAATAGGATAGGACTGTTCTATTATGGGCTGAACCTTTCATAAAATGCGAAATGCACGCGGCTTTTTTGGGTGTTTTTTTTTTTTGTTTTTTGCGCGGTATTGAGTATCGCAATACTTTATGGTGACGAAAGCGAATCAAAATTTTGGTATCAAAACAACCCTATGCCGATCTAATCGGAGTAGCGTTGTCACGATACCAAAATTTTGATTTGGTTTCGATTTGGCGACTAAAAATTAGATTTGGCTCCTAAATTTTTCAGTTCAGGAGCCAATGGCTACCAGGTATTTTTTTTTGTCTGGAGCACTGCCCCCTCCTCCCTGCTATCAGTCCACTGGTGGCAGCAGCGGTACAGGGGGGAGGGACTGCCTCCTTTTTCCCTGTGCTATTGAGGAGAACATGGCATGCGCTGACAGCGCAGTGTGCGAGAGGCAGAGCAGCGGAGTGTCTAGGCACAAATGACGGCAACACTACAAAGTCTTGTCGCCATTTTGCAATTCTAAGTCGCATTGGCGACCATTTTGGAGACCTTTATTACCTTCATTCTCCGGGTCAGAATAATTAGCAAAACCACATTTAGATATTTTCTTAAATATTACAACTAAATTAGATTTTTTTTTTTTTTTCCATCGCCACATTCTCACCTAATAACCTTTTTATATTTAAGTCTATGGAGTTGTAAGAGGGCTCATTTTTTGCAGGACAATCTGTTGTTTACAATGATGCCATTTTGCAGTTTGTGCGAGTTTTTCGTCAACTTTTGGGGGAAGTGATATGATGAAAAAAAATGGCAAATTAGCTATATTGATTTTATGGGCTAAAAATGTTATTTTAATAATTCAGGCATTATAGGACACAGCAATACTAATGATTCCTGAGGCTCCAGCAATCTGTAAGGTCTCTTCCTGGGCTAGTGACGTTACCTTACATTGGTCAAATAGCCTAGGTGCAGCGACATTCAAGTGAATGGGCCTGAGCTCCAATACACGGTGCTGTGCTTGGTAAACTATGAGGAGACTGCAGAGCTCCGGTCACCACAGTAGACTCTTCAGCTGATCGATGGCGTGTCGTGTGCCCACCAATCTGAGGATAAGCCATCAATATCAAACTCCCCGATAACCCCCAGGTATATATAGAGAGGGGTCAGGAAGGCAGGGGTATGATATGCCATCTCTGCCTTGTATCTGGACAACCAGCCCCCTTATCTATAGGATTTCTGTGCAGCTGATGACAAGTTTAGAAACAGTTTTGGCTGAGCTAATTGCAGACCAATCCAACATGTAAAGATGCTGGGACAGGATTGGATTCTGCAATGTAGAAATGTAAAGGTTTGCATAGGAGCTATAAACACAAAAGCAGGTAGGATATTTTGCCTCAGGACTATATATGAGGTTTTTCTTTATTTGAGGTGCATACACGCAATACGAGCCGCCGTCACTGCATGTCATGGGTCTCAGCAGAACACTATCAGCCCTGCGACTGGTTATTTCAGCTGACACTTCAGTAGTCATCCTGGTCTCTGTGTATACAGCAAAGGCTGCCGCTGTCCAGCTGTTGCAAAACTACAACTCCCAGTATGTCCTAACAGCTGAAGGCTTTGCACGAATGCTAGGAATTGTAGTTTTGCAACAGCTGGAGAGTTGCAGGTTGGGCATCCCTGGATTAACCACTACAGGACTATTGCGTCCTGGCAGCGGCCCTGTTATTCCTCCTGGAAGCGCCGGCGCGTCCTCACAGGCGTGCGCGTTCACAGGATCGGCAGGTAAACGAGTTGATCTACAGCCTGCCAGCAGCAATCATTCGCTGGCAGGCTGTAGATGCAATTTTTTTTAACCCCTAAAAGGTATATTAGATGCTGTTTTGATAACAGCGTCTAATATACCTGCTACCTGGTCCTCTGGTGGTCCCTTTTGCTTGGATCGACCACCAGAGAACACAGGCAGCTCTGTAAAAGTAGCACCAAACACCACCCCCCTCCCTGTCACTTATTAACCCCTGATCACCCCATATAGACTCCCTGATCACCCCCCTGTCATGCTCCATTCAGATGTCCGTATGCGTTTTGCGGATCCGCAAAACACGGACACCGGCAATGTGCTTTCCGCATTTTGTGAATCTGCACATTGCCAGAACTATATAGAAAATGCCTTTTCTTGTCCGCAATTGCGGACAAGAATAGGACATGTTCTATAGGCGCTACAAAAAACGCAGTGTTCGTCCGATCAGGCCTGATCTTGTGCGCACACTTGCGTTCAGTCCGGCCCACCACAGCGACAGAATTTTATTTTTTTCTGATCACTGCAAAAACACTAAAGTCGCTGCGGCGCTATAAAAATATCACTTTTGAGGGGCATGGCGAGTTCATAGAAGCTTTTTTTTTTTTTTGGGCATAAGTAAGCGGAAATAGATTTTTTTTCTTACAAAGTCTCATATTCCACTAACTTGTGACAAAAAATAAAATCTTACATGAACTCACCATACCCCTCACGGAATCCAAATGCGTAAAAATGTTTAGACATTTATATTCCAGACTACTTCTCACGCTTTAGGGCCCCTAAAATGCCAGGGCAGTATAAATACCCCACATGTGACCCCATTTCGGAAAGTAGACACCCCAAGGTATTCGCTGAGGGCGAGCCCATGAAAGATTGAACTTTTTGTCACAAGTTAGCGGAAAGGGAGACTTTGTGGGAAAGAAAAAAAAAAAGAAAAAAAAAACATTTTTACGCATTTGGATTCCGTGAGGGGTATGGTGAGTTCATGTAAGATTTTATTTTTTGTCACAAGTTAGTGGAATATGAGACTTTGTAAGAAAAATAAATAAAATAAAAAAATCTATTTCCGCTTACTTGTGCCCAAAAAAAAAAAAAAAAAGCTTCTATGAACTCGCCATGCCCCTCAAAAGTGATATTTTTATAGCGCCGCAGCGACTTTAGTGTTTTTGCAGTGATCAGAAAAAAATAAAATTCTGTCGCTGTGGTGGGCCGGACTGAACACAAGTGTGCGCACAAGATCAGGCCTGATCGGACGAACACTGCGTTTTTTGTAGCGCCTATAGAACATGCCCTATTCTTGTCCGCAATTGCGGACAAGAAAAGGCATTTTCTATATAGTTCTGGCAATGTGCGGATTCACAAAATGCGGAAAGCACATTGCCGGTGTCCGTGTTTTGCGGAGCCGCAAAACGCATACGGACATCTGAATGGAGCATTACAGGGGGTGATCAGGGAGTCTATATGGGGTGATCAGGGGTTAATAAGTGACAGGGAGGGGGGTAGTGTTTGGTGCTACTTTTACAGAGCTGCCTGTGTTCTCTGGTGGTCGATCCAAGCAAAAGGGACCACCAGAGGACCAGGTAGCAGGTATATTAGACGCTGTTATCAAAACAGCATCTAATATACCTTTTAGGGGTTAAAAAAAATTGCATCTACAGCCTGCCAGCGAATGATTGCTGCTGGCAGGCTGTAGATCAACTCGTTTACCTGCCGATCCTGTGAACGCGCACGCCCGTGAGGACGCGCCCGCGCTTCCAGGAGGAATAACAGGGCCACTGCCAGGACGCAATAGTCCTGTAGTGGTCCTGTAGTCGTTAATCCAGGGATGCCCAACCTGCAACTCTCCAGCTGTTGCAAAACTACAATTCCTAGCATTCGTGCAAAGCCTTCAGCTGTTAGGACATACTGGGAGTTGTAGTTTTGCAACAGCTGGACAGCGGAGTACGGCGATACCACGTGTGACACACTTTTGCAGCCTAGGTGCCCAAATTCTAAAGAGCAGCTTTAGGATTTCACAGGGCATTTTTTACGCATTTGGATTCCAAACTACTACTCATGCATTAGGGCCCCTAAAATGCCAGGGCAGTATAAATACCCCACAAGTGACCCCATTTTGGAAAGAAAACACCCCAAGGTATTTCTTAGTGAGTTCATGGAAGTTTTTATTTTTTGTCACAAGTTAGTGGAATATAAGACTTTGTAAGAAAGAAAAAAAAAAAAAAAAAATTAATAATAATAATAATAATAATAATAATAATAATAATAATAATAATAATATATATATATCTATCATCATTTTCCGCTAACTTGTGACAAAAAAATAAAAAGTTCTATGAACTCACTATGCCCATCAGCGAATACTAAATTGCCAGGGCAGTATAACTACGCCACAAGTGACCCCATTTTGGAAAGAAGACACCCCAAGGTATTCTGTGAGGGGCATGGTGAGTTCCTAGAATTTTTTTATTTTTTGTCGCAAGTTAGTGGAATATGAGACTTTGTAAGAAAAAAAAAAAATCATCATCATTTTCCGCTAACTTGTGACAAAAAATAAAAAGTTCTATGAACTCACTATGCCCATCAGCGAATACCTTAGGGTGTCTACTTTCCGAAATGGGGTCATTTGTGGGGTGTTTCTACTGTCTGGGCATTGTAGAACCTCAGGAAACATGACAGGTGCTCAGAAAGTCAGAGCTGCCTTAAAATGCGGAAATTCACATTTCTGTACCATAGATTGTAAACACTATAACTTTTACCCAAACCAATAAATATACACTTATTGCATTTTTTTTTTGTAAATCAAAGACATGTAGAACAATAAATTTAGAGAAAAATTTATATAGAAATGTTGTTGTTTTTAAAAAAAAAATTACAACTGAAAAATGTCATTTTTTGCCAAAAATTTCGGTCAATTTCGATTAATAACAAAAAAAGTTAAAATGTCAGCAGCAATGAAATACCACCAAATGAAAGCTCCATTAGGGCTCTTTCACACTTGCATATTTCTTTTCCGGCATAGAGTTCCGTCGTCGGGGCTCTATGCCGGAAAAATCCTGATCAGGATTATCCCAATGCATTCTGAATGGAGAGAAATCCATTCAGGATGCATCAGGATGTCTTCAGTTCAGAACTGGAACGTTTTTTGGCCGGAGAAAATACTGCAGCATGCTGCGCTTTTTGCTCCGGCCAAAAATCCTGAACACTTGCTGCAAGGCCGGATCCGGAATGAATGCCCATTGAAAGGCATTAATCCGGATCTGGCCTTAAGCTAAACGTCCTTTTGGCGCATTACCGCATCCAACGTTTAGCTTTTGCTGAATGGTTACCATGTCTGCCAGGACGCTAAAGTCCTGTTTGCCATGGTAAAGTGTAGTGGGGAGCGGGGGAGCAGTATACTTACCGTCCGTGCGGCTCCCGGGGCGCTTCAGTGATGTCAGGGCGCCCCACGCGCATGGATGACGTGATCACATGGGAGCCGCACGGGCGGTAAAGTATACTGCTCCCCCGCTCCCTACTACTATGGCAACCAGGACTTTAATAGCATCCTGGCTGCCATAGTAACACTGAACGCATTTTGACTGATCAGTATTCAAATGCTTTCAGTTCACTTGCGGTGTTACGGATCCGGCAGGCACTTTCGGCAACGAAACGTGCACGCCGGATCCTAACAACGCAAGTGTGAAAGAGGCCTTAGTGAGAAGAAAAGGAGGTAAAATTAATTTGGGTGGTAAGTTGCATGACCGAGCAATAAACGGTGAAAGTAGTGTAGGGCAGAATTGTAAAAAGTGGTCTGGTCATTAAGGGGGTTTAAGCTAGGGGAGCTGAGCTAGTTAAAAGACCAATTTATGTTCTAGTGGTGTCCAAATAAGGGGAGGGGAGGGGGTTGCAGGAAGGAGAACAAATACATTTACCCAAAATCTTGGTTTGAATTTTCACAGCTTGGGGAGCTTTCTCCAGATGCTGTACGCCTTCTCTTGGGGGGTTGACTTCCATCATTGGAGTTTTCCTCCAGATCTCTTCCATCATTTGAATTATCTTCCTGAAACATGGAAAATGACAAATATCCCATCAACATAGGAGTCAATGAAGTCAAAATGACAGCTAGCTGCAGAAAGTGGATAACTACATATACTGGGAGCCTGCAGACATCCCTGGGCTGGCCACGAAAACAAACCCACTCTGCTGTCTCAAACATCCGAAGCCGCACACACCCGCAGCAGCGGCACGACTGTGGGTAGGCGTGGCTATCTTCATCGTTGGGCGTACCCTCGTGACCACGGATCTCTATGACCCTTTCAGTTTGAATCATTACACCTGTGGGTAGGACCTGTTACCATAATATGGGCGCCCCCACATTATGCTAGTGTGAACTGGCATCAGAACTGAAATCGGGAGTTGAAATATAATGTTAAAGGGGCTCTCTGGGCTTTTCAGTATTAATGACCTATCATCAATATCAGATCAGCGGGGATCCATATGAAGGCAAGACGTGCCTTCTCTCTTCCCGCTTGCCATAGGAAGCGAGACGGCACACTTGTGCCTTTCCTTCATACAGTTGATCGACGGGGGTCCCGGATGTTGGACCTGAGGATAGGTCATCAATACATTAAAATTCACATGTCTACATTTAGTATTCGCATCACCAGAACTGTGCTCCATATTACAGATCCATAAGACACAGCATCCACATGTACAATACCATTCCTCCATTGATTTCTATGGGCAGAATATGACAGTCATGTGGCATGCTGCATTTTGAACTTGTATGAAATGCACCACACAAAATAATGACCTATTCTATATGTTAATGTGATTTTCAAGTTAGAGAATGCAAAAAAGCTTAAATGGGTTGTCCAGGCTTTACTAAGTGATGACCTATCCTCAGGATTAGCCATCGCTAGCTGATCAGCAGTTTTGTCACCCTAAATCCCCACCGATCAGTTGCTCGGGTGTAGCGTCACTGTGCCAGAACTACACATCAACCGTACAGTGGACGGCGCTCATCGCTGCTCCCACTGACTGCAATGGGAGGAGCGCTGCAGTATCAAGCACTGTCCACTGCAAGGACCATGGTGCTGTGTACTTCCAGCGCTGATAGATCTACAACTGCAATTAGGCCATCATTTAGTACAGCCTGGCCAACCCCTCTGAAGGGGTGTTCCAGGATTATGTCCCTTCAAGGGAACCTGTCACCTGGATTTTGGGTATAGAGCTGCAGACATGCGCTGCTAAATCACCGCTAGCACGTCCACAATATAGATTCCCCATAGCTGTGAGTGCTTTTATTTAGGCAAAAAACTATTTGCTCCCCGACATCACAAAGCTAGAGAGCCGTAATTTTGCGATGAACGAGCTAGTGCATGTGCAGTATTGGCATAGTGTTCCTTCCCTGTGCTCGCATCAGCCTCAGGGAACGAACTGTGAATCGCGAGATTATAGCACTATAGCTTGGTGACCTCGGGGAGCAAGGAGGAGATTCGGAGGATGCGGGAGGTGCTGGGCTCCATACATATATTTATTATAATCATTTTTTTACACAATAAAAGCACAGAGAGCTATGGGGAATGTATAAGGCTACTTTCACACCTGCGTTCGATCGGATCCGTTCTGAACGGATCCGCTCATATTAATGCAGACGGAGGCTCCGTTCAGAACGGATCCGTCTACATTAAACTTAGAAAAATTTTCTAAGTGTGAAAGTAGCCTGAGCGGATCCGTTCAGACTTTACATTGTAAGTCGGAACGGATCCGCTCGCCTCCGCACGGCCAGACGGACACCGGAACGCTGCTTGCAGCGTTCAGGTGTCCGCTCACTGAGCGGAGCGGAGGCTGAGCGCTGGCAGACGGATGCATTCTCAGTGGATCCGTCTCCACTGAGAATGCATTAGGGCCAGACGGCTGCGTTCAGGGCCGCTTGTGAGCCCCTTCAAACGGAGCTCACGAGCGGACACCTGAACGCAGGTGTGAAAGGAGCCTAATGCGGACATGCTAGCGGCCATCTAGCAGTGCATGACCGCAGCTCTATAGGCAAAATCCTGGCGACAGGTTCCCTTTAACTAGCCCCGAAGCGTGGGGTACCTGATGAAAATCATACACACTGTCCGCTCAGTTACAAGATATACCAGTCCCCGGCTTTTTTACTTTCAGCCAGGATACAGACAGGGTCACAGGCAAAGATGTAGCCAATGCAGTGACGTGTACCCAAGTGACCCATGCCACTTCCTCACCGCTGAGGCCATTCATTGGCTGCAGCAGCAGACGAGACCCCGGTTACAGGGCAGGGGGAATATTACCAGACACAGGAACAGAGTGGTGGGAGCAGGGGAGTAGCGGCCCTTTCATGAGGTTTAGGTAAAAACAGCCATAATCCCGGAAATCCCCTTTAATAAGAGTAACTGATGGCAGCCCTTTGCTAGGGGTCCCCCTCCCGCCCCTCAACATGGATGCAATTCATCTACTCTGAGGGGAAAACTGATAAGGGAGTCAGAGCTGCCTCAGTCCACCATGCAGTCAGCACAGCGCCCGCTCTGCCTAGCTCACCTTCAGGGACGGCGCCGCAGGAGTGGCCGGATCGCTATCGCACGGGGCCCTGGCCGGTGACATGACGGCAGCCATGATGCACCGGCGCCACAACCAACAGCACCTCCACTAGTACAATACCCCGCCCCGAGCGTCCTCGCCACGCCCCCGACCCGGCCCCTCAATGTACAATAAACGCTGAAAACGGCCTTCCCACTCAGAACAATGGCGGCTCACGTGACTTGTACGTACAACGTCAGTGCGAGTGCGGTCCTTGCGCCCAGATGGCGCGTGCTTCTTAAGAAGGACGCGTCGGCTGTGCGACTATTGTTGCAAACCAAATATGATTTTATATTTTTTGTATATTCTATTTAATTCCCTATGGATTTCCTGCTCCTTTTTTATGTACCTTTTGAGTGCCACAATGTATCTCTTTGGCAGCGTGGAACCTATTAACCCTTTAAGGGCCAGATTATTCTAGGCTTCAAGGGGGTTTTCCAAGTTTTTTTTTTCTTAAACTTCTGAGTGCCTGTAAAAGTTTAGTTACTCTTTTTAATTATTTTAAATTCCTTTTTGTTTTATTATTTTAACTCAACAGTTTGGAAGTATAAAAAAAAAAGAAAACTATACAGTGCTGCCCATAATTATTCACACCCCTGGCAAATTTTGACTTAAAGTTACTTTTATTCAACCAGCAAGTAATTTTTTGATGGGAAATGACATAGGTGTCTCCCAAAAGATAATTAGACAATGTACTAGAGGCATTATTGTGGAAAAAAAACATTTCTCAGCTTTTATTTACATTTGAGCAAAAAGTGTCCAGTCCAAAATTAATCATACCCTTCACAAACTGTCACAGTCTGATGGAAAATCAAAAGTTCTATATCTATACCATTCCAAACAGTCCAAGCTGTTCTAAAGCATCCTAATTACCCTGATTAACCGCCTCCGGACCGCCTAACGCAGTATCGCGTTCCGGAGGCGGCTCACTCAGGCACAGTCACGCATCTATGCGTCAACTCGCGACACGTGAGATGACGCTCACAGCCGGCCCGCACATGTGCATCGCGGCAAAAGTTACAGGACAAGTTCGTCATCAGTCTGCCAGCCAATGATCGTCGCTGGCAGGCTGATCATTTTCAAAAAAACTAATCAGAAGCCATCTAACACATTATATTTATAAATATAATGTGTTAAATGGCTGCTGTGCTCCTCTGCTGGTCCTTTTCGTCGGTTGGTTCCAGCAGAGGAGCACAGTTCACAGTGAGTACACCCAACACAACAGTTAGCCCCCAGATCACCCTCCATCACTCCAATTAACCCCTTGATCGCCCCTGTCAATCACCTAGTGAAAGGGAAAAAAGTGATCAGTGTAAACTGTCACTTTTTTTTTTCACTGGTATTGACTAATAGTTTTAGGATAGTTTAGGCCCCTTGGTTAGGCACTTAGCGATCGTTTAGCGCCCAGCCTACCGCACCACAGTCACTGATTCGCTGATTAGCGTATCGTTAATCAGCATTTGTACTGTTATAGTATCTGTAAGTGATCAGAACTGATCACAGTCAGATCTATAATAGTATTAGTGACGCCTTAGATCGCGCTCCACCCAAAACGCAGTGTTTGCCCGATCAGGCCTGATCGGTCGCCAGGGCCAGACTGGCCTACCGGGATACCGGGAAATTTCCCGGTAGGCCGCCGGCCCTGGGGCCGCTTTAAGATGTACCTGCACTTTTTCGGCAGCCGGCGGGCCGAATCCAAAAGCTCTAATGTAGTGGTGGCCGGTGGGTGGAGCTGAGCAGGCGGCCGGCCTCCGTGGGAGCGGCAATGCTCCCTCCAACCACCTGGTGTCGCTGTGAGCAGCAGCCCGTGATCCTCCTGGTCCTGGGCCTGGCTGGCTGTCCTGTGTGTGGCCGCCCCTCTCTTCCTGCAAGTGGCCTCAGGCTCCCGGCGCCTCACCTCCAGATTCAATATAGACCGGAAGCAGAGCCCGACCCCTGTGTATGCCACCATCATGACCGATGCAAACAGCCCTGAGAGGACTTGAGGAGCCGCAAATACTGGGGGTAAGAAGGGGCCAGGCTGTGGCCACATGTGACTGTGCAGGCTGTCAGGGTTATGTAATGTATACTATTAGTTTACATACAGTCTCCAGTTTACAGGACTCTCCAGGAGTGGCATCAGCTGGGCAGATCAGCTTCTAGGATCTGGGATCCATGGGCACTCTGTAGCCCTCACATGCTTCTTTATACATCACAGCAAGGAGATTGGGGCAGTTAACAGCAGGGCTCTGGCTGGAGGTAGCACTTTGTGAAAGGTTGTCACACAGGTTGTCAGGGGATGGGAGTGGAGAACATCTTGGTGTGTCACTGTGCTGTACAAAGGATCTGCTGGGCATGGTGCCTCCACAGAGGGCAGGAAATCAGATTGACTGAGGAGGACTTGTACTTTGGAGAAGAATATGTGGCTTCATGTGACAGAGGAATTGCACAGAAGAGTGTGTGGCTGAGGATACGTTGTGTCTCCAGGAGCTCTGCCCCTGACATCTCCAAGTGACAGACACTGCTGGACCCCTCTGGCACCCTGCACACATTATAAATGCACAGTATAGCTTTCCCTGATATGTATTGGATGCCAGAGCCATGCCCACATGTGGCGAGTGGCGGTGTATTATACATAGCAGCACGGTGACCGGTACTCACAAAGACATGGTAGACAAATGCCCAGCCCCGGGGTTTCTCCAGCATGTTGCACAGGTAGTTATGCAGCCTCCGGTACTTCACGTTCCTCCGGCAGCTCTGGCTGCTGTTGTACGACAGCGGCTTCCCCAATAAGCTCATGCAAGCTCCCTGCTTCCCTCGGCGGCTCTCCTGCAAGCCACCTCCCGGTCCCATACACCGCTGCCCCTGCCAGTGTCACCGGTGCCCAGGAGAAGCAGCCCATCCCCTCTACTGGAGTTCAACAGCACCCTGTTGCCCTGACCCGACTCCACATCTTTCATGCCGTAGTAACGGTCCCTGCCCCTGCCTTTACCTCCAGAGCTGCTTTTTATCCAGAGCCCAGAGCTCCACTATGGTTGCAGGACATGGCATCACCGGCGTGGGCACAGAGGGCTCCGGGTGCATGCACAGAGCAGACCTGTGGACAGGGTGGCAGCGCTTCCTGGCTTCAGACTGTCAGATCTGATCACAAGTTGGCACCAGCCATACATACAGGAAGGCTCTGTGTGCAGGGTGCCAGAGGGGTCCAGCAGTGTCTGTCACTTGGAGATGTCAGCGGCAGAGCTCCTGGAGATACGACATATCCTCATCCACACACTCTTCTGTGCGATTCATCTGCTCTGTCACATGAAGCCACATTTTCTTCTCCAAAGTACAAGCCCTCCTCAGTCAATCTAATTCCCTGCCCTCTGTGGAGGCACCATGCCCAGCAGATCCTTTGTACAGCACAGTGACACCAGGTTACACACCAAGATGTTCTCCACTCCCAGCCCCTGACAACCTGTGTGACAACCATTCACAAAGTGCTACCTCCAGCCAGAGCCCTGCTGTCAACTGCCCCAATCTCCTTGCTGTGATGCATAAAGAAGCTGATCTGCCCAGCTGATGCCACTCCTGGAGAGTCCCTTGCTGCTCTCTGTACAGGAGGGGACAGTGATCACACAGCTCTTTGCATCCAGCAGGCTGCTCAGCCTCCACACAGGCAGCTCCCAGGAGTCTACTGTGCCTTCATACATAGAAGCCTGTCGGTCACTTCCAGGCAGCTGAAACTCCATGCATGGTGGTCAGAGTGGCTGTTAGAAGCTTGGAGCCCACCACCTCCAGGCAGCTGCACTTCAACAACTTTTCCAGGAGAATCCAGCAACTCTGTGACAGCAGGAAGGGGTTGCCAGTCACTCACTTGTCCCTGTGCAGCCTGCAGCTCCAGTCCTTCTCCTGGTGCTGCTGCTGACATACATTCAAGGGGGACAGCAGGGGAAGGGGGTGAGGAAGAGGGGGAAGGCCAGGTACTTACAGGAGGACTATATCTGAGTATAAATTAAAGGGGTTGTTCGGGTTCAGAGCTGAACCCGGACATACCTCCATTTTCACCCAGGCAGCCCCCCTGACTTGAGCACCGGAGCAGTTCATGCTCTCCTTTGCCGGGCAAAGGCTTTTTTTTGAAGATCTGGTGACGTACCGGGGCTCTCTATGGGGCTGGCAGGAAGCCCAGTGACGTCGCTGTCACTGATGGCCGGGATTTAGCGCTGCCCTAGCCAGTAAATGGTAATATGAACAATGGGGTTCTACAAAAGAGCTATTATGGGGCAAAGTTCATATTCGTGTTTACACACGTGTTTTAAAATGAATGCTTTCCCCTTTTATAAACCAGTAAATAATGACGCAACGCTGTGGGGCTGGTATGCAACTTTTTCCAGGGCTGGTTTTTATCCCCAGTCCGGCCCTGTCGGTCGCCCACACGTGTCTTCACCCACGCCCGCCCAAATTATTATTTTTTTGATCACTGCACAATTACTTTACAAGCGCTGCGGCGATAAAAAAATCAGTTTTGATATTTTTTTACAATCGCAGCGACCTCCAATACTTCGCTAGCCTCCCATTTGTAAGACAGGCTTGCTTTTTTCTTGGGTAGTCTCAGAGAATACCCCTAAATTTAGTAGTCCAAATGGCAAATAAGTGGTATTCTTCTGAAGAGGCCTACAGGCTTCTGACCCAGTCAGATGAGGACTGGGAACCCTCATCTGACGAATCCAGCGGGTCAGAATATGAACCTGTAGAAAGCAGTGGCAGTCTGACACAAAGTTCGGACGAGGAGGTTGAGGTCCCTGATACCACCAGGCGTACCCGGCCCGTGTTGCTAGACCACAGGTTGCGCAGGATCCGCTTCAAGGGCAGCAGAGTGGGGCTGGCGCTGTCGGATTACGTGGTGAGGCATACACCAGCAGCTCAGCCCATCCTGGACCTAGTACCAGCACTGCCGTAGAACATGGTGAAGTGGCGAGCAGCAGAAGGGCAGTTGAAGCTGGTACGGTGGCACGTGCAGTAGGTCCCCCGTCGCAGCCACCGCACAGACAGGCCCGTAGAGCCCCTAGAGTCCCTGAGGTGCTGGCAAACCCTGATTGGCAGCCCCCAACTTCAGCCGCACCAGTAGTTCCCCCTTTCACCGCCCAGTCTGGGGTTCGGGTTGAGACAGCTCAGATCGGTTCGGCACTGGGATTTTTTTAGCTGTTCTTGACTGCGGAGCTCTTGGACTTAGTCGTGGCAGAAACAAATCGGTATGCCATTCAATTTATAGCCGCCAACCCTGGAAGCTTTTATGCCCAGCCTTTCCGGTGGAAACCCGTCCAAGTTTCCGAAATTAAAACTTTTCTGGGCCTTCTCCTCAACATGGGCCTAACCAAGAAGCATGAATTGCGGTCATATTGGTCCACAAACCCAATTCATCACATGCCCATGTTCTCTGCTGCCATGTCCAGGGCACGATTTGAGGCCATCCTGCGTTTCCTGCACTTTAGCGACAACAGCACCTCCCGTCCCAGAGGCCACCCAGCTTTTGACCAGCACCACAAAATTCAGCCCCTCATAGACCACCTTAACACCAAATTTGCAGATTTGTATACCCCTGAGCAAAACATCTGCGTAGACGAGTTCCTTATACATTTTACCGGGCGCCTTGGCTTCAAACAATACATCCCAAGCAAGCGCGCCCGGTATGGGGTCAAATTGTATAAGCTCTGTGAAAGGGCCACAGGCTATACCCACAAATTTCGGATCTATGATGGTAAAGATCAGACCCTAGAGCCGGTCGGTTGCCCTGACTACCTGGGGAGCAGTGGGAAGACAGTCTGGGACTTGGTGTCACCCTTATTTGGCAAGGGGTACCATCTTTATGTGGATAATTTTAACACAAGTGTGCCCCTCTTCAAGCATTTGTTCCTAGAACAGATTTGCTGCTGTGGCACCGTGCGACCTAGTCGCCGGGGCTTCTCCCAACGGCTCGTTACCACCCGTCTTGCAGGGGGGGGGGGGGGAGAGGGCTGCATTGTGTAACGAAGAACTGCTCGTGGTGAAATGGAGAGACAAGCGTGACGTTTACATGCTCTCCTCTATTCACGCAGACACGACACTACAAATTGAACGAGTAACCAGTGTCATTGAAAAGCCCCTCTTGGTCCACAACTATAATTCGCTCATGGGAGGGGTTTGTATGTTGGGCGGAGCTCTTATGTCCTGGCAGACGCCTTTACCCTCCTTTTTTTTGGGCAGAGATTTTTTCATCCACATTGATCGATGCGAATGAAGAAATCTGTGCCGTTCATTTTTTTCTTTCAGCCCAGAGGCTGAACGAAAAAAAAAAATCTCATTACCCGTATGCTCAATATAAGGAGAATAGCAGAAACTCCTAATGCTGACCATACATGTAATGATTGCGGAGACCCTCAAATGCCAGGGCAGTTCAAACACCCCACAAATGACCCCATTTTGGAAAGAAGACACCACAAGGTATTCGCTGAGGGGCATATTGAGTCCTTGAAAGATTGACATTTTTGTCCCAAGTTAGCGGAAAGGGAGACTTTGTGAGAAAAAAATATATATATAATTTCCGCTAACTTGTGCCAAAAAAAAATCTTCTATGAACTCGCCATGCCCCTCGTGGAATATCTTGGGGTGTCTTCTTTCCAAAATGGGGTCACATGTGGGGTATTTATACTGCCCTGGCATTTTAGGGATCCTAAAGCGTGAGAAGAAGTCTGGAATCCAAATGTCTAAAAATGCCCTCCTAAAAGGAATTTGTGCCCCTTTGCGCCCCTAGGCTGCAAAAAAGTGTCACACATGTGGTATCGCCGTACTCAGGAGAAGTTGGGCAATGTGTTTTGGTGTGTCTTTTTACATATACCCATGCTGGGTGAGATAAATATCTCTGTCAAATGCCAACTTTGTATAAAAAAATGGGAAAAGTCTTTTAGAGAGATATTTCTCTCACCCAGCATGGGTATATGTAAAAAGACACCCCAAAACACATTGCCCAACTTCTCCTGAGTACGGCGATACCACTTTTTTGCAGCCTAGGTGGGCAAAGGGGCACAAATTTTAAAGAGCACCTTTAGGATTTCACAGGGCATTTTGTACACATTTTGATTTCAAACTACTTCTCACGCATTAGGGCCGCTAAAATGCCAGGGCAGTATAACTACCCCACAAGTGACCCCATTTTGGAAAGAAGACACTCCAAGGTATTCCGTGAGGGGCATGGCGAGTTCCTAGAATTTTTTATTTTTTGTCACAAGTTAGTGGAATATGAGACTTTGTAAGAAAAGAAAAAAATCATAATTTTCCGCTAACTTGTGACAAAAAAAAATTATGGTGTAAGTACATAGTGGATGCTAGGGGTGGTAGTCCTGATGACTGCTACCCCTAGCATCCACTATGTACTTGCTCCACATGCAGTGCCTATGTAGTTTTGCATAGGCATTGCATGTGGTGCAAGTACATACTGGATGCTAGGGGTGGTAGTCCTGATGACTACTACCCCTAGCATCCACTATGTACTTGCTCCACATGCAGTGTCTATGTAGTTTTCCATAGGCAAAGCATGTGATGCAAGTACATAGTGGATGCTAGGTGGTAGTCATCAGGACTAGCATCCACTATGTACTTGCACCACATGCACTCCTTATGCAAAACTACATAGGCACTGCTTCTGGTGCAAGTACATTCATAGGGGATGCTAGGGGGTAGTACTCCTACAACATGGTAACTCTCCTTTTTTTATTTATTTTTTATCATGTAGACAAAGAAATATTTAAAAATATAATAATAACAAAAAAATTTTTTTTTAGGCTCAATATTATGATTTGTATATTAGATTTTTTTTATTATTGGTATTTCTATTACAGGCCGCTTGTCCCGTTGACTCCAATAGAGGTCATCAATCAAAAGCCAGAGGAAGTCGGGGAGCACGCGGCGGTCGTGTTCGTGTGAGTATTTCCTCAATGAGTCTTTTTAATTGCAAATTGGTCAAACATGAGGTTATAATTTATTTATAATTTTTTTTTTATATTTTTAGGGTTCCAGAGGCTCCACCAGAACGGATGAGGAGGAATTTGGCGGTTGTATTATCGACAATGAACTCCTCATCCAGATGGTGGAGGACAGACCACCACTGTGGGACCATACGGACCGCCACCACGCAGACCATCATGCTACCTGGCTCCTCCGGCTTGAGATATGCGAAGTGCCTAATTGGGACGACCTCAATGACAGTCAACAGGAGGAGTGTCGTAAGTATACAGTAGTATAATGCACATGTGTACTTTTCATTCAAAATTGGTTTTGTGTCTGGTTGAAGTTGGTCACTGCTACCTATAGTGAACATCAATATTTTTTTTATTGTTGTTATGGCAGATTCAATCAAATACTAAACCATTTTTGATGTATGTTAAAAAATAATTATAATAAGGCCTGACAAAATCTACCTGCGCCAGTGGAGCGTCACAAGTATGTTTCGCTCGTCTAGCGTGGGCAGATTACTACATAACAGGCCTGATAAAATCTACCTGCGCCAGTTGAGCAACACAAGTATGTGTCGCTCTTCTAGCGTGGGCAGATTAAACCTTGCTACATAACAGGTCTGACAAAATCTACCTGCGCCAGTGGAGCGACACAAGTATGTGTCGCTCCTCTAGCGTGGGCAGATTACTACATAACAGGCCTGATAAAATCTACATGCGCCAGTTGAGCAACTCAAGTATGTGTCGCTCTTCTAGCGTGGGCAGATTAAACCTCACTACATAACAGGCCTGACAAAATCTACCTGTGCCAGTGGAGAGACACAAGTATGTTTCGATCCTCTAGCGTGGGCAGATTACTACATAACAGGCCTGATAAAATCTACCTGTGCCATTGGAGCGACACAAGTATGTGTCACTCCTCTAGCGTGGGCAGATTACTACATAACAGGCCTGACAAAATCTACCTGCGCCAGTGGAGCGACACAAGTATGTTTCGCTCCTCTAGCGTGGGCAGATTACTACATAACAGGCCTGATAAAATCTACCTGCGCCAGTGGAGCGACACCAAGTATGTGTCACTCCTCTAGCGTGGGCAGATTACTACATAACAGGCCTGACAAAATCTACCTGCTTCTCTCGTGGGAAGATTGAAAATTAGTCTCTATAAACATGCCTCACATAATATAACATCGTCAGTGTAGCAACGAAATAATGGGCCAAAAAACATATTAAATGAAAATTTCAAGTACGTTGAAAAACAATATTTATTGAACCACAAATTTAATTGAAAACAAATACAACAAACTGTAAAAAACGCCAAATAAACAGAAATTAACGGTTATTTGAAAATTAATCGCAAAATGTTTATACAAATCGGTCCTGCCAGTCCACCCTTCCTGCTTCCGAGCAGAAATAATCTGCAAAACAGACTCTCATCCGTGAAACCGCAACACTTGACCGAGGTCCAAAATGTTCAGTGCTTGCCATATCGCTGTCCTCCGGTATCTGTTCCAAATTGAGTGGTTCTTTTTTAAGGAGGTAGTTGTGTAACACAACAGCAGACTTTACAACCTCATCCACCAATTCAACCTTCATATCAATTGGTTTGGTGAAAATCCTCCATTTTGCGACCAAAATTCCAAATGTGCATTCAACCATTCTTCGAGCCCTGGTCAAGCGGTAGTTGTATGTGCGTTTTTTTTTTTTCTTAATCCGCGGCTTGAATACGGTTTGAGAGGAGTTCCACACATTTGGAAGGCCTCATCACCAACCAATACAAACGGCATGGGTGGGGCATCAGTACCTGGCCGTGGTTGAGGCAGAGGGAAATCAAATTGTCTGTTATATAGACTATGGCGATTTTAAGAATGTTTAAATCCCATTGAATCGTTAGTGCGCCCATAGGCCCCTACGTCGATGGCAACAAAACGATATTGTGCATCTGCGATGGCCATTAGGATTATCGAAAAATATTTCTTGTAGTTGTAAAACTCTGCTCCTGTTCCTTGGGGCTTGATTATTCTAATATGTTTCCCGTCTACCGCACCTATGCAGTTGGGAAACTGACAAATGTCCCAAAATTTTTCTGCAATTTCTGTCCAATGCTGTCTAGTTGGATGTGGAATAAATTAATCATGCAGTTGATCCCACAAAACACGGCATGTCTCCTTCACAATTATGGAAACAGTCGATATGCCAAGGCAAAATTGAAAATGGAGTGAGATGAAACTTTCTCCACTTGCAAGAAACCTAAAAAATAAAATAAAAAAATATTAGGGTATTAGATAAAAAAAAAAACATAATATACAAGTGTTGCGGCAGGCCAAGGGTCAGCCACGTGATGATCGTTGCCTCGTGTTCAGGTGAATGACGTCGACGGAGGAAAATGACAGAAGTCTGAGTATAGTTCAAAACCTTGTCAGGACCCTAAAGTGAAAGTGTCCTGCACCCTTTATTTATACACAGTTCAAAGGGTGTAACCCCTCAAAGTAAAACATGATTGGTTTACAGACATTTCAATAATGGCTTTTGAATCCATCTATTGATTGGTTAGTTATTTTTCAAGTTTCACTTTACAAAAATGTGTTAACTAATGGGTTTAGGATTTTAAGCAAAAGAGGCAAAATTACAAGGAGTAGTAAAAATGTTATCTTATCTTAACACACACAGTTCACTTCTATAGTTTTCTTTTCAAATGTCAGCAAATTATATCACGTATACAGATAAAATGAAAATCACTTTTATATCCAGTTTCAGAAAAGCTGGATAATTTCCTTAACATTTCCCTCCTTTTTTTTCATTTTTCTGTTCACGTGGTAGACGTTTTCTTCCTTCTGAAGGCTTCATTGTATCATGTGTGTCTTGCTAACTACTAACCTGCCTGAACAAACAAATGACCCCTTAGACAGCCCGTACTTCACAGAGTATATAGATAAGCTGCATAGACCATGCGATGCAAGCATCGATTCCAGTCTGTCTAGTAGTTGTCATTTAATTAAGCATACATACATTTTATTAACACCACATACGACACACAAACACACTATCTAAGTGGATGACAACAGCAACTAGGGATACATCGCAGCACAGGAGCTTCAGACTGTCATCTCCAGGGCTGTTGTGTCATCTATTTTCAAGGGAGGGAATTTCCCCTACTGCAATGAGAAATACACAACATTAGTAATTTCCAAGCAATTAGCAGTATCAAAACCAAGCCTATCACTACCACTATGGGCTTCAGTAAATCAGAGATCATATTGTTGAACCAGACACCTATAGATCCCATCCAAGAGAAGGGGTTCCATCCTTCTTTAGCTATGTCTCTAGCTTTTTGTTGCAATTCCTTTACCTTATTCATGTGGGCCTCTATGGGATCATGTGAATCTTCAACCCAGGTGCAGCATTCTTCTCCTATGATAGCACAAGTCCCACCCTCTATAGCTAGGAGGTAGTCTAAGGCCATCCTATTTTGGAGAGCCACTTTCCTGACTTGTGCCAGTTCCTCATTAAGGGCATGGATTGAACTTGTGGTCTCATTAATAATTCCATCCATGATATTTGCATATTTGTTTAATTTATTTGCTAACTCAATTCCCCAACCTGTCCAAGAAGGGAACCACATCAAGGCTTTATCTGCTGATGTGAATAACTCTCGTTTGTTTCTAGTCATCCCAAGAACAGTTTCAGGGGCATCAGTAAGTGAAATGTTTGTGCGTCGTCTGATGGCTGGGAAAACTCTTCCTATGGTACAGTTGCCCCATGCCCCCATAGGGAGCCATGAGTAGGCTCTGTTACCACAAATGTAGTATAGTCCTTGTTTCAGGACTTTGGGAATCATCCTGCCGTGATGTCCCAGCCATCCCTGAAACCATATCATATTATCATACAATTTCGTCTTACAAGTCCATTTGTCCTTGTCCTTCTTTTCTGGACAGGCACACCTGGGGGCACAAGAAACTTTCATAGTTGGACAGAAACACAAACTATTACAGGTAGTATTAACTATGTCACATGAAGTCTTCCTAAATTCCATATTGAATATCAGAGTAGCATTTCTACAATCTGTTTCCCCCACATATATCTGTGGTAAACTGACAAAACGGCCCTTTATCTTAGCTATATGGTTCACAAACATAGGCCCCAAACATATAGTGGGCGGAGAGATTATACCAGTAATCTCTAAGTATATCCCTTGATCAGAAACAGCATTATGTGAGGTGTGATCTACATCTATTTGAACATCATAGCTATAGTCTGTGAGATTCAAATCATTCATAGAGATTGGAACACCTATCAGAGGGATTCCCTTGTAGTTGGCAGGGATATGAGAGCATATCCAACAGTCAGTAGTATTCAGCTGCTTGGCAGTCTGTTGATGTAGTTGCCAAATGGAATTTGTATGTTTTCCTCCTTTCACATGCGCACAAAAACATAGAATATAAAGAAACAGGCAAGGCATTGCATGCATTGTGATGGTCTACTGATCCACGTTACTCTCACAACTGGTTGGATTTACAACTGTAGGGCTGCTTTCCTGTTCGTGACTGTCTGTCTTCAGAACCTTTTTGCAGTGACTTGCATGGACCCAGACTGGTCTCCCGTTCAGCTTGACGGCAGTGGGTGTGGTCAGTTGCACCTGATATGGACCGTCAAACCTTGGCTCCAGGGTCTTTCTTACATGCCTCTTCAGGACTACCCAATCTCCAGGAACCAGAGAATGTGTACCTTCAAGAGAATTAGGATCTGGTATAGAAGAGAAAACACGTGAATGCACCTTTGACAGATGTTCATGCAATTCCACCAAATATGAAGTCAGGGTAGAGTAGTCTGCTTGCAGCTGCTGTGGAAAATATAACCCTGTCCTTGGTGCAGAACCAAACAAAATTTCAAACGGACTAAGCTTTTCTTGTCCAGTAGGAGTAGTGCGGATGGCATATAATACTACTGGCAAAGCTTCTACCCAGTTCATAGAACTGTGTGAGCCTAAATACTTTTGCAATTTTAATTTAATTGTCCCATTAAGTCTTTCCACCTTTCCGCTGCTTTCCGGGTGATAGGGAGTGTGCAGGGCTTGTGTGATCCCTAGGGTCTTCAGTATGTGTCCCATTATCTCCCCAGTGAAGTGGGTACCTCTGTCTGACTCTATTACCTCTGGAATCCCATATCTGCAGACTACCTCTGACAATATTTTCTTAGCAGTATTTTTGGCTGTAGCTGTAGTTACTGGCCAAGCTTCTGGCCAGCCTGAGAATACATCAATGGCTACAAGGACATACTCATATGTGCTCACCTTGGGTAGCTGGATGTAATCCACCTGCACTCTTTGAAACGGGTACAAGGGTTTGGGAGTGTGTTTCTTGGGGGTCTTTACAAACCTCCCAGGGTTATGTCTGGCACATGTAAGACAACCCTGAACAAACTTTTCAAAGAGGGTCTGAATTCCAGGTGCAAACCAATGTTCTAACACTAGTGCGCTCATAGCTCCTTTCGACAAATGAGTAGGGCCATGTGCTAAATTGGCCATCATTGGATACAAACTCCGAGGCAAACATGTTCTGCCATTTACCTGCCAGAGCTCTCCTGTCTTCGTAGCCCCCGCCTCCATCCATACCTTTTTGTCTTGAGGCGTTATCTGGGCCTGTAATTCCTGCAAGAGCGACAAATCTGGCATAGTTGGAAAAAACAATGTCAGGAGCGGCAGACCGGCTGCTTGTTTGGCTGCTTGGTCTGCTTGAGCATTTCCCACAGCTAGCGGATCATCTTGCTTCACATGGGCTGGCACTTTAACAATGGCTACCTCTGTGGGCAGCTCTAGGGCCTCTATGAGGCTCTGTACTGCTTCTGAATTTTTAATTGGTTTGCCCGAGGAAGTCAGAAATCCCCTAGTTTTCCAGATAACACCAAAATCATGTGCTACCCCGAAAGCATACCTGGAATCAGTGTAACAATTTATTCTCAGTCCCTTACCCATTGTACATGCGTCAGTGAGTGCCTTCAACTCCGCCTCCTGTGCAGACGCACAAGATGGGAGTGGTTTTTGTATGATTACCTTACCATCCTGGATTACCGCATACCCGGTGACAAAGTGTCCTTGTTCGTCATTCCACCATCTGGAGCCATCTACAAAATACTCAGCATCAGGATTAGTTAATGGTGTTTCAGTAACATTTGGTAACCCTTTTGTTTCTGCAATCATCAATTCATGACAGTTATGATTTGCAACTGGATCAGACATGTCTACTACTCCCACTCCCCCCTCCTCTTCTAAATCCACTGGCATCAAAGTAGCTGGATTTAGAACAGTACATCGCTGTAAGGTAATGTGGGGACTGAGGAGCGTCATCTCATATTTTGTGATCCTGGCTTGAGACAAATGTTTCAGTTTGGTGGAGTGTAGTAATTCAGCAACTGAATGTGGTGCTTGTAAGGTAAGAGGGTGTTGCAGTACCAAGTCTTCCGTCTTTAGCACCAATTCAGAGACAGCAGCGACAGCTCTGAAACATGTGGGTAGTGCTCTGGCAATACAATCCAAACTGGTAGAATAGTATGCTATAGGCCGCATACGATCCCCATGTTTCTGCGTCAGTACACCTGAGGCAAATCCCCCTTGCTCATGACAATACAACGTGAAAGTTTGTTTGTAATTGGGGATGCCCAATGCTGGTGTTGTGGTGAGAGTGAGTTTTAATGTATGAAATGCACTCACAGCTCCTGGTGTGAGTTCAAAGGTCTCTCCTTTGAGGCAATCATATAGTGGCTGCATCATCTGAGAGCAATCCTTAATCCAGGGGCGACAGTAACTGACAAGTCCAATAAAGGCACGCAGAGCCCTTGGAGTACTTGGCAGGGGGTGCTGCCGGATAGCAGTAACCCTCTCAGTCGTGAGGTGTTTGGTACCTGGAGAAATACAGTGACCTAGGAAAATCACAGTAGATTTACAAAGTTGCAGCTTCTCCTTGGAGGCTTTACAACCATTTTCAGCAAGGAAAATAAGCAAAGATAAAGATTTTTCTTTACACTGTTCAGAGCTGTGGCAACAAAGCAACAGATCATCAATATATTGTAAAAGAACAGTGTCCGGATAGGCGGCTGCCAGGACTGTGACAACAAAGCAACAGATCATCAATATATTGTAAAAGAACAGTGTCCAGATAGGCCGGCTGCCAGGACTGTGACAACAAAGCAACAGATCATCAATATATTGTAAAAGAACAGTGTCCGGATAGGCGGCTGCCAGGACTGTGACAACAAAGCAACAGATCATCAATATATTGTAAAAGAACAGTGTCCGGATAGGCGGCTGCCAGGACTGTGACAACAAAGCAACAGATCATCAATATATTGTAAAAGAACAGTGTCCGGATAGGCCGGCTGCCAGGACTGCAACACAGAGTGTAAAGCAGTGGAGAAAATATCAGGGGAATTGGCAGCCCCTTGTGGTAAAACGACCCATGCATACTGCTTGTGACGGAAAGTGAAAGCAAAATAGGGCCAGCATTCTTCATCTAAAGGGACAGAGAAGAAAGCATTTGCAAGATAAATTACAGAAAAAGATGTGGCATCTATGGGCACTTGGTTTAACAGCGTGTGTGGATTGGGCACTTGTGGTGTATTTATGACAGTTACAGCATTCACTGCCTTTAAATCGTGTACCATACGATAGACTGGAGGCTGACCGTTCACAGTCTGTTTCTTCTTTACAGGAAATAGGGGTGTATTCTGAGGATTTTGGGTTTTCCTGAAGAGAAATCCACAGATGCCCTTATGGCACTGAGTACGTCAGTCCTCAGCAAATTGTATGGACTATCTGAGCTTACCAACACACGCGTGACAATAGATAAGGCATCATGAATATTAAGTTTAACAGGCTTTGTTAGTGGGAGTTTAACAGTTGTTCCCTCAACCCCTTGACAGTAGATGTAATCTGAGGATTCAGCTTATCTCAGCCACTCACACATTCGTGCATTCATACGCCTAAAGACAGTTTAGCACATATAGGGGAAATATTACATTCACCAGAACACGGTACAGGCACCACGTTCACACACCACACTGCAGAACAGCGAGCAGAGCTCAGGAGACAGGTAGTAACACAATGGGTTACTTACCGCGGTCTTCCTGGGTCCTGGTCTCCGTGTCGCGATCTGCAGCTAGGAGTGTTGTTATGGTGCCCGCAGTCTCCACCAGAAAATGTTGCGGCAGGCCAAGGGTCAGCCACGTGATGATCGTTGCCTCGTGTTCAGGTGAATGACGTCGACGGAGGAAAATGACAGAAGTCTGAGTATAGTTCAAAACCTTGTCAGGACCCTAAAGTGAAAGTGTCCTGCACCCTTTATTTATACACAGTTCAAAGGGTGTAACCCCTCAAAGTAAAACATGATTGGTTTACAGACATTTCAATAATGGCTTTTGAATCCATCTATTGATTGGTTAGTTATTTTTCAAGTTTCACTTTACAAAAATGTGTTAACTAATGGGTTTAGGATTTTAAGCAAAAGAGGCAAAATTACAAGGAGTAGTAAAAATGTTATCTTATCTTAACACACACAGTTCACTTCTATAGTTTTCTTTTCAAATGTCAGCAAATTATATCACGTATACAGATAAAATGAAAATCACTTTTATATCCAGTTTCAGAAAAGCTGGATAATTTCCTTAACACAAGGTATATCAATCGGACACAATTCTATGGGACCTTATTTCAATATTTTTCTTTGTACAAGATTTTTTATGTGGCCAATAAATATTTTTGTAAAAAAATAAATAAAGGTTTCTTCTCCATGGTGACCGATATTGATCACAGTTCATTCTACATCGTTAATGACCATTATATGGATAAAACCTTTAACTTACAAGATGTAGAATTAAAAATACTAATGCGGAGCATCAATTGTGGCCAAAATTAGGCACTTTGTACAGTGATCCCAGAAAAACTGAAAAAATTTGGGTTCAAAAACTTTGATAGTTTCACACTACCAAAGAGCAGCTTTAAAAAATGTACACAAAAATTAATTGGTACTATGTATAATAAGTATGTACTTTACCTTATGGTCAACAATAGGCGTTCTGCTGGGGAAACACAGCGGCGGAAAGTTGTGTCTTGTCTTTGAATGTGAGGTGACACACGTTGTAAAAGATTATCAAAACTTTCTACCGTCATCCGTAAGTAGTTAAATAATTTTTCAGGATAATCCCTCAATTCGGGAAACAGAGTTTCAAAAACTCCCCTTCTTATTCTTGCAGAGGTTATTGGATGCACCCAATAGCGACGCTTTCTACGCCGTCTGGCTCGAAGACGTCTTCTCCAGCGTGAAACCAGAATTAAAGCCTGAAATCCAAAACGAATATGGTCCGGCATCATCTTTGCAATCTGCAGAAGGAACTTCTGAGTGGTAAGTGACCTTCGGTTGTCTTTTATAGCCACTTGTAGTATTTGCTTAACAGATTGCATCTTTTTATCTCTAAAATTTGAATACCGGATCCGTCTTTCCATTTAAAAACGGAAGAAATTGGAACAGACGGATCCGCTATTACGACGGATCCGGCAAATGGATCCATCAAAAGGTGTCTACGGTATGCAATGGATTGACGGATCCGGCTTGAATTTCTGTCAACGGAACGACAGATCCGTTGCATGAAAAATGTCTGGTAATGTTGATTTTGACGGATCCGGCAGGCAATTCCGGCGATGGAACTGCTTGCCGGATCACTCTGCCGCAAGTGTGAAAGTAAGACAAAGGAGCTCAGTGAGGACCTGCGGCTGCGCATTGTGGCTGCTCACAAGTCAGGAAAGGGCTACAAGGCCTTTTCTAAATGTTTTCAAGTTCCAGTGGCTATAGCGCAAAGTACAGGTCCTTCTCAAAAAATTAGCATATTGTGATAAAGTTCATTATTTTCTGTAATGTACTGATAAACATTAGACTTTCATATATTTTAGATTCCTTACACACCAACTGAAGTAGTTCAAGCCTTTTATTGTTTTAATATTGATGATTTTGGCATACAGCTCATGAAAAACCAAAATTCCTATCTCAAAAAATTAGCATATCATGAAAAGGTTCTCTAAACAAGCTATTAACCTAATCATATGAATCAACTAATTAACTCTAAACACCTGCAAAAGATCCCTGAGGCTTTTAAAAACTCCCAGCCTGGTTCATTACTCAAAACCGCAATCATGGATAAGACTGCCAACCTGACTGCTGTCCAGAAGGTCATCATTGACACCCTCAAGCAAGAGGGTAAGACACAGAAAGAAATTTCTGAACGAATAGGCTGTTCCCAGAGTGCTGTATCAAGGCACCTCAGTGGGAAGTCTGTGGGAAGGAAAAAGTGTGGCAGAAAACGCTGCACAACGAGAAGAGGTGACCGGACCCTGAGGAAGATTGTGGAGAAGGACCGATTCCAGACCTTGGGGGACCTGCGGAAGCAGTGGACTGAGTCTGGAGTAGAAACATCCAGAGCCACCGTGTACAGGCGTGTGCAGGAAATGGGCTACAGGTGCCACATTCCCCAGGTCAAGCCACTTTTGAACCAGAAACAGCGTCAGAAGCGCCTGACCTGGGCTACAGAGAAGCAGCACTGGACTGTTGCATGTCATTCAGAAATCAAGGTGCCAGAGTCTGGAGGAAGACTGGGGAGAGGGAAATGCCAAAATGCCTGAAGTCCAGTGTCAAGTACCCACAGTCAGTGATGGTCTGGGGTGCCATGTCAGCTGCTGGTGTTGGTCCACTGTGTTTTATCAAGGGCAGGGTCAATGCAGCTAGCTATCAGGAGATTTTGGAGCACTTCATGCTTCCATCTGCTGAAAAGCTTTATGGAGATGAAGATTTCATTTTTCAGGACGACCTGGCACCTGCTCACAGTGCCAAAACCACTAGTAAATGGTTTACTGACCATGGTATTACTGTGCTCAATTGGCCTGCCAACTCTCCTGACCTGAACCCCATAGAGAATCTGTGGGATATTGGGAAGAGAAAGTTGAGAGACGCAAGACCCAACACTCTGGATGAGCTTAAGGCCGCTATTGAAGCATCCTGGGCCTCCATAACACCTCAGCAGTGCCACAGGCTGATTGCCTCCATGCCACGCCGCATTGAAGCAGTAATTTCTGCAAAAGGATTCCTGACCAAGTATTGAGTGCATAACTGAACATAATTATTTGAAGGTTGACTTTTTTTGTATTAAAAACACTTTTCTTTTATTGGTCGGATGAAATATGCTAATTTTTTGAGATAGGAAATTTGGGTTTTCATGAGCTGTATGCCAAAATCATCAATATTAAAACAATAAAAGGCTTGAACTACTTCAGTTGGTGTGTAATGAATCTAAAATATATGAAAGTCTAATGTTTATCAGTACATTACAGAAAATAATGAACTTTATCACAACATGCTAATTATTTGAGAAGGACCTGTATTACTAAAAAATACAAGATGTTCCGCACTGTGGAAAATCTCAGAGGACGTGGTCGGAAGCCAAAAGTGACCTCTGTGCTGGCCAGGAGGATAGTTAGAGAGGTGAGAAATGATCCAAGGATCACCACCAAGGCCATCCTGGTGAATCTGGGCTCTGCTGGTGGCAATGTCTCAAGGCAGACAATACAACTGACACTACACACTGCTGGGTTCCACGGATGCAGACCAAGGAGGACGCCACTTCACCAGATAAGGCACACAAAAGCTTGCTTGGCCTTTGCAAAAGCTCATCTGGACAAAGAAGAAGACTTCTGGTCTTCTGTGTTATGGTCAGATGAAACAAAAATTGAATTGTTTGGTCACAATGATGTTTCTTTCATTTGGCGTAAAAAAGGAGAAACCCTTAACCCAAAGAACACCATCCCCACTGTCAAACATGGTGGTGGGAACCTAATGCTTTGGGGGTGTTTTTCAGCCAATGGACCACGGAACCTAATCACAGTAAACGGCACCATGAAAAAAAGCAATACATGAGGATTCTCAACGACAACATCAGGCAGTCTGCAGAGAAACTTGGCCTTGGGCACCAGTGGACATTTCAGCATGAGAATGACCCAAAACACACAGCAAAAGTGGTGAAGAAATGGTTAGCAGACAACATTAACGTTTTAGAGTGGCCCAGCCAGAGTCCAGACTTGAATCCAATTGAGAATCTGTGGAGGGAGCTAAAGATCAGGGTGATGGCAAGAAGACCCTCCAACCTGAAAGATTTGGAGCTCATTGCTAATGATGAATGGGCAAAAATACCTGTGGAGACATGCAAAAAGCTGGTCTGCAATTGTAGGAAGCGTTTGATTGCTGTAATAGCCAATAAAGTATTTTCTATTGATTATTAAGAAGGGTATGAATAATTTTGGACTGGACACTTTTTGCTCAAATGTAAATAAGCTGAGAATTTTTTTCCCCCCACAATAATGCATCTTGTACATCGTCTTATTATCTATTGGGAGACACCTATGTCATTTCCTGTGAAAAAATTACTTGCTGGTTGAATAAAAGTAACTGTAAGTCAAAATTTGCCAGGGGTATGAATAATTATGGGCAGCACTGTAACAAGACCCGTTTCAAGAGCCACAGCTTGTATTATTTTTCTCTATTTGTTGATATAGCTGTAGGCTACTTTCACATTAGCGTTGTCCTTTCTGGTATTGAAATCTGTAATAGAGTCTCAAAACCGGAGGAAAAAACTTGACAATGGGGGCAAAACGGAACGGGGTGCAGCCAGAATCCGTTCCGTTTTGTTGCACTGCAAGCAGTGTTTTTGAGTGCAGCATGGGATACTGATCAAGACTGATCCAGACAGAAACAGTGTAAATCAATGGTGCCGGATCCATTTTCTCGGACAAAAACGAAAGCGGACTTCAATGGTTTTAGAGACTGATCTGTCTTAGTTATTTTAGAGATAATACAACCAGATCCGTTCAGAACAGATGCATGCGGTTGTATTATCATGACGGAAGCATTTTTGCTGATCCATGATGGATCCCAAAAAAACACAGATGTTAACATAGCCGTAAAAAGGATTTTTTTTTTTTTTTTTAGGGCAAGATGTATTTTTCAATGGCACCATTGTCGAGGACATGTAATTTCCAAATACAACAACAGATGATAGGACAGAATGTCCAACCATTAAGTTACCGTTAAGTTTAACCCCTTCCTGACTAGGGCTGAAACGATTACTTGACACAAAAAAATCCTTGATGCAAATTTCTTGCATCGAGGATCCGTTCGTCATGTGACCACAGAGCGTGAGTGAAGCGCTTGCTATTACTCACTGCTCCGTGGTCACCTGCCGGCCTGCACCGTGCTGCACTTTCCTCCTGACGTCAGCGCGCAGGAGAAGAAGATAGACGAGCTGTGGAGCAGTGCCCCTACAGGAGAGGTAAGTATTTTATCTCACTGGTGCTGGGTACATGGCACTGAGGGCACAGCTAATGGCATGGGGGAACCTGATGGCACGGGGGTACCATTATTAGAGTACTCGATTAATCATTGGATTCATCGATCGAATACTCGATTACAAAAATAGTAGATAACTGCAGCCCTATTCCTGACAGCCATTTTTCACTTTTCTAATAGAGCCTGTTTTTGCAAATCCATGTCACTTTATGTGGTAATTTTGGAATGCATTCACCTATCCAATTAAATCTGAGTGTTTTCTTGTTACACATCATACTTCCTGTTACTGGTAAATGTGAGTCTTTATGTGTTCCATTTCTTCATTTCATTTCAGATTTTTTTTTAAAAATAGTTATTAATATTCACCTATGTCTATTTTTATGCAGAGATGAAATATCCAAATCTCACCTTTTTTTTGCACTCTTTCCATTTTAATCAATTTTTTTTACTGTAACACAGCAAGGGTAAAGCAAAACAAACCTCAATATTTATTACCCTGTTCCTACAGTTTACAGATACACCCCCTATGTGGTTGTAAACTATTGTATGGGTACACAGCCGGGCTCAAACCTGTAAAAATTGCAGGTTTTCCAGCATTTCAGTGTCCAATATACTGTGCCCAAGTGGTGAAACCACACTCATTAATCCTTTCGCTACCAGCACCGTACATGTACTTCGCTGGAGTGATGTGTAAATATGGCACATGCAGTGAGCACATTCAAACAGCAGAGACCCGCAGCTAATGACTGCGACAGGCCATAATGCCAATTGCAGTCATTAAAGGCTTTAAATGCCATGATCAAGTGTGATCGACATCTAAACTGTGAAAAACACAGAAGCACGTGCTTCCGGGTTATTACCGGCATCCCCGTGTGGCCACACGGGGATGTTGGCAAGTCACTTTAACCCCTTAAGGACCCATGACGTACATGTACGTAATTTCTTTCCGGGACTTAATGACTTGTAACGTACATGTACTTCATGGGGATCGGGCGGGTGCAGGAGCTGTACCCGCCCGACTTGCAGCAGGGGTCCATTAGTCACTGATAGCCGGACCCCTGCTGCATGCGCCAGCATCGGTGAAATCCCCGATGCCAGCGCATTAACCCTTCATGTGCCACTGTCAGCACTGACTGCAGCACGTGCGATGTCAGGCGGGGATCGGAACTGCCATCGGCCAGCCCCCTGAATCTCACAGGCAGGAAGCTGTATAAACATAAAACCAAACACATCTTCAAGACACCAAACAACATTATATATTTGCTATGACCAGAAGGATGGCCCCCACTGGCAGTTGGTAAGTAACCAGGAGGATGTCTCCAGCCAGCATGGCTGAAGCACCCTCTCTGGCTACTGCCTACAACTGAGGCTATATAGGGCCAAGATGCCACACTCAAACAGTCAGACACACCCCGTGACTCACACACACAGAAAGGGAGTTAACCCTTCCAATACCACAGAAGGGAAAACACAACTTAAAGGGGAAGTGTCCAAATCCAAGTACACACTGTGGCTGTTGCCACAGGCAACGACATGGGTGGCATCCATGTCCTGGGAGTCAGCCCGAAGGCCAGGACACTGCCACCACATGTACACATCAACCAAACGTTGCCACGGACAGCCACAGTGAAGGGATGGATGTCAGTGCTGTGACGGAATGGTGTGTCCGCCTGGTTGGTGATGTCTCGGACGTCTGCGGAGGGGATGGGGCACCCACGGTGGAGATCAGCCCGAGTGGCCCGGCCTTCTTGGTACAATGTGTTGCGCCCTGGAATCACTCACCAGACGATGCTGTATGACTTGAAACAGGGACTGACTGATTTATTTAGGGTCTTGGACACATGCATTTATACACACACTGCAAGCCTTATGTAACCCTAGACATGTCCAGGCTTGAATCAGACCATCGGATTTGCATACAGATGGCCTTCTTACAGCCCTGGAGAGGTGAGGTACACAGTAATTAGCATACAATTGCAGTTCAACCAGGCCATTCCAATCCTTACAACAAAGGGAAAAGAAAATACATTTAAAAGCACAACACCAGTAACCAAATCTAGCACGAAATAAGATGTCCATACACTTAAACGCACAACCGAAATATAAAAGGAAGGAAAATGGTCTTTCAAATTGTCTGAGTTATTAGTCACGTGGCCCGCTGGACGGCGCGCTCAGGGCCGTTTCGTGACAAGTGCACACCAAACACAAAACAGAGTGCACACAGACATACAACAGTGCATACATACACGCACACAAACTCCAAGGGAACCGCACACATAACTGTTGTCCGTGGCAACCGCACCTGAGGCTGACACAACAACTGCGGTTGACACAACAACCCAGACCGCTGGCAACTGTATGCGGCTCCCAAGGAGTCACGGCCATAAACATGGTCGTGACACATGGTGTCAAAAAAGCTATTTTTTGTCACCTTACATCACAAAAAAGTGTAATAGCAAGCGATCAAAAAGTCATATGCACCCGAAAATAGTGCCAATCAAACCGTTATCTCATCCCGCAAAAATCATACCCTACCTAGGATAATCACCCAAAAACTGAAAAAACTATGGCTCTCAGACTATGGAGACACTAAAACATGATTTTTTTTGTTTAAAAAATGAAATAATTGTGTAAAACTTACATAAATAAAAAAGTTGACATATTAGGTATCGCCATGTCAGTAATAACCTGCTCTATAAAAAATATCACATGGCCTAACCCATGGCCTAACTAAAACATGATTCAAAAATGAAATCATTGTGTAAAACTTAGGCTATTGGCTTTCCGTTTGTGAGATCCATTCAGAGCTCCCACAAGCGGTTGAAAACGGATGAGTTTTGCCCTAATGGAATGGAAAAGGATCCGCTCAGAATGCATCAATTTGCCTCTGTTCCATATCCATTCTGCTTTGGAGGCAGACACCAAAACGCTACCTGCAGTGTTTTGGTGTCCGTCTGATGAAACTGAGCCAAATGGATCCGTTCTGACACACAGTGTTAGTCAATGGTGACGGATCCGTTTTCCATGGTTACTTAGCAATAGTACAATAGTAAAAGATTCATACTTACCTGGGAGCTGCGATGTCTGTGTCCGGCCGGGAGCTCCTCCTACTGGTAAGTGACAGGTCTGTGCGGCGCATTGCTGTCACTTACCAGTAGGTGGAGCTCCCGGCCGGACACAGACATCGCAGCTCCCAGGTAAGTATGAATCTTTTACTATTGTACTATTGCTAAGTAACCATAGAAACCAGGGCTGCAGTAGCGTCCTGGTTGCCATGGTTACCGATCGGAGCCCCAGCGATTAAACTGGGACTCCGATCGGAAATCCGCTGCCACCAATGATGGGGGGGGGGGAAGGCCGCACACTGGCCACCAATGTTGTTAATGCTATAGAGGGAGGGGGGCCGATGGGGGGCACACACTGTGCCACCAACGAATAATTATTACAATAGAGGGAGGAAGGGGGGGGGGGCGATGGGGGGCGCACACTGTGCCACCAACGAACAATAATTGCAATACAGGGAGGAAAGGGGGCCGATGGGGGCGCACACTGTGCCACCAACGAATTATTACAATAGAGGGAGGGGGGGGCCGCACTGGCCACCAATGATATTCAAACTGGGGGGGGGTCTGCCCCCTGCTGCCTGGCAGCCCTGATCTCTTACAGGGGGATATGATAGTGCAATTAACCCCTTCAGGTGCCGCACCTGAAGGGGTTAATTGTGCTGATCACGGCCCCCTGTAAGAGAGCGGGCAACTGGCCTACCGATGGCAGGTGGGCTTAGCGTGGTACGGGTGAGGTACTCCAGGGCAGGCTGAGTCTCCATAAACGTAGGCACAACGTAGCGCGTCAAGTGGCGGGAGGAAAACCATTTTTACGAAGTAAGGATTTTTGTTAGAACACCTGATTGGTGAGCGGAGGGTCAGAGGAGGGTGGGACTGAAAGTCAGGGTTCAGGGACTTAACTCTTAAGGACAGGTACACCCTGATGTCCTGGTACTTAAGGACACAGGGCACAGCATGGGTTTGTATACACCAAAAATGGTGAAATGTCAACAATTGAAAATAAGATTTTTATCAAATTAGGGCACTGAAATTGGCACTTTTTTTTTAATTAAAATGGCTCTAAAGTAGTCCTTGAAAAGGCTAGAGGGATGTAAAAGGCAGCAAAATGTGCTTAAAGGGACTCTGTCACCACTTTCTAACCCCCACTTTTAAAACTATAGTTCTGTCCATGGAGCCCCTGTGATTACAATGGTGGTGTTATATGTGAAATCCGCAGGCTCGTTTTGATAAAAAAAGCTTTTATCTTACCTGTCAGTCATGAGGATAAGGTGCCCAGGGCGTTTCTCCCGGTCTGAACATGCCGCCGCCGTTGGTGCCCAGCTCCTCCTCTGCCTTGAATTTGCGCCGCCTGAATGTCAAGAAATACGCCTCCGGCTCTCCCTCAGTCCCCCCTCCTTTTCCAAAATTTCGCGCGTGCGCACAGGCCTGTGCCTGATGCGCCCGTGCAGACTTTACGATTCAGCCTCATTGAGCGAAGTGCGCATGCGCATGCGCATGCGCACTTCGCTCAACCTCCCGATAACGCGAACACTGCCGCACGCGCGGGATCTTAGAAAAGAAGGAGGGGGGACTGAGGGAGAGCCGGAGGCGTATTTCTTGACATTCAGGCGGCGCAAATTCAAGGCAGAGGAGGAGCTGGGCACCAACGGCGGCGGCGGCTGGCAGCATGTTCAGACCAGGAGAAACGCCCTGGGCACCTTATCCTCATGACTGACAGGTAAGATAAAAGCTTTTTTTATCAAAACGAGCCTGCGGATTTCACATATAACACCACCATTGTAATCACAGGGGCTCCATGGACAGAACTATAGTTTTAAAAGTGGGGGTTAGAAAGTGGTGACAGAGTCCCTTTAAAGGGAACCTGTCATGTGGATATTTGATTATAATCTAACTAATTATATACAATCATTAACTACTAAAAAGTACCTTAGATGTATTCACTTACTGGTGTGACAGATGGTTACCTCATAATATACACACAAAGATGCTGCATGCTGCATGCTAATTAGCTGATTTGAGTCCGGCGTGATGTCATCGAGTCCAGCGTATATTTAATTCAGAGCTATAGCTATTCCCCTGCCCACCTGCTGATGATTCATATGGAAACAAACTGTCATTCAGCAACAGGTGGGCGGGGAGAGTCAGGGGCTCATGAATATTCATGACTCATCATTATCAGCTGGAGCTTTTCAATATAAGATGTTGGCAGATTGACTGGGTCAATTAAAGAAAGTGACCCAGCATTTTGCTAAAAGAATCAGTCACTTATTTATGTTGCCCTTAGTTAGGACACCATAAAACTGGTGACAGGTTCCCTTTAAGAGCATCACAACTGCATTGCCAACAAATGTAGATAGGGAAAAAAATTAAAATAAATTAAAATAACTAAAAATTACAAATTATTAACCTGCAACTCAGAGAAGGAGGTGGATATGGAGTCGGAGGTTGAGGAGGCGGTGAATGTGGTGTTGTAGGTGGAGGCAGCAATGAAGGAGGAGGAGGGGGTAGCCAACAATGTTTAATTTTTAATTTTTTTTTATAGGGGTACGTAGCCCCCAAAATATTGGTACAAATAAAAAAAAAGAAAACAAAGAATCATTGCACTTGACTTGAGTACAAGAATGTATGTTTGATGGTGGTATATTCTGCACAAGGTACAGACAAGTCTTGTGGAATCCAAGCCTGGTTCATTTTATTGAACGTGAGCTTGTCCACGTTGGCTGTGAACAGGTGGCTGCGTCTGTCTGTAATGATGCCTCCTGCCGTGCTAAATGCACGTTCAGAGAGTACACTGGCTGCATGGCAGGCCAGCACCTCCAAGGCATACAGGGCAAGCTCTGGCCATGTGGACAATTTGGAGACCCAGAAGTTGAATGGGGCAGAACCATCAGTCAGTACGTGTAGTCGTGTGCACAGGTACTGTTCCACCTTGTTGTTCAAATGCTGCCTCCTGCTAACACGCTCCATATCAGCAGTTGGGGGTGGTTGTTGTGGCGAGGTGACAAAGCTTTGCCACATGTCGGCCATGCTAACCCTGCCTTCTGAGGTGCTGGCGCTGACACAGCTGCGTTGGCGACCTCTTCCTCCTCCCCTGCCTTCACCTTGTGCTTCCACTTGTCCCCCGGTGTCAGTCGGGAATTCTCTCAGGAGCGAGTCTACCAGCGTGCACCTGTAGTCGCGCATCTTCCTATCATGGTCCAGTGAGGGAATTAAGGACGGCACATTGTCTTTGTAACGGGGATCCAGCAGGGTGGCCACCCACTAGTCAGCACACGTTAAAATGTGAGCAACTCTGCAGTCGTTGCGCAGGCATGTCGCATGTCGCCAGGTTGCCCAGAGGTAAGGACAAGGTGTCCTCTGTGGGAGGCGTATAGTCTGCGTCCTCCGTATCCCCCCAGCCACGCTCCAGTGATGGGCCCGAGCTGCGTTGGATGCCACCCCGCTGTGAACATACTTCATCCCCATCCTCCTCATCATCCTCCTCGTCCTCCAGTAGTGGACCCTGGCTGGCCAAATTTGTACCTGGCCTCTGCTGTTGCAAAAATCCTCTTTCTGAGACAGTCTTTTAGAAGTGAAAGTGTTAGAGATGACCCCTTTTCCTTCTCCTCGTCCTGGGCCACATCCTCTTCCATCATCGCCCTAAGTGTTTTCTGAAGGAGACATAGACGTGGTATTGTAATGCTGATAACGGTGTCATCGCCACTGGCCATGTTGGTGGAGTACTCGAAACAGCGCACACAGGTCTTGCATGGAGGCCAAGTCATTGGTGGTGAAGTGGTGCTGTTCCGCAGTGCGACTCACCTGTGCATGCTGCAGCTGAAACTCCACTATGGCCTGCTGCTGCTCGCACAGTCTCTCAAGCATGTGCAAGGTGGAGTTCCACCTGGTGGGCATGTCACATATGAGGCGGTGAGCGGGAAGGCCGAAGTTACACTGTAGAGCAGACAGCCGAGCGGTGACAGGATGAGAACGCCGGAAGCGCGTACAGACAGCCCGCACTTTATGTAGCAGCTCTGACATGTCAGGGTAGTTGTGAATGAATTTCCGCACCACCAAATTCAGCACATGCGCCAGGCAAGGGATGTGCATCAAACCGGCTAGTCCCAGAGCTGCAACGAGATTTTGCCCATTATCGCACACCACCAGGCCGGGCTTGAGGCCCACTGGCAGCAACCATTCGTCGGTCTGGTTTTCTATACCCCGTCACAACTCCTGCGCCTCATCCGTTTCATGGCCTGCTGATGTTTACCCCTGGCTGTGCTGAAGTTGGTGGTGAAGGTCTGTTGCTGACCGGATGAGGAGGTGGTAGAAGAGGAGGAGGAAGCCAAGAAGAAGAGGAGGCAACAGGAGGCAAAGAACGATGCCCTGCGATCCTTGGCGGCCGAAGGACGTGCGCCAAACAGCTCTCCGCCTGGGGCCCAGCCGCCACTACATTTACCCAGTGTGCAGTTAGGCAGATATAGCGTCCCTGGCCGTGCTTACTGGTCCACGTATCTGTGGTTAGGTGGACCTTGCCACAGATGGCGTTGCGCAGTGCACACTTGATTTTATCCGATACTTGGTTGTGCAGGGAGGGCACGGCTCTCCTGGAGGAGTAGTCATGGCTAGGAACGACGTACTGTGGTACAGCAAGCGACTTGAGCTGTTTGAAGCTGTCTGTCTCCCCCAGCCTGAATGACAGCATTTCAAAGGCCAGCAGTTTAGAAATGCTGGCATTCAGGGCCAGGGATCGAGGGTGGCTAGGTGGGAATTTACGCTTTCTCTCAAAGGTTTGAGATGGAGAGCTGAACGCTTCCGTGTGATATGGTTGAGATACTTGGTGACGGAGGTGGTGTTGTTGGTGGCACATCCTCTGTTTGCTGGGCGGCAGGTGCCAACGTTCCTCCAGAGGCGGAGGAAGAGGCTGAGGCAGCAGCAGAAGAGGGAGCAGGAGGAGCCTGAGCCTTTTCTTGGTTTTGAAGGTGCTTACTCCACTGCAGCCCATGTCTCGCATGTAGATGCCTGGTCATGCAGGTTGTGCTAAGGTTCAGAACGTTAATGCCTCGCTTCAGGCTCTGATGGCACAGCGTGCAAACCACTCGGGTCTTGTCGTCAGCACATTGTGTGAACAAGTGCCATGCCAGGGAACTCCTTGAAGCTGCCTTTGGTGTGCTCGGTCCCTGTTGATGGTGGCCAGTAGCAGGCGAACTGTTTTGGCGATGGCTGCTCTGCTTTTGCACCCTGCTCCCGCTTTTGCTACGCTGTTGGCTCGGTCTCACCACTGCCTCTTCCTTCGAACTCTGAAAGTCAGTGGCACGACCTTCATTCCATGTGGGGTCTAGGACCTCATCGTCCCCTGCATCGTCTTCCACCCAGTCTTCCTCCCTGACCTCCTTTTCGGTCTGCACACTGCAGAAAGACGCAGCAGTTGGCACCTGTGTTTCGTCATCATCAGAGACGTGCTGAGGTGGTATTCCCATGTCCTCATCAGGAAACATAAGTGGTTGTGGTCAGTGCATTCTATGTCTTCCACCCCTGGGGAAGGGCTAGGTGTATGCCCTTGTGAAACCCTGCCAGCAGAGTCTTCAAACAGCATAGGAGACTGCTGCATGACTTGAGGCTCAGACAGGTTCCCCCATATGCACGGGGGTGATGTGACAGACTGATGGGCATGGGTTTCAGGCGCCACCTGTGCGCTTTCTGCAGAAGACTGGGTGGGAGATAATGTGAACGTGCTGGATCCACTGTCGGCCACCCAATTGACTAGCGCCTGTACTTGCTCAGGCCTTACCATCCTTAGAACGGCATTAGGCTCGACCAAAAATTGCTGTAGATCCTGACGGCTACTGGGACCTGAGGTAGTAGGTTCAGTAGGACATGTAGCTGTGGCAGAATGGTCACGTCCTTTCCATGCACCAGAGGCTCCACGAATACCACCACCATGACCATGACCGCGTCCCTTATTAGATTTTTGCCTCATAGTTAGCGTTTACAAAGTTAAGCAAAAAGTGGTGAAGTCTGTTAAATATAATTAACCGCCAATAAAAACCCTGATGTAGGGTATTGCACTAAAAATACATTTTTTAAACTCTATATGACAACGGTATTTGTGGCCTAAATGTGACACTCACTTATGCATGTCTTATCCCAGATGTGCAGTATATTAGAGGGTTTTTTCACCCCAGTAACCAAAAAGCCGTATTTCTGGCCTAAATGTGACAGTCACTTATGCACATGTAATCCCAGATATGCATTATATTAGAGGCTTTTTTCACCCCAGTAAAAAAAAAAGCTGTATTTCTGGCCCAAATGTGACAGTCCTTTATACATGTGTAATCCCAGATGTGCAGTATATCAGAGGCTTTTTTCACCCCAGTAACCAAAAAGCTGTATTTCTGGCCTAAATGTGACAGTCACTTATGCATGTCTAATCCTAGATGTGCAGTATATCAGAGGTTTTTTTCACCCCAGTATACCAAAGCCGTATTTGTGGCCTAAATGTGACAGTCACTTATGCTTGTCTAATCCCAGATGTGCAGTATATTAGAGGGTTTTTTCCCCCCAGTAAGCACAACGCCGTATTTCTGGCCTAAATGTGACAGTCACTAATTCACGTGTAATCCCAGATGTGCAGTATATCAGAGGCTTTTTTCACCCCAGTATGCCAAAGCTGTATTTATGGCCTAAATGTGACAGTCACTTATGCTTGTCTAATCCCAGATGTGCAGTATATTAGAGGAGTTTTTGCACCCCAGTAACCAAAAAGCCGTATTTGTGGCCTAAATGTGACAGTCACTTATGCTTGTCTAATGCCAGATGTGCAGTATATCAGAGGCATTTTTCACCCCAGTAACCAAAAAGCCGTATTTCTGGCCTAAATGTGACAGTCACTTATGCTTGTCTAATCCCAGATATGCAGTATATCAGAAGCTTTTTTCACCCCAGTTTGCCAAAGCCGTTGTCACGGCTGAGGATGGGGAAAACCCTCAGCCGTGCGATGCCGGAAGATGTTAGTGGCTGCTCTGCCAGGACGACAGAATTAGGGAGCAGGTCACCTCCTAACGCATCCCTAATCCGACCCTAACTCCTAGCTGCATGAGCCGACCTTGAAGGTAGGAGGGCCCATGCTCAGGAACCTCGGATCCCTACTCACCCTCCGCCGATCCCTGAACTAGGAGCTGGGTAGACAACCTGTTCCTCCTGGATGCGGAGAAACAGGAGTCTAAAACTGTCCGAGCTGCAATGGGATATGAACATAAACAGACTATGGATATGGCAGGAGAGTGAAAGACTTCCACCTCTACCTGCCACAGGCACACTGACTGGATCCCTAGACACAAGTGCTGAAGTCCACACACAAACATAAAAGGACACAGCACACATAAGCACACAGGGACCCAGAACCATAGCTGCAATAATACAGACATCTCATAAACATAAACTTAACATCACATAACAACATTGGACCACAATTTATGACCACAAGGGTGGTCCTCACTGGCAGATGGTATATGGGACCAGGAGAGTGCCTCGAGCTTACTACAAGGATGGAGTACCCCTCAAACCTCAGGCCTAAACTGAGGTTAAATAGCCCATGTAGCCACACCCACACAGATACACCCAGTGCACACACACTAGGAAGGAAGTTTAACCCTTCCAACACCAGGGAAGGGAAGACATCAACTTAAAGGGGAAGTGCAAACAACTCAAACCCTGTGCACACCAAACAGATAAAAGGCACACCTAACAAAGACAGGTTGCCAGGTGCAACCGCATACCTATTGTAGCAAGCTGCCTAGCACCGCTCAGGCTGCTCTGCTGCCACATAAACAATGTTGCCAGCGGCAACCACAGGTGAGGCAACAAACTTTTGCCCTCACCTGTGATTGACAACAAAACCAAGACCGCAGGCAACTGCATGCGGTTACAGGAGTCACGACCATGACCATGGTCGTGACAGCCGTATTTATGGCCTAAATGTGACAGTCACTTATGCACGTGTAATCCCAGATATGCAGTATATTAGAGGCTTTTTTCACCCCAGTAACCAAAAAGCCGTATTTCTGGCCTAAAAGTGACAGTCACTTATGCACGTTTACTCCCAGATGTGCAGTATATCAGAGGCTTTTTTCACCCCAGTATGCCAAAGCCGTATTTATGGCCTTAATGTGACAGTCACTTATGCTTGTCTAATCCCAGATGTGCAGTATATTAGAGGGTTTTTCACCCCAGTAGCCAAAAGCCATATGTGACAGTCAATTATGCTTGTCTAATACTATATGTGCAGTATATCAGAGGCTTTTTTCACCCCAGTAACCAAAAAGCCATATTTCTGGCCTAAATGTGTCAGTCACTTATTCTTGTCTAATACCAGATGTGCAGTATATCAGAGGCTTTTTTCACCCCAGTAACCAAAAAGCCGTATTTCTGGCCTAAATGTGACAGTCACTTATGCTTGTCTAATCCCAGATGTGCAGTATATTAGATGTTTTTTTCATCTCAGTAACCAAAAAGCCATATTTCTGGCCTAAATGTGACAGTCACTTATGCTTTTCTAATCCCAGATATACAGTATATTAGAAGGTGTCACATTTAGGCAATAAATACGGCTTTGGCATACTGGGGTTAAAAAAGCCTCTGATATACTGCACATCTGGGATTAGACAGGCATAAGTGACTGTCACATTTAGGCCATAAATACAGCTTTGGCATACTGGGGTGAAAAAAGCCTCTGATATAGTACATCTGGGATTACACATGTATAAGTGACTGTCACATTTGGGCCAGAAATACGTCTTTTTGGTTACTGGGGTGAAAAAACCCTCTAATATACTGCACATCTGGGATTAGACAAGCATAAGTGACTGTCACATTTAGGCCAGAAATACGGCTTTTTGGTTACTGGGGTGAAAAAAGCCTCTGATATACTGCACATCTGGATTAAACGTGCATAAGTGACTGTCACATTTAGGCCAGAAATAAGGCTTTTTGGTTACTGGGGTGAAAAAAGCCTCTAATATACTGCACATCTGGGATTAGACAAGCATAAGTGACTGTCACATTTAGGCCATAAATATGTCTTTGGCATACTGGGGTGAAAAAAGCCTCTGATATACTGCACATCTGGGATTACACGTTCATAAGTGACTGTCACATTTAGGCCAGAAATGCAGCTTTTTGGTTACTGGGGTGAAAAAAGCCTCTGATATACTGCACATCTGGCATTAGACAAGCATAAGTGACTGTCACATTTAGGCCAGAAATATGGCTTTTTGGTTACTGGGGTGAAAAAAGCCTCTAATATACTGCACATCTGGGATTAGACAAGCATAAGTGACTGTCACATTTAGGCCATAAATACCTCTTTGGCATACTGGGGTGAAAAAAGCCTCTGATATACTGCACATCTGGGATTACATGTTCATAAGTGACTGTCACATTTAGGCCAGAAATACGTCTTTTTGGTTACTGGGGTGAAAAATGCCTCTGATATACTGCACATCTGGGATTAGACAAGCATAAGTGACTGTCACATTTAGGCCATAAATACGGCTTTTTGGTTACTGGGGTGAAAAAAGCCTCTAATATATTGCACATCTGGTATTACACGTGCATAAGTGACGGGATAGCCTGTGCTGGTGCACTATCATTGCATGAAATGGCTGCCGATCGTGTATTAATATTTACTAACTGAAGAAAAAAAAGTTTGTTTTCAGCAGTAGTTGGCTCAGGGCAGGCCTAAAAAACTGTTCTTGATAAGATTTCTCCCTGATCTCTCCCTCACAGGAGCTGCAGCCTCTCCCTACACTAATCCAAGCAGAGTGACGGGCGGCTCTATGTGACTCCAGCTTAAATAGAGGCTGGGTCATCTTACATCACAAAAAGTGTAATAGCAAGCGATCAAAAAGTCATAAGCACCCCAAAATAGTGCTATTCAAAAAATGACACCCTACCTAAGATAATCGCCCAAAAACTGAAAAAACTTTGGCTCTCAGACTATGGAGACACAAAAACATTATTTTATTTTATTTTTTTTTAAATGATATTATTGTGTAAAAATTACCTAAATAAAAAAATTGTATACATATTAGGTATCGCCGCGTCTGTGTCAACCTGCTCTATAGAAATACCACATGATCTAACCTGTGAGATGAATTTTGTAAATAAAATAAAAAATGCTGCCAAAATATCTATTTCTTGTTACCTTGCCTCACAAAAAGTGCAATATAGAGCAACCAAAAATCATATGTACCCTAAACTAGTACCAACAAAACTTCCACCCTATCCCGTAGTTTCTAAAATGGGGTCACTTTTATGGAGTTTTTTTTAAATTGTTTCTCTATTTTCCCACATAGCAATCAATCGGCCGATTATTCGATAACGGGATTCGTCGACAATGAATCCCGTTATCGAATATTATTGATAACGTTGATTAATTGTTGCAGTCCTAGTGATTTCCTCATCTTAATGAATTTATTGAAACAAAAGTCAACAACAGTGGTGTGTATACCCCCACAAAAAAGGTAAATGTCTCAAAAACTTGTCATGTGGCCTTGAGCATCAATTACAGCTTGACAACAACATCTCATGCTGTTCACAAGTCAACTTATTGTCTGCTGAGGCATGACATCCCACTCTTCTTGAAGGGCGGCCCTCAGGTCATTGAGGTTCTGGGGTACACGGCGACTCAGCTGATCCCATAGGTTCTTGATAGGATTCAGGTCCGGAGAAAGTGCAGGCCACTCCATTTGAGGTACTCCAGTTTCCAGCAGCCGTCCATGAAGATGAAATTAGGCCTGTGTTGTTTATGCATAGGCACAATGACTGGATTAATAAGGTTATTCAAGTAATATGGGCTTGTCACTGTACCATTCAAAAAGTGTAGAGTAGTTCTGTATTCACAAAGTGTAGAGTAGTTCAGTATTGACTAGACACAGCTGCCCACACTGTAATACCACCAAAGGCTTGTCTGGTGACAACAGTGGCTGATACATAGTGCTCTCCTTTACGTCTCCATCATTGTTGGTGGCCATCATTTCTGCTCAGCATAAATCGACTTTCATCAGTGAACAGCACTGAGTCCCACTGGTCCCTCTTCTAGCGTAGATGCTCCCTGACCCATGCAAGACGATGACGTCTGTGATCAGGTACCCTTGCAGGTCGTCTAGCATGCAGACCACGCTGATGTAAATGGTTTCGAATGGTCAGATGTTATACAGGTGCCTCTCAACTTCCTTAAATGTGCCTAGAGTTGTGTGGCATTAATCATCCGGTTCTGCAGGGCATTGTTCACAATGAAGCGGTCATCAGTGTTGGATACGGCCAAAGGACGTCCACTTCTATGCCTTTCTGTGACTCTTCCAGTCTCTCTGTATCTCTGTTGCAACCTGCTGATGACACTCTTTGACACGCTAAGCCAGGGGCGTCTCTAGGTTAAAACATTCGGGGCCTGGGCCCTTGATGTTTTGTCCCATGCCCCGAATGTCCTGCCTGCTAGATACAACTGTATTGCCGTACACAGAACTGCAATACAATTGAATCTTACACTGGGAAGAGATGAAGGACCTGTGGTGACATCACAGGTCATGTGATCAGCAGAACAGGCTGTGATAGGATGACTGGATGATGTCACCATCATGTGACCAGTGAGGGATTGGACCGGAGTGAAGAGGAGAAGGAGCCTAATGGTGATGTCTGTACATGAGGAGAGGTAAGTGAAGGCAGAGGCAGAGCAATGCTGGGAGTTGTAGTTATTTAACTGGGATGTATGTTAGGGCTAAAGGGAGGGATGTTATTGACATGGAACTGTGTGCTTGAGATGGCTGGGGGAGGGAGGGATGTTATTGACATGGGACTGTATGTTGAAAGTGGATGGGGGGGGGGGAATGATGTTTATGTACATGGGACTTAATGTTTAGGCTACGTTCACAATTGCGTTTGGGGATCCGCTTGTGAGATCTGTTTCAAGGCTCTCACAAGCAGCCCCAAATGCATCAGTTTAACCCCAATGCATTCTGAATGGATGCGGATCCATTCAGAATGCATTTGTTCGGCTCCGTACGGCCCCGTTCCGTTTTGGAGGCGGACCCCAAAATGCTGCAAGCAGCATTTTTGTGTCCGCATTGCCTTGCGGAGCCAAACGGATCCGTCCTGACTTACAATGTAAGTCAATGGGGATGGATCCCTTTGCATTGACACAAAATGATGCAATTGTAAACTGATCCGTCCCCCATTGACTTTCAATGTAAGTCAAGATGGATCCATTTTGGGACTTAGAAATTCAAATCTAATACAAACGAATCGGTCCTGAACGGATGCATTCGTTTGTATTATCGGTGCGGATCCGTCCTGTACAAGTACAAGACAGATGAGCACGAACGCAAGTGTGAAAGAAGCCTTAGGGGGTGATGTTTACATGGGATTGTGCGTTGGAGGCGGCTGGGGAGGAGGTGATGTTATTTACATGGGACTGTATGGTGGAGGGAGGAGTATAACTGCAGGGGGCACTGCAGATCCAGGGGACATTATAGGTCTTATTACTACTGGGGGCTCTATAGGAGGGTCTTATAGATCCGCCTTATTTCTACTAAGTGCACTATGGGGGCCTTATTACTACTGAGGGGTCTGTAGGGAGCTTTATTACCACTGGGGGAACAATTTCTACTGGGGACTCTGTGAGGGTATTATTAATATGGGAGGGCTCTTCTAATAATTGGGGCATTGTTGAGATGCATTATCACGGTTGGGGCAGTGTTACTAATGAGGGCATTCTAGAAGGGAATTACTATTGGTGGGACTATGAGGAGCACTATTACTATGGGAGGCAGTAATGTTTCTTCAGGATAGTATTTGGGGGTATTGGGGGTGGCAGGGGTGTAACTAAAGGCTCATGGGCCCGGTGCAAGAGTTCAGCTTGGGCCCCCCTTCCCTCAGTGCTTTGTGTGTCTTCTTATGCAGCACAAGTGTCTTTGGACCCTTCAGGCTCCTGGCCCTGGTAGCGACTGCTATCTCTGCACCCCCTATAGCTACATCCCTGGGGGGGGCACAGCAAGCAGCAGGATAATACTGTGGGGACTCCAGTTGGGGGATAATGATAGAATGTGAGGAAGCTAAGATGTCTGTGTGTCACACTCTGCAGAGACGAGGCGGCTGAGAGAAGTTGTCCAGACCGAGTGGAGAAGATGATGAGAGAGAAGATCTACAGAGAAGATGATGACAGAGAGGAGACGTCACCTGGAGGCCCTGGATGTGACAGGTAAGTGCTGCTGTATAGCGAGTACAGCAAAGTGCGGGGGAGGGGCAACATATTTATTGGGGCTTGTGCCCCGGATCTTTTGAGACCCTAGCAACGCCCCTGCTCTAAGCTCAGTGGCCACTTCCATCTGAGAACATTCTGCTTGAAGCCTCGCAATGGCGAGGTAATCTGGATCAATTGTTAGGTGTCGTCTTCATCTCATGATGTCAAAATGTGAACATAATGGGGAGAAATGTTTAAATACCAATTCTAATTGAACCAGGAAATGTATTATTAATTTTTGGAGGTTCCAGTTGTCCCAGTTCCAGACTAGACTCTGACCCTGGTATCTCGGGGTGTTCTGGGGTGGAGGGGAAGAGTTTCCTCATGATCCAATTGATCTGGACCCGCATCCTCAAATCCTGGTGACTGCTGGCGATCTCTGACTTGATGAGTTTCCACCAATACCTGAGTCTGCGTTTTGACCCTGGAAAGGTCTTCTTCTCATTTCTGTTGATGTGATTTAATAACTCTCCATTTCAGTGTGACATTCTGTTAGTGCTGGTGCCTTTTTCTTTCCCTGTTCCTAGGCTTGCTAGATTTCTCCCTTACGCTTAAGCACCCACATGGGTTCTTTGACAAACTGAATTGTTAAGGGATTGGGGGGGGAGAGGGGGGGGCTACATGGGGAGTACCCCTCAGTGCCACGAGGAATCGGAGTGGGGGTATGTTATTTTTTAAGTTGGCTACCCACCTTCTGGTCATGTCTTTGGGATATATTTAGTTAGATGTTCATTATGAATATGTTTGGATTTCTAGATTATCATAGTGGTCTGGGATTACCTTGACCTAATTGTTGCTTTGATTGCTCTACTCCTCCCACTTAGATTACTGTAAACTGGGGTTCCCATTGTGATTTGGCCGGAAGGCTCTCATATTGAAGCTTTAATCCGCTAGGACTTCTGTACCTTACTTTCTTTTTCTTTTGCTGCTTCTCTGAATCACTTTGGACCTACTATATTACCTCTCTTCCTGTCTTTCTTTCTTTCTTCTTCTCCTCAGGAACTTTTCCCCCTTGCTCATTTTAATGTTTTCCCCCTTTTTTTTTTTACTTTTTCCACAATTTGCCTTTGCTGATGCATGTCAACTCTGATTCTCTCTATTAATGCACAGGGATTGAAATTAAATGTTCCAGAAAGGTGATCCTCCCTCCATCTTCTAAGAAAAGAGCACAGGTGACCTTCATTTAGATCTTTAGATCTATATTTGTGCAGACACCATACCCAAGTTCTTCAATACTCACTATCCTAATGGCTAAAGCACAGTGCTTCGACTGAGTCCAAGTCTAAGAGGAAAATGCCTATTTTTGTCCGCAATTGCGGACAAGAATAGGACATGTTCTATTTTTTTGCAGGGCCACGGCACGAACCTACGGATGCGGACAGCACACAGTGTGTTGTCCGCATCTTTTGCGGCCCCATAGAAATTAATGGGTCCTCATCCGTTCCACAAAATCGCTGAACGGATGTAGACTCATTCATACTGTCGTGTGAATGTAGCCTTAACTCTTTAAGGACACAGCCATATTTCACCTTAAGGACCAGGCCATTTTTTGCAAATCTGACCAGTGTCACTTTAAGTGGTGATAACTTTAAAACGCTTTGACTTATCCAGGCCCTTCTGAAATTTTTTTCCCCGGCACATATTGTACTTCATGACACTGGTAAAATAAAGTCTAAAAATGAAATTTTTTATTTATAAAAAAAATACCAAATTTACCTTTTTTTTTTTAATTGCTAATTTCAAAGTTTCAATTTCTCTACTTCTATAATACATAGTAATACCTACAAAAATAGTTATTACTTTACATTCCCCATATGTCTACTTCATGTTTGGATCATTTTGGGAATGATATATTATTTTTTGGGGATGTTACAAGACTTTGAAGTTTAGAAGCAAATCTTGAAATTTTTCAGAAATTTAAAAAAAAACAAATTTTAGGGACCAGTTCAGGTCTCAAGTCATTTTGTGAGGCTTATATAATAGAAACCACCCAAAAATGAAACTACACCCCTCAAGCTATTCAAAACTGATTTTATAAACGTTTTTAACCCTTTAGGTGTTTCACGAGAGTTAATTGCAAATGGAGATAAAATTGCAGAACCCTTTTAGTGATACAGCAGTTTAAGACCACAAATGTGGCGTTTCTGGAAACTGCAGTATCAGGGTAATAAATATAAAGTTTTGTTTGGTTGTTAACCCTTGCTTTGTTACCGAAAAAAAACCTGATTGAAATGGAAAAGTGCCAAAAATAGCTGTTTTGGCACCGTTCACCGTTTTTTTTTTGACCGTGTTAATCTGGGGGGTTAGGTCATGGGGTATTTTTATAGAGGAGATTCTTACGGATGCGCAGATACCTAATAAGTCAACTTTTTTACAATTATTTAGGTTTTAGACTATATTATCCTTTTTGATACAAAAAAATTTTTTGTATCTCTAAAGTCGGAGTCTTTTTTTGTTTTTTAGCTGATTATCTTATGTAGGGGCTCATTTTTTGCAGGATGAGAGAAAGTTTTTTTGGCACTATTTTGGGAGCTATATGACTTTTTGATCGCTTGCTATTAAACTTTTTGTTATGTAAGGTGACAAAAAAAGTTTTTTTTTGCACCGTTTTTTCTTTCTTTGGACCGTGTTAATCTGGGGGGTTAGGGCATGGGGTATTTTTATAGAGAAGATTATTACCGACATGGCGATAACTAATTTGTATACAAACCGGATTCCCAAAAAGTTGGGACACTATACAAATCAGGAATTAAAACTGAATGCAATGATGTGGAGGTGCCAACTTCTAATATTTTATTCAGAATAGAACATAAATCACGGAACAAGTTTAAACTGAGAAAATGTACAATTTTAAGGGAAAAATATGCTGAATCAGAATTTCATGGTGTCAACAAATCCCCAAAAAGTTGGGACAAGGCCATTTTCACCACTGTGTGGCATCTCCCTTTCTTCTTACAACACTCAACAGACGTCTGGGGACCGAGGAGACCAGATTCTCAAGTTTAGAAATAGGAATGCTCTCCCATTCTTGTCTAATACAGGCCTCTAACTGTTCAGTCGTCTTGGGCCTTCTTTGTTGCACCTTCCTCTTTATGATGCACCAAATGTTCTCTATAGGTGAAAGATCTGGACTGCAGACTGGCCATTTCAGTACCCGGATCCTTCTCCTATGCAGCCATGATGTTGTGATTGATGCAGAATGTGGTCTGGCATTATCTTGTTGAAAAATGCAGGGTCTTCCCTGAAAGAGATGATATCTGGATGGGAGCATATGTTGTTCTAGAACCTGAATACCGTATTTTTCGCCGTATAAGACGCACCTAGGTTTTTGGGGAGGAAAATAAGAAAAAAAATATTTTTAACCAAAAGGTGTGCTGTGTGTTTGGAACTAATGGTGGTCTGTGGATGGCACTATTACTGGGGATCTGTGGATGACGGACACTGTTATGGGGGAATCTGTGGATGACGGACACTGTTATGGGGGATCTGTGGATGACGGACACTGTTATGGGGGGATCTGTGGATGACGGACACTGTTATGGGGGAACTGTGGATGACGGACACTGTTATGGGGGAATCTGTGGCTTGCACTGTTACAGGGGGATCTGTGGCTGGCACTGTTACAGGGGGATCTGTGGCTGGCACTGTTACAGGGGGGGATATCTGTAGATGGCACTGTTATACATGTGTCATCCACAGACCCTCCCAGTCCATAACTGTGCCATCCACAGATCCCCCGCCGCTCCAGTATACTAATATAATATGTCTTATTCAATTAATAGTTATTAAATATGCCTCTTTATTCCTAATAGTAGCTTAAATCCTAAGCGCTTCAGTACAATGCCGACAGTACATTCATCAAGTAGGCGGCACAGGCACGTGACATTAGGGAGTTACGCTGCCGCCCGCCCGGCCTGCATACTACTGAAGCGCTTAGGATTTAAGGTACTATTAGGCATAAAGGGGCGTATTTAATAACCATTAATTGAATATGACATATTATATTAGTATACCGGAGCGGCGGGGCTATAGTACAGTGACTGCACCACCCCGCCGCTATTGCCGGCCCCAGCTCCTCCTCCCAGTCCCTCCCCGAGTCCCCGCTCACTTTACATGCGATGTAAAACTGACAGCATTCGCCGTATAAGACACAGGGGCATTTTCCCCCCATTTTGGGGGGAGAAAAAGTGCGTCTTATACGGCGAAAAATACGGTATATTTTTCTGCATTGATGGTGCCTTTCCAGACATGCAAGCTGCCCATGCCACACGCACTCATGCAACCCCATACCATCAGAGATGCAGGCTTCTGAACTGAGCGTTGATAACAACTTGGGTTGTCCTTGTCCTCTTTGGTCCGGATGACATGGCGTCCCAGATTTCCAAAAAGAATTTTGAATCGTGACTCGTCTGACCACAGAACAGTCTTCCATTTTGCCACACTCCATTTTAAATGATCCCTGGCCCAGTGAAAACGCCTGAGCTTGTGGATCTTGCTTAGAAATGGCTTTATCTTTGCACTGTGGAGTTTCAGCTGGCAACGGCGGATGGCACAGTGGATTGTGTTCACTGACAATGGTTTCTGGAAGTATTCCTGAGCCCATTCTGTGATTTCCTTTACAGTAGCATTCCTGTTTGTGGTGCAGTGTTGTTTAAGGGCCCGGAGATTGTCCTTACGCACAGAGATTGTTCCAGATTCTCTGAATCTTCGGATGATGTTATGCACAGTTGATGATGATAGATGCAAAGTCTTTGCAATTTTCCGCTGGATAACACCTTTCTGATATTGCTCCACTATCTTTCTGCGCAATATTGTGAGAATTGGTGATCCTCTACCCATCTTGGCTTCTGAGAGACACTGCCACTCTGAGAAGCTCTTTTTATACCCAATCATGTTGCCAATTGACCTAATTAGTGTTAATTGGTCTTCCAGCTCTTCGTTATGCTCAAATGGGGGGGAGTTGCTGCATTATCTGAATAATGCAGGCATTTCCGGATGTCCTCAAACCTGTTACGTGTCATGGCCGTACTGTAAAGTGGGGCCTGGTAGAGGACGTCCCCACTCCAATAATGCCTGACACTAGGTTTCTTGACTAGGCCCATGTGCAGCACGAGGCCCCAAAATGTCCTCATCTCAGCTGCACTGACTGGGGTCCAGCCACCGGGCCTAGCCAAAAAGGAGCCCGGGTGTTGAGCAACATACTGTTGGGCGTACAGGTTTGTTTGCTCCACCATGGCTACGACCGTGACTCCTTAACCGCATGCGGTTGCCTGCGGTTTAGTTTGGGTGTTCAACCACAGGTGAGGGCCACTGGTGTGTGGCCGCACTTGTGGTTGCCGCGGGCAACTAGTTGTGTTGTGTATGTGTCAGCAGAGCAGCCGGAGCGGTGCTAGGCAGGGTCGGAGGGTGAGTTAGGGATCCGAGGTTCCTGAGCATGGGCCCTCCTACCTTAAAGGTCGGCCCATGCAGCTAGGAGTTAGGGTCAGGTTAGGGATGTGTTAGGAGGTGACCTGCTTCCTAATCCTGTCGTCCTGGCCGAGCAGCGAAACATCTTCTGGCATCGCACGGCTGAGGATTTTCCCCATTCTCAGCCGTGACACTCCGCTGCCTTGGGGGCTCATCATCATCGCTAGATGATGAGGAGGATGCGGATGACAGCAGGAAAGTGGGGTCAGTCTCGTCCTCACTAGGACTCTCGGACTCAGAGGCAAGCTGGGTGTATGCCTCCTCTGCCGAGAACATCCGGCGGGCCATAGGGGAGTGTGTGTCTGCGTGTGTGTCTGTGTGCGTGTAAATCTTTATTCAGTGTGTGTGGGGGGGGGGGGGGGGGGGGCACGGGTGTTTGCGTACTTATCCCTAAAACTAACAGAAAAAAAAAGACTAACTAAAAAAAAGGGGGGAAATGTGAAAAAAATAAAATTCAAAACTACTGATCAACCGTCCGATGTTGATCAGCGGTGGGGTGTGCGATGCGCTAACAGTGGCCGGACGCTAAAAGTGCCGGCCACAGACAGCGTACGCCCAAAAAAAGAAACTGCCTGCGCCCCAAAAAAGTTGTGGGGGGGGAGGGGTGCAAGCGGCAGCAGCTCTGGGGGGGACTAGGGTCACACAGCTGTGCTGTGGACCCCAGACATCCTACTTAGGGTGATGCAATCAAACTTTTTTTCCCACTAACTTTCCCTTTTATATCCCTGCCTAGCCCAACCTTTCCCTAGAATTTCCCTAATTACCTGGCTGATCAGATGGGGGTGCTGGGGCACGGATGGGTGCTGGGGGAAAGGATGGGTGCTGGGGCACAGATAGGGTGATGCTGGCTCAGATCCACACTTGCACTGCAGCGCTCCTCTCTCCTCCGCTCCGGGACACAAAAGGAGGAGGAGAGGAGCGTTGCCAAGACTTGAACGTCCCACTGCCCGCCCACCTACCAATCAGAGGCGATCCTGAATAGTGATGTCACCATAACCTCTCAGGATTTCAGGATGGTGATTGGTGGTGTATTATCACACCACCGATCACCATCCTGTTTCAGGTTATCGGGTCCTCAGAGACCTGAATAACTCGGAAACGCAGCAAACTGCAGGTCTGAATTGACCTGCGGTTTGCTGTGATCGCCTACACGGGGGGGGGGGGGGGGGGGACGACGACCCTGTGTCCTTAAGTACCAGGACATCAGGGCATACCTGTACTCCCTGTGTCCTAAAGAGGTTAATGAGTGTTTATAATGTGAGAGAGCAGAGATAAGACGTCTGTCTGCTCATCAGATGACGGAAAAGACAGACTATCCACAGGCAGATAGTAGATCTAGTCAGTTCTGTACACAGAAAAGAATTACATATTGTTAATAAAGACCAATTGAAAAAATTATTTTTAGCTCAAAATTAGTACAATGCAATAATAATAAATAAAAAATGCCCCCAAAAGTGTGCATAGCCTTTATGTATCAGAAGCCAGAAGCTTTAAATGTCAAACTACTGTACCAACATCGTTAGTATCTGAAATGTCTCTTTATTTTTGATGAGCTAGGGATTCCCTTATGTATCTCGGCATCTTTCTAATCAATGATCTTTCGCTCTTAACTATCTCCCCATTCTTCAGCGAATCAAGGCAGATCTTTCATAATCACCTTCACTTGGTTTGAGAGGTGTTCAATATTTAAAAATAATATACTTCCTTTTTTATTTGATATTTTATACTTCTTCCAAGCCCTTCCGATTCACAACCCCCGCATATTCTAACTAAATTGGGTGGGAAAACTAGTCCGCATAGTACAGTTTATTCTTTTCCAAACCAAAACACAAGGGGGTATTGCATTACTGGACTTTTTGTCATACCATCAGGCTCACCCTACTCAGGACTGTTGACTGGTGCAGACATGGGGGATATTAAACAATGGGTCGCTATGGAACAAAATGTTTTTCACCATTCTCTTGGTCAGCACTCCATGGTTAGGGAATCCTGTTCCTGTGGAAGCTCACAAGCATACCACAATTGGACCAACATTGAAGATTGAGCCTGTGTTTCTTCAGAAACTAGATACCTCACCTTCACCTTCCCAATTTCTCATTATAGGAAACCAAGCATTTCCATCTGACCTGGATGGTGGCACTTTTTCATCAGTGGTTTAGGGTGAAGGATTTTGTGCAAGGGGGGACAGTGAATGTCTGCAGACACTCAATCTGAATAGTGATCCTAATTCTTGGTCTGCTTAGCAAATTACACATTCCTGGTGTCCTTGCCTTCCGCGCTATAATTTAATATGTACTAATTGGCCTTTGAATGCATTTGTACTTCTCAGGGTACTCTTCATCACACCCTATCCAATATACACTCAACTAAGGAATTATTAGGAACACTATACTAATACGGTGTTGGACCCCCTTTTGCCTTCAGAACTGCTCAGGTAGCCAGTGGAGTTTAAACGATGGCCAATTGGCACTAAGGGGCCTAAAGTGTGCCCAGAAAACATCCCCCACACCATTACACCACCACCACCAGCCTGCACAGTGGTAACAAGGCAGGATGGATACATGTTCTCATTCTGTTTACGCCAAATTCGGACTCTACCATTTGAATGTCTCAACAGAAATCTAGACTCATCAGACCAGGCAACATTTTTCCAGTCTTCAACAGTCCAATTTTGGTGAGCTCGTGCAAATTGTTTTTTTTCCTCTTTTTCCTATTTGTAGTGGAGATGAGTGGTACCCGGTGGGGTCTTCTGCAGTTGTAGCTCATCCGCCTCAAGGTTGTGCGTGTTGTGGCTTCACAAATGCTTTGCTGCATACCTCGGTTGTAACGAGTGGTTATTTCAGTCAACGTTGCTCTTCTATCATCTTGAATGTCACAACCAGACAGCTGAGAAGCTCTGACAGAGGCCTTTCAGAACCTCCTCCTTGAGTTTTCTTTGTTGTGGTATTCAGTTCCTCATCTCGTTAGCCTCTCTCAGCTGTCATGTAGTTGGACTGATTGCTTCCCTTTAAATTCCTAAATGAACACAACCTATAATAGGAAGCTGGTCACACTTGTATATAATGACGCCCAAAGTATATAAACGTTAATTGAATTATGGGTAGTCTTAAAAGATAAGTCTTTAATTAGGTAATATTAAAATGATAGGCTCAACAATTAAATGTGTAATAACACAGACCTCTCATGGAGGACAAAAAGAAGAAAATTATTCCCTGCCAACTACAGTGAACTGGTCAGGTTTTGAAAAAATGTGGAGCCAGGAGGTGTGAACACTGGCCCACTCGGAGGAGTGAGTTGGAGAAAAAACAAGGTGATAGATATATTGAGAGGGAGACAGATGCTGGGTCTCAAACCCTACATTAATCCCTGTGTTCAATCATATGTACTCCTACCGTCTGACCCTAGATGGCCCTCAGACCTAATGTTTGACTGCCCAGCTTCGTCGGAAGCCTGATTGCATCCCTTTAAATTCCTCCCCATAATGCTTTACTGGGCGGCTTATACTTCTTCCTGGAGTGTGTGTGCATGCTGATCCTGTTTCCCAGTCTGCTACAAAGTTAAGTGCTGTACATTTATCTGTTATTTTCTGTTTGCTGGATCCCAGATGACTCTGATTCCCTCTGTGTCTGGTGTAGGGAGCCGGTGGTTGTGTCCCCTCACTATTGTAGGGTGTTCAGGTGTTATATAGTCGAGGTACGTGGATATGCAACCATCCACCTTTGGGATCTTTGCATAGGCTGAGCAGCCAGGGAATGTGCTAGGCCTTGTGCAGGGGTCCCCCTTTTGGTTCCTTAGCTTTGGATCCAGTGAGTCATATATGCATGTTGCTTTGTCTTGTTTCCTGTACACCGTCCGTGACATTGAATCAGTCGGCCCATTCTCCTTTGACCTCTAGCATCAACAAGGCATTTTCGCCCACAGGACTGCCGCATACTGGATGTTTTTCACTTTTCACACCATTCTTTGTAAACCCTAGAAATGGTTGTGCGTGAAAATCCCAGTAACTGAGCAGATTGTGAAATACTCAGACCAGCCCGTCTGGCACCAACAACCATGCCACGTTCAAAATTGCTTATATGACCTTTCTTTCCCATTCTGACATTCAGTTTGGAGTTCAGGAGATTGTCTTGACCAGGACCACAACCCTACATGCATTGAAGCAACTGCCATGTGATTGGTTGACTAGATAATCGCATTAATGAGAAATAGAACAGGTGTTCCTAATAATTTTTCGTCCTACGGACGTTCCTTCCCCCTCTTTCCTGCTCAACTGGGAGCGGGACTTGGGCATTTCCCTATCCACAGTACAGAATAAACATATTTAATCTTTAAAGCATGGTTCAAGTATGGGTAGTAGATAAAGAGGGCGGTATCAAGGCTCTTTCTTATTGGTATTGGATACCTTTTGAGCTGGAGCTTCATGCACTTATACTATTGATCTCTCCTCTATGTTGGAGATGTGGGACAGCGCAAGGTACGATTTTACATAATTTCAAGGACTGCCCTAAACTCATCCAAGTTTACAAATCAATCTCTACCTGTAAAGTTCCCAGCATTGTTTTTGCCGCATCTTTACAATATCCCTATTTCTACTTATCGGCACTCTGTGGTTCTCCATCTTTGTTTTAAAACTTGCATTACTCTCTAGAACTATTATTTTATTCTCATTTGCAACCTACATGACATATTTTGGAATGGTTATTATTTTTCAAAAAGTTAAGTAAAATAACTTCCAAAAAAATAATAATAAAAAAACTGCAAAACTCATAAAATACTGGGGAAAAGGTTGACATCCAACATACATTGTTTTTTATTTTATTTTACAATGTGTTACATGTACACCCTAGGAAGCGGGAAAAAAAATCCAAATGGGGTAGAATTGGGAAAAAAACGCAATTCTGATAAAGTTTTTTTATTTTTTAGACTGTACACTATGTGGTAAAATTGACCTGTTATCTTCATTCTACAGGTCAATACGGTTCCAACTATACCACACTTGTATAATTTTTATTGCGTTTTAATACTGAAAAAAATATTAAAACCTTTGAGGGAAAAAAAAGTTATTTTTTTCATAACCATATTCTGACCCCTATAACTTTTTTGTAGCTATGTGTTCTTTTCAGTGATACCAGTTTTAAGTGTGTGCAACTTTTTGATCACTTTAATAAAAAGAATAATTGGGTAGTTGAAGTGACATAAAATGGCAAATTGGCTTTTTTTTTTCTTTCCTGCTACGCCATTTGCCGTATGCCATTAATATTGTTATATTTTAATAGTATGGGCATTTTTGCACACGGCGATGCCCATGATGTTTATTTTTTTATTGTTTAAGGCCTCATGCACACGTTGTTGTGTTCCGTGTCCGTTGTTCTGTTTTCCGTCATTTTCCGCGGACCCATTGTCTTTCAATGGGTCCGTTGAAAACTCGGAAAATGCACCGTTTTGCATCCACGTCCGTGAACCGTGTTTCTTGTCCGTCAAAAAAATAGGACCTGTCCTATTTTTTTGACGGCCAACGGTTCGCGGACCCATTCAAGTCAATGGGTCCGTGGAAAAACGCGGAAGCACATCCGATTGTCTTCCGCATCCGCGTTCGTTTTATTTCTCTTGTTGGCCATGGCAAAATTGTCAACCAAAACTTGTGCCAATAAAAAAAAAAAAAAAACTGATACAGGAAGTTTAATAACACAGGATATGCAATTTGCTAGGCACCTGAGGAGAAATTTCAGACTGGGGAGACATTTCTGTCTGTCTACTGTCCTTTCTCTTTTTTGCCATTTTTCACTTTGTTTTTCTCAAAAATGCCAAGGTGGAATGTAGACAAGCTAATATGTTTGGTGCAGGAGAGGCCAGAACTGTGGGACACCCGTTTGCGAAATTACCAGGACCGTGTCCGCAAAGATGCTGCGTGGGAGCAGGTGGCCCGTCACATGAGGCGTGACGAATTGGCCAAAGCAGATGGCCGTGACCGTGCATCTTTAGGTAAGTGCCAGCAATGTCATTGTACTGTCCTTGCCTAGTCTGTCCCTATAAAGTTATTTTGCTATAATTTCCATGCGTTCTGCCGAAATTTTAGTTTTAGGTCCAGCTTCATTTGGCTTCCAACCTAAACATGGTTTATGGATCTGTCGTGCACTAAATGCTATACCCCATATCTTTTCGGATAAATGGCGGAGTCTCGCTTTGCTACAGCAAACAGTACTACTGTCACAAACCTGTATGTGCACTTGTTTTTTCATGTCCCTTTTATAATTGAGCATCTTATTTAGTTGTCTCAATGTCATATTCGAAATTCATGAAGGACAAATGGCTTGCACAACTCATCTCCTCCTTCCTGAACTTATTGTTCATTAGTATCCCTACACCTGCAGTACAGTACCAAGTGCTATAAAAATTTGTCCTTTTCTTCAATTTTTCGCAGTTTCCATTTCTAATTTTATTCAAATTTTGCCTTTTTCTATTTCGCTTGATATTTTTTAATAGTTTAAACTGGCTTATGTTTCCAACAATTTATATATATTTTTTTTTTTAGTCAAGCAAACAAAAACACGCTGGAACAGCTGCAGGGACCAGTTTCGGCGTGAACTAAATTCTCAAGGCCGCCGTGGAGAAGGTGGTTCGAAGAAACGTCCATATCTTTACACCCAACAATTGATGTTTCTTCGGCCGGTCATGGATTTGAGGCCGTAAGTCTTTTTGATGTTACTAAAAAGTGTTTCTCCTGCTATTTATTACTACCAAATTTAAAATTATGCCATAGTGGTTGACCCAAAAATGAGTAGTGTGACGCTGCCAGGGGCATATCTAACGGCTCATGTGGCCTGGTGCAAGAGTTCAGCTTTAGCCCACCTCCCTCAGTGCATTGTGTGTCTTCTAATTTGATCCAAGTGTATTTCAGCCACCTCAGGCTCCTGGGCGCATTAGTGACCGGTACCTCAACACCCCCTAGAGCAGTGATGGTGAATCTTTTCCAGACCGAGTGCCAAATCTGCAACCCTAAACCCATTATTTTTCGCAAACTACCCACACGTCATTTTATCAGAAATGCCGCAGTCCAATATAGTGTATCTACCATTGACTTTATCTGTCACAGAAGGTGTACAGGAAACAAGACAACACAAAATGAATATACGACTCACTGGATCCAAAACTAAGGAACAAAAAGGGAGACCCCTGCATCAGACCTGGCACTCTCCCTGACTGCTCAGCCTATGCGAAAATCCCAATGGTAGATGATCGCATATCCTCGTACCTCGACTGTATAACACCTGAACACCCTACAATAGTGAGGGGACACAACTACCGGCTCCCTACACTAGATACGGAGGGAGTCAGGGTCACCTGGGATCCAGCAAACAGAAAAACACAAATGAATGCACAACACTTATCTTGTAGAAGACTGGGAAGTAGGATCAGCATGCACACACACTTCAGGAAGTAATATAAACCGCACACTGATGCACTATGGGGAGGAATTTAAAGGGATGCAATCAGTCCAACTACATGACAGCTGAGAGAGGCTAACGAGATGAGGAACTGAAAGCAAAACAAAGGAAGCTCAAGGAGGAGGTTCTGAAAGGCATCTGTCAGAGCTTCTCAGGTGTCTGGTGGTGACAGTACCCCTACTTCTACGAGTGGACTCCGGACACTCAGAGCCCACCTTCTCAGGATGGGACCTATGGAAAGCCCTGATGAGACGAGTGGCCTTAATGTCAGTCACTGGGACCCACATCCTCTCCTCAGGACCATAACCCTCCCAATGAACGAGGTACTGGAGAGAACCGCGGACAACACGAGAATCCACAATCCTAGAGACCTGAAATTCAAGATTCCCATCAACCATAATGGGAGGAGGAGGCAAAGACGAGGGTACAATTGGTTGGACATAAGGTTTTAATAAGGACTTATGAAAAACATTATGGATCTTCCAAGTCTGAGGAAGATCAAGACGGTAGGCAACAGGATTGATGACAGACAAGATTTTGTAAGGCCCAATAAACTTAGGACCCAACTTCCAGGAGGGAACCTTCAATTTGATATTCTTAGTAGACAACCACACCAGATCACCAACATTCAGGTCCGGCACACGTCTCTTATCTGCCACACGCTTATATCTCTCACTCATGCTCTTTAGATTATCCTGAATCTTTTGCCAAATCGATGACAAAGACGAGGAGAATCTGTCCTCATCAGGTAAACCAGAAGACCCCTCTCCCGAGAATGTCCCAAACTGCGGATGAAACCCATATGCACCAAAAAATGCTGACTTATCAGAGGACTCCTGACAACGGTTATTTAAAGCAAACTCAGCAAGGGACAAAAAAGAACACCAATCCTCCTGATTCTCCGCCACAAAACAGCGCAGATATGTCTCCAGATTCTGATTGACGCGCTCTGTCTGGCCATTCGACTGCGGGTGGAAAGCAGAAGAGAATGACAACCGAACCCCCAAGCGAGAACAGAAAGCCTTCCAGAATCTGGAAACAAACTGCGTGCCCCTATCAGAGACAATGTCTGAAGGAATACCATGCAATTTGACAATGTGATCAATAAATGCCTGCGCCAGCGTCTTAGCATTGGGCAAGCCAGGAAAAGGGATGAAATGCACCATTTTGCTAAAACGGTCCACCACCACCAGGATCACAGTCTTCCCTGAGGAACGAGGCAGGTCCGTTATGAAGTCCATGGACAGATGGGTCCAAGGACGGGAAGGAGAGGACCTGATGGCGGTGAATGAGGGACTTTGGCACGAGCGCAGGTCTCGCAGGCTGCCACAAAACCCTCAACCGACTTACGAAGCGCCGGCCACCAGAATCTCTGAGCGATGAGATCCATTGTGGCTCTTAACGCCGGGTGCCCAGCAAGGACCGTATCGTGGTGTTCCTTAAATCGAGAGGCACAAACAACCTCCCAGGATGACAAAGATCAGGAGCCTCTGACTGGGCTGCCTGCACCTCTGCCTCCAATTCAGGAAAAACAGCAGAGACCACCACACCTTCAGCCAAAATGGGACCCGGGTCTTCAAAATTCCCACCTCCTGGAAAACAACGTGACAGGGCATCTGCCTTCACATTCTTAACCCCGGGGCGGAACGTGACAACAAAATTAAACCTTGAAAAGAACAAAGACCATCTGGCCTGTCTCGGGTTCAGATGCTTGGCTGACTCCAAGTAGGCTAGATGGTAGGCTGACTCCAAGTAGGCTTTTATGGTCAGTAAACACGGTAATAGGGTGTCTGGCTCCCTCTAGCCAATGGCGCAATTCCTCAAAAGCCAACTTGATGGCCAACAACTCCCTATCTCCCGCATCGTAATTTCTCTCTGTGGAGGAGAGTTTCTTCGAGAAAAAGGCACACGGTCGCCATTTGGCAGGAGAGGAACCTTGAGACAAAACCGCACCCACACCCACCTCAGAAGCATCAACCTCAACTATGAAGGGTAGAGAAATATCAGGTTGTACCAAGATGGGAGCGGAAGCAAAACTCTCCTTAATATTAGAAAAGGCCTTACGCGCCTCTACCGACCAGGAAGAAAAATCTACCCCCTTTCTAGTCATATCAGTGAGTGGTTTAACAACAGAGGAATAATTCAAATAAACTTCCTGTAATAATTGGCAAAGCCCAAAAAACGCATCAGCGACTTCTGATTTTCAGGAAGCTCCCACTCAAGCACAGCGCGGACCTTCTCGGGATCCATGCGAAAACCAGAAGCGGAGAGAAGAAACATCAGAAATTGAATTTCTGGAACCGCAAACACACATTTTTCTAGTTTCGCGTACATTTTATTCTCCCGCAGGATGAGCAAGACCTGACGTAAGTGTTCCTTATGAGTTTTGAAATCAGGAGAAAAAATCAAAATGTCATCCAAATACACTAATACAAATTTCCCCATTAAATGATAAAAAATGCTGTTCACAAAATGCTGAAAAACGGCTGGAGCATTCATCAAACCAAAAGGCATAACCAAATTCTCAAAATGGCCCTCAGGGGTATTGAAGGCCGTTTTCCATTTGTCTCCTTCTCTGACCAGGTTGTATGCCCCTCTTAGATCTAATTTGGAAAAAACTTTAGCCCCAACAATCTGGTTAAACAGGTCCGGGATCAGAGGAAGCGGATAAGGGTCACGAATTGTTATACCGTTCAGCTCCCTGAAATCCAGACAAGGTCTTAAAGAACCATCTTTTTTCTTAACAAAGAAAAAACCAGCGGCAACAGGTGACTTCGAGGGTCGTATGTGTCCTTTTCTCAGACTCTCAGAGATATAAGCACGCATAGTGACCCTTTCAGGTTGGGAGAGATTGTATAAACAAGATTGGCGCCTGGGATGAGATTAATAGGGCAATCGTACTCCCTGTGCAGGGGCAAATCCTGAACTCCGCTCTCAGAGAAGACATCCGAAAATTCAGAGAAAAGAAGGTACAGTCTTAGTAGAAACCTCAGAAACAGATGTCGTGAGGCAATTCTCTCTGCAAAAGTCACTCCAACCATTTATTTGCCTCGCTTGCCAATCAATGGTGGGGTTATGTTTAGTGAGCCAGGGTAGCCCCAACACTAGAGGAGTAGGCAATCCGCTAAGGACGAAACATGACACATCCTCAACATGAGCATCACTCACAATTAAACGGATATTGTGAACTATGCCCTTTAATGATTTCTGAGAAAGTGGAGCGGAATCAATAGCAAAAACAGGAATATCCTTTCCCAAAGTGCATACCTGGAAACCATGAGTTATCGCAAATTGATTATCAATGAGATTGACAGCTGCTCCACTTTCTACAAAAATCTCACCAAACATGTTCTTGCTCTCTAGCGCCACACTGGCAGGCAGGACAAAACGGGAACTACAAGCAAACGGAAAACCTTCAATTTCCGCTTCAACCCTGCCAATGTTAACAGATGGAACATTTTTAAAGGATTTTTTCCTTTTTGTTTCTTTATTATTCTCAAAAGACTGTCTGAATCTCCTAGAGGGACAAACATTTGCCAAATGATTTATACCTCCACAACAAAAACAAACCTTCCCATGCGGGCTGAATCTTCTATTGTCAGAGGCAATCAACCCCAGCTGCATGGGCTCCTGCTCAGAAGGGGTTGACAGCGCCTGAGACCCCTGCGCACTGAATGAGACCACTGCACTGTCCTGGGATTGAGTATGACAGGAAGGAGTGATCTCTCCTCTCTCTCTAAGACGCCTGTCAATACGAACGGCCCGAGACATGGCAGAGTCCAAGGAGGTAGGCCTCTCGTGAAAGGCAAATGCATCTTTCAATCCCTCTGAAAGACCATGGCAAAATTGACTTCGGAGTGCAGCATCATTCCAACCAGTATCAGCTGCCCATCTCCGAAATTCTGAGCAGTATATCTCTGCGGATTGTTTACCCTGGCATAACAGACGTAGTCTAGACTCAGCCAAAGCAATACGATCCGGATCATCATATATCTGACCCAGGGCTAAAAAGAATTCATCCACTGAACGGAGGGGCCCTGCCCCCACCTGGCGGCGAATAGGCCCACGACTGAGCGTTACCCCTGAGCAGCGATATAATGATCCCCACCCTCCGTTCCTCATCACCAGAGGAATGGGGAAGAAGGCGAAAATGGAGTTTGCAAGCCTCTCTAAAACGCACAAAATTCTCACTACCCCCGGAGAACGTATCTGGGAGCGAGATCTTAGGCTCAGAACAAACTCCATGAACGCAAGCTGAACCGTTCACCAGAAACTGAGAAAGAGTCTTACGGAGATCTGCTACCTCCAATGAAATACCCTGCAAGCGTTCGGTCAAAAGTGAAACCGGATCCATGCTTGAGACGGTTTTGGCGGTTTATAATGTGACGGAAGGTGTACAGGAAACAAGACAACACAAAATGAATATACGACTCACTGGATCCAAAACTAAGGAACAAAAAGGGAGATCCCTGCATCAGACCTGGCACTCTCCCTGACTGCTCAGCCTATGCAAAAATCCCAATGGTAGATGATCGCATAGCCTCGTACCTCGACTGTATAACACCTGAACCGCCTTTTTTTTTTAAGCTTGGTGTATATTTCGTAATTGTACATACATGCAAATTTGAATATGGTGGTTTTAGGTTTAAGTACCTCTGTGGAACTTAAATTGACAGTTCCTTTTTTTGGTTTTTTTCAGATCCAAACCTCTGCTTATAGTTTTTATTACCAAAATTATTAATAAAGACTAAAAAACAAACTGAAACCACTTTATAAAAATAGAGCATAATGATGCGCCAACATTGTCCGTACAGCTGTATTGTAGCTGCTACTACCAAAATGGCCTTGTGCTGCATGGTAAATTTCAATTTTGCACAATTTTGGAATTCTACAATTAGCATTACATCAAGATGGTAGGCAGTTCAAAGCAGTCCCTATATAGATGAGGCGGTCTGAATTTCAGCACTGATTTTGGTCCATGAATGTGTATACGTTGTTTTGTGCTTCCCTGATTCTACAGGCAATCATATGTTTCAGTACTTTTACATTTTGCATTGTAAGCTAATTGACCTTGTAAAATATATTTGACCAAATTAAATATTGTATTTTCAAATAACTTTGAAAAATGCAATTTCAGAGTTTAAAGTTTGCGATGTATGCATGCGCCAAGTATATCTGATTCACACAAAGTTGTTTTGTAGAGGTTAAACAAATCTCATTTTGGAACTGTGGTAGTCAAATGAGGTAATTAATGTTTTCATGTCATTTTCCAATACAGTACTGTGGACAGTCTGGAACAGGCCGAAGACTCGGAGGAGGCATTAAGTGGCGAAATATCGCCAGTATTTTTTCCGACCACTAGCCCTGCACCAACGCCAGCTCTGGAGCCGAACGAGCCATCCCAGGCTGAGGCCTCAAGATCACCCCGCAGTTCATCCCCTTTACAGCAGCCACAGCCCAGGAGACGCCGCAATGTCCCTCAAACTTCCTCTGGGCAAGAAACTCGTGAGGCTATAGATGCCCGAGTTATTGAATTCCTTGCCCAGAGGAGGAGTGACGGCATTGAGGGGTCTACGCTGAGGGGCCTAGCCAATATCTTCCGTCAAGTTCCTGCGGCGAAACATCCAGAATGCGTGGCAGCACTGGCCATGGTCATACGAATTTATGCCTCAAATTATGAAGGAGACATCTTAACACAAATCAATGACCTCCGGCGGAAAATACTAAATATTGCTCTGCATGTTCCGGACCCCGGCTATTACCAGCCTCCAATGCAACCTCCTGGGCCATCTTTCCAACAGCAGCCAACCTACCAGCGGTTCCAAGGCCCAACATCATCCAATATTCCAACAAGGGTGGCAACTCAGGCCAGTGATCCTGGCCATGTGCGGCCACAAGCTGAATATCATCCAGGGCCATTTACAAGAGAACTATTCGATCTCTAATTTTTGTTTTGTTTAAATGATATGTTTTTTAGTATGTGTTAATGCTTTATTCCAGGCATGGCCAACCTGCGGCTCTCCAGCTGTTCCAAAACTACAACTCCCACCATACCCTGCTGTAGGCTCATAGCTGTAGGCAGTCTGGGCATGCTGGGAGTTGTAGTTTTGGAACAGCTGGAGAGCCTCAGGTTGGCCATCCCTGCTTTATTCTTTATGGGTCCATAAAACAAATTGAACTGAAATTTTTTATTTCAGAAGTCTGTTTTTATATTAAACAAAACAATATTGACAGTTCATAAATGCAATTCATACACACATATAGACGCACACGAGTTCTCAATGAACATAATATTTATTTAGTAGGGCAGATTACGTTAAGGGTATTATGTGTACATGAGGTATTAGAAGATTTTTTGGCCAATGATATAAAATTCTAATGATGTGAATGGGGGTCACAGTTTCATTCAAACATCATTAGTATGGATATGTGCGTTAAAAAATCTGCTAGCGGAAAAACCTCAGCCCGCAAGCCCACGTCAAGGGTCCTCAGTCTCTTGCGAGTCCCTACACTCAACTACTGCAATAAATGTCATTAATCTATCTAGAAAAAATAAATAAAATACAGAGCCCAGAAGAAATTAAAAACTGCCACGAATAGCGTCCCTCTGCCATGGCAAGGATCCCTCTGGGCTATAAAAGTAGTCTGCATAGAGTTCCCGAACTGCAATGCCTGCAGTCCCAGGTCGTCTATGCAGAGTCCTTTCCAAACCCAAATCTGATGACGTTGGAACATCTTCCAGGTTAACAGAAGAGGAAGCCTCGTGAATCCTGGTGAAGTTCTGTAGAACAACACAAGCTTGAATCACCAGGGTAGCATTCTCCGGATCCATCTGTATGGATGACAAAAACACCCTCCACTTGCTAGAGAGTATCCCAAAAGTGCACTCAACATACCGACATGCACGAGTCAACCGGTAGTTGAAAATACGCCTTCGGTCATCCAAACCACGCTTAGGAAAGGGGAGCATAACATGGGGAGTCAATGCAAACCCTTCATCCGCCACGATGACAAATGGAGCCGGCGGACCTGCATAACCGGGCAGTCTTCTGGACTCTGGCAGGGCAAGCTGGTTGGCACGAAGCCGCTCACCCATTCTAGAAGCACTAAAGATGCGAGCATCCACAGTGCTTCCATAGGCCCTGATATCAACCATTATAAACTGGTAGTTACTGTCAGCAACAGCCATCAGCACTTTATAATTGAAGTATCGGGACCCTGAGTGTGGCGGCTTCTTCACGCGGATGTGTTTACCATCCATTGCCCCGATGCAGTTTGGAAACTGCGCAGAAATTTGGAAGCCCTCAGCAATCCGAACCCAGTCGTCCGCCTTGGGCAGCGGCATCACCGCCTCTCGGAGTTGCTGCCAGAAGACATGGCAAGTGTGTTGTACAATCCGAGATATCGTCGAGATTCCTAAAAGAAACTCAAAATGCAGGGATGCAAATGAGTTCCCCGTGGCAAGGAATCTGTGGGACAATAAGCAGGACATCAAAATGGAAAAAACAAGATTCATGAATCACTTATAATGTTGCATGCAAGACATGATATTAGACACCATATGTCAGTGGTGGCAAAACTATGGCACGGGTGCCAGAGACAGCACTCGGGGCCTCTCTGTGGGCACCCACACCCTTGAAAAAGTCTTTGGTTTTACAATCTACCTTCGACTTTGCAAAAAATTCATCTGCGCAGGGCGCACTAGGATCGGGACAGGCAGCACTGCATGTAAGCAGGCTAATATAGCACAATGATCTTATACATGGAATAAAAACTAAATTGGACTACATAAATTCTATTAAAATTGCCATTTTGTCACTTTGCTTTTAAAAAATAGTGTTTTGGATAATACTTGGTAAACTCAGTTTGTAATTGGATCGCCACCACTGACCTTTGTCGTTTATAGACTAAAATAAATACTTTAAAAAAAATGGGGGCTTGGAGCAAAACACTTTCCAACTACCCGGGTGTGGGCAGTAGTACCACAAGTATAAGGGACAACAAGTGACTTAAGCCCCTTTGAACTGCTCCAAGTAATATGACAGATTGAAAGTTTATGGGGGATGGCAGCACCACAATCCACCAAAATAGTGTACAGACCTGTATCTATGCTTCAAGACGGGAGGTGCATGCAGATAGGAATCCTGACTGAGGGACCCAATTGTCACAGACACTTCAATAATCCTCTGCACTCACCAATAATAGTTCCAAAAAGAATATTTATTCACTCAGACAGGCAGGTTACAGCCTGCTGTAACATGGCTGTCTGAACGAATAAAACACCATTTTTGGAAAAACTAGTGCAGAGTGTCTGGAGTCCGTTAGATGAACTCAATTTGGAAATTTGGACTAAAAAACAAAAAACCAACAATATTGGGAGGTTATGTGTCAGGGATTAATGGTATAAAACAAAACCAAGATAAATATTTCAAGAAAACATTAGGGGCAAAGAAAAGTTACTTCAGCAAACAGAAGCACATGTCTAACAGCAGCCATTTTGTAGCACATGTTATCCCTGACAGAAGCAGTGCACATTACTGGTGATAATTTAATTAGAAAATATTGCTTACCTCAAGGAGAAATGCTGCGCCTCATATTGGTGTCCATAAAGGTAAGGACAGTACGTAGAGACGACAGCAAGCTATCAAAGGTACCCACTGACATCCGACAGAAGGAATAGAACTTCTCTGGATGCAGCCGCAGATCTTGGTATAGGGTATGGAAGTGTCCTTTCTGGTACGTGAAACAATCGGATGGACCCAAAATCGTCGCCGTCTACACGGTTCCTCATCCATCAAAGGAGTGCGCTGTCCCCAACACCGAGAAACCAGCCAATGCAGCAAGACCTCTTCCTCAGAATCAGACATGGTGATACAGCAAAGAGAAGCAGCCAAAATAACCTCTGTACTCTGGAAAGACTACAGAAAATGGCCACAAATGCATACACAGGTGACCCTCATTTATACCCCTATCCTGGGTGGAGATAGTAAAATTTAATTTTTTTCTTAATTCCTTGATTTTTGACGGTCCTCAAAAAAAATAAACGGACACACGGAGGCACAACAGAAGAAAAAACGGACACGGATCACGGACGAACGGAACCCCGTTTTGTGGACCGAGAAAAAACACTGTTGTGTGCATGAGGCCTAAGTATTTTTATTTTAAGTAAGGCGGGGTGATTTGAACTGTTAGGTTTTTAAAAAAAATGGTTTATTTGTAAAAACTTTTTTTTTAACTTTTTTTAATTCACCTTGTGTGACAATAACTGGCAATCATTCGATTGCCCATAGTATTCAGTGATGAATAAATAGCCATCATTGAAGGCAGCCACCTAGTGGCCTGTATTGATATATACATCTAACTTACTCTGAAGCCTGCTTGAGGCTTCGGTCAATTAGCGCAAGGTAACAGGTTCCCCGATCTCAGCCAGGGAACGCTGTTACCGGACCGGAAACACGCGACTTCAGGTTCCGGTCTGCACAGATGCCGTGGTTACATTTGACCACGGCATCTGAAGGGTAAGATGTATGTGATTAGCCTTATGGCTGATCGCATACATGTGCCGTGGGTCTCTGCTATTTAAAATAGCAGAAACCCTGCGGCTAAGGCGCCCACTGCACGTGCGAGCAGGCGCCATGTTTAGGGATCGGACCCATGATGTACAGCTACGTCATGGGTTTTTAAAGGGTTAAAGCATCCATACACCTGAAGCTCCAGATATCATGTTGCAGTACTTTCAGATACACTCATTGAAAAAAAATATATATATATATCCAGATAAAAATGTTGGATTGCTAAAAAAAACAGGCATGAAGCTATGTCTCGGGCAGATATTTAAATAATTACAGGTGTGGTCTGATTAACCACTTCAACCCCGCTAGCTAAAACCCCCTTCATGACCAGGCCACTTTTTACACTTCTGCACTACACTACTTTCACCGTTTATCGCTCGGTCATGCAACATACCACCCAAATGAATTTTACCTCCTTTTCTTCTCACTAATAGAGCTTTCATTTGGTGGTATTTTATTGCTGCTGACATTTTAACTTTTTTTGTTATTAATCAAAATGTAACGATTTTTTTGAAAATAAATGAAATTTTTCACTTTCAGCTGTAACATTTTGCAAAAAAAACGACATCCATATATACATTTTTCGCTAAATTTATAGTTCTACATGTCTTTGATAAAAAAAATGTTTGGGTAAAAAAATAAATGGTTTGGGTAAAAGTTATAGCGTTTACAAACTATGGTACAAAAATGTGAATTTCCGCTTTTTGAATCAGCTTTGACTTTCTGAGCCCCTGTCATGTTTCCTGAGGTTCTACAATGCCCAAACAGTAGAAAAACCCCACAAATGACCCCATTTCGGAAAGTAGACACCCCAAGGTATTCGCTGATGGGCATAGTGAGTTCATAGAACTTTTTATTTTTTATCACAAGTTAGCGGAATATGATGATTTTTTTTTTCTCTTTTTTCCTTACAAAGTCTCATATTCCACTAACTTGCGACAAAAAATAAAAAATTCTAGGAACTCGCCATGCCCCTCACGGAATACCTTGGGGTGTCTTCTTTCCAAAATAGGGTCACTTGTGGCGTAGTTTTACTGCCCTGGCAATTTAGGGGCCCATATGTGTGAGAAGTAGTTTGCAATCAAAATCTGTAAAAAATGACCGGTGAAATCCAAAAGGTGCACTTTGGAATGTGGGTCCCTTTGCCCACCTTGGCTGCAAAAAAGTGTCACACATCTGGTATCGCCGTACTCAGGAGAAGTTGGGGAATGTGTTTTGGTGTGTCATTTTACATATACCCATGCTGGGTGAGAAAAATATCTTGGTCAAATGCCAACTTTGTATAAAAAATGGGAAAAGTTGTCTTTTGCCAAGATATTTCTCTCACCCAGCATGGGTATATGTAAAATGACACCCAAAAACACATTCCCCAACTTCTCCTGAGTACGGCGATACCAGATGTGTGACACTTTTTTGCTGCCAAGGTGGGCAAAGGGGCACATATTCCAAAGTGCACCTTTCAGATTTCGCAGGCCATTTTTTACACATTTTGATTGCAAAGTACTTCTCACACATTTGGGCCCCTAAATTGCCAGGGCAGTATAACTACCCCACAAGTGACCCCATTTTGGAAAGAAGACACCCCAAGGTATTCCGTGAGGGGCACGGCGAGTTCCTAGAATTTTTTATTTTTTGTCACAAGTTAGCGGAAAATGATGATTTTATTTTTTATTTTTTTTTCCTTACAAAGTCTCATATTCCACTAACTTGCGACAAAAAATAAAAAATTCTAGGAACTCGCCATGCCCCTCACAAAATACCTTGGGGTGTCTTCTTTCCAAAATGGGGTCACTTGTGGCGTAGTTATACTGCCCTGGCAATTTAGGGGCCCATATGTGTGAGAAGTAGTTTGCAATCAAAATCTGTAAAAAATGACCGGTGAAATCCAAAAGGTGCACTTTGGAATGTGGGTCCCTTTGCCCACCTTGGCTGCAAAAAAGTGTCACACATCTGGTTTCGCCGTACTCAGGAGAAGTTGGGGAATGTGTTTTTGGGTGTCATTTTACATATACCCATGCTGGGTGAGAGAAATATCTTGGCAAAAGACAACTTTTCCAATTTTTTATACAAAGTTGGCATTTGACCAAGATATTTTTCTCACCCAGCATGGGTATATGTAAAATGACACACCAAAACACATTCCCCAACTTCTCCTGAGTACGGCGATACCAGATGTGTGACACTTTTTTGCTGCCAAGGTGGGCAAAGGGGCACATATTCCAAAGTGCACCTTTCAGATTTCGCAGGCCATTTTTTACACATTTTGATTGCAAAGTACTTCTCACACATTTGGGCCCCTAAATTGCCAGGGCAGTATAACTACCCCACAAGTGACCCCATTTTGGAAAGAAGACACCCCAAGGTATTCCGTGAGGGGCACGGCGAGTTCCTAGAATTTTTTATTTTTTGTCACAAGTTAGCGGAAAATGATGATTTTATTTTTTATTTTTTTTTCCTTACAAAGTCTCATATTCCACTAACTTGCGACAAAAAATAAAAAATTCTAGGAACTCGCCATGCCCCTCACAAAATACCTTGGGGTGTCTTCTTTCCAAAATGGGGTCACTTGTGGCGTAGTTATACTGCCCTGGCAATTTAGGGGCCCATATGTGTGAGAAGTAGTTTGCAATCAAAATCTGTAAAAAAATGACCGGTGAAATCCGAAAGGTGCACTTTGGAATGTGTGCCCCTTTGCCCACCTAGGCTGCAAAAAAGTGTCACACATCTGGTATTGCCGTACTCAGGAGAAGTTGGGGAATGTGTTTTGGGGTGTCATTTTACATATACCCATGTTGGGTGAGAGAAATATCTTGGCAAAAGACAACTTTTCCAATTTTTTTATACAAAGTTGGCATTTGACCAAGATATTTCTCTCACCCAGCATAGGTATATGTAAAATGACACCCCAAAACACATTCCCCAACTTCTCCTGAGTACGGCGATACCAGATGTGTGACACTTTTTTGCAGCCTAGATGCGCAAAGGTGCCCAAATTCCTTTTAGGAGGGCATTTTTAGACATTTGGATCCCAGACTTCTTCTCACGCTTTCGGGCCCCTAAAAAGCCAGGGCAGTATAAATACCCCACATGTGACCCCACTTTGGAAAGAAGACACCCCAAGGTATTCAATGAGGGGCCTGGCAAGTTCATCGAAAAAAAATTTTGGGCATAAGTTAGCGGAAATAGATTTTTTTTTTGTTTTGTCTCACTTTCCGCTAACTTAGGACAAAAATTTAAATCTTTCATGGACTCAATATGCCCCTCAGCAAATACCCCTCAGTCTTTCCAAAATGGGGTCAGTTGTGGGGTGTTTGTACTGCCCTGGCATTTGAGGGTCTCCGCAATCATTACATGTATGGCCAGCATTAGGAGTTTCTGCTATTCTCCTTATATTGAACATACAGGTAATGAGATTTTTTTTTCCGTTCAGCCTCTGTGCTGAAAGAAAAAAATGAACGGCACAGATTTCTTCATTCGCATCGATCAATGTGGATGAAAAAATCTCTGCCAAAAAAAAAAAAGGAGGGGAAAGGCATCTGCCAGGACATAGGAGCTCCGCCCAACATCCATACCCACTTAGCTCGTATGCCCTGGCAAACCAGATTTTTCCATTCACATCAATCGATGTGGATGAATAAATCATTGCCGGGATTTTTTTTATTTATTTTTTACATACAAAGTGTTTGCCAAAGCATAGGAACGCCGCCTCCTCCTCAGCTCGTATGCCTTGGCAAACGTATCTGTTACTGCAGAGGAGAAATCTCGTCTTGCAGCGCCGCATACACCGACTTGCGTGTAATCTGACAGCAGCGCAATGCTTCTGTCAGAATGCACATCAGTGCTGCAGCTAGTCGATCGGTTGGTCCACCTGGAAGGTAAAAAAAACAAAAAAACAGGCCGCAACGCAATAATTTTATTAACTTTGGAACAGAATATATAAACTTTTACTTTTTTAACTGAACATTAACCTTTTTGCTTACTGGTGCTTATTTTTTTTTTTTTTTTTTTTTTACCTTTATAGAACAAACCTCTCCATCCCCATGGGTCAATGTGCAAAGCGCAAATCGCCCAAAGATGTGGTGAAGTGCGTTATGCACTTTGTCCCAGGTGAAAGGAGAAGTTTGCAGCAGCTGTGTGAGTGAATGGGCCCTAATAGCCCTGTGTGCCTGTCCTGGTGAGATGATCCCTATGCTAATAGTGTACCTGTGAGTGGTACTTCCGGAAACACTCTCCAAAGCATAGGGCAGGGTGGTCAGGACAGTCAGGACAGAAATAGCGGGTGTCATGCCTTATTCCACTCCTGCTACAGACACGACATCTTTTTCGGGGTGACGGTTGGGTTGAGGTACCAGGAACGACTTTGGAGAAATGTCGCTCGTGTAGACGGCTAACTACACTGGTGGATGGGGCCACGGAACCTCCTGGGTACAGGATGTTTTCGATGATCTCTTCCTAAAATTTGAGGAAGGATCCAGTTCTCCCAGCCTTACTGTAGAGAACAAAACTATTATACAGAGCCAATTGAATTAAATATACAGACACCTTCTTATACCAGCGTCTGGTTCTGCGGGAAACTAAATACGGAGACAACATCTGGTCATTGAAGTCCACCCCTCCCATGAGCAAATTATAGTCGTGGACTGAGAGGGGCTTTTCAATGACACGGGTTGCTCGCTCAATTTGTATTGTCGTGTCTGCGTGAATGGAGGAGAGCATGTAAACGTCACGCTTGTCTCTCCATTTCAACGCGAGCAGTTCTTCGTTACACAGTGCGGCCCTCTGCCCCCTTGCAAGATGGGTGCTAACGAGCCATTGGGGGAAGCCCGCGCGACTAGTTCATGCGGTACCACAGGCGCCAATCCGTTCTAGAAACAAATGCCTAAAGAGGGCCACACTTGTGTAAAAATTGTCCACATAAAGATGGTACCCCTTGACGAATAAGGGTGACACCAAGTCCCAAACTGTCTTCCCACTGCTCCCCAGGTAGTCAGGGCAACCGACCGGCTCCAGGGTCTGATTTTTTCCCTCATAGATCCGAAATTTGTGGGTATAGCCTGTGGCCCTTTCACAGAGCTTATACAATTTGACCCCATACCGGGCGCGCTTGCTTGGGATTGTTTGAAGCCAAGGCGCCCGGTAAAATGTATCAGGGACTCGTCTACGCAGATGTTTTGCTCTGGGGGATACAAATCTGCAAATTTCAGGTTGAAATGGTCTATGAGGGGCCGAATTTTGTGGAGCCGGTCAAAAGCAGGGTGGCCTCTGGGACGGGAGGTGCTGTTATCACTAAAGTGCAGGAAACGCAGGATGGCCTCAAAACGTGCCCTGGACATAGCAGCAGAGAACATGGGCATGTGATGAATTGGGTTCGTGGACCAATATGACCGCAATTCATGCTTTTTAGTTAGACCCATGTTGAGGAGGAGGCCCAGAAAAGTTTTAATTTCGGAAACTTGGACTGGTTTCCACCGGAAAGGCTGGGCATAATAGCTTCCCGGGTTGGCGGTTATAAATTGTGTGGCATACCTGTTTGTTTCGGCCACAACTATGTCTAAGAGCTCCGCAGTCAAGAACAGCTCAAAAAATCCCAGGGCCGAACCGATCTGAGCTGTCTCAACCCGAACTCCAGACTGGGCAGTGAAAGGGAAAACTACAGGTGCGTCTGAAGTTGGGGACTGCCAATCAGGGTTTGCCAGCACCTCAGGGATTCTAGGGGCTCTACGGGCACATCTTTGAGGTGGCTGCGACGGGGTCACTACTGCTCGTGCCACCGTACCAGCTTCAACTGCCCTTCTGGTGCTCGCCACTTCACCAGGTTGTACGGCAGTGCTGGTACTAGGTCCAGGGAGGGCTGCGCTGCTGGTGTATGCCTCACCACGTAATCCGACAGCAGCAGCCCCACTCTGCTGCTCTTGAAGCGGATCCTGCGCAACCTGCGGTCTAGCGACACGGGGCCGGGTACGCCTGGTGCTATCAGAAACCTCAGCCTCCTCGTCCGAACTTTGGGTCAGAGAGCCACTGCTTTCTACAGGTTCATATTCCTCATCCGACTGGGTCAGAAGCCTGTAGGCCTCTTCAGAAGAATACCCCCTGTTTGACATGTGGGCAACTAAATTTAGGGGTATTCCCTGAGACTACCCAAGAAAAAAAAAAGCAAGCCTGTCTTACAAAGGGGAGGCTAGCGAAGTACCGGAGGCCGCTGCGGTTGATAAAAAATATCAAAACTGATTTTTTTATCGCCGCAGTGCGTGTAAAGTGAATGTGCAGCGATCAAAAAAAAAAATTTTTTTGTCACTGCGGTGGGGCGGGTGTGGGCGAACGCACGTGTGGGCGACCAATCAGGCCTGATCGGGCAAACACTGCGTTTTGGGTGGAGGGAGAACTAAAGTGACACTAATACAATTATAGATCTGACCGTGATCAGTTTTGATCACTTCCAGATACTATAAAAGTACAAATGCTGATTAGCGATACGCTAATCAGCGAATAACGGACTGCAGTGCGGTGGGCTGGGTGCTAACTGATCCCTAAACTACCTAACCAAGGGGCCTAAACTATACCTAAAACCTAACGGTCAATACCAGTGAAAAAAAAAAGTGACAGTTTGCACTGATCACTTTTTTCCTTTCACTAGTGATTGACGGGGGCGATCAAAGGGGTGATCAAAGGGTTAATTGGGGTTCAGGGGGGTGATCTGGGGCTAAGTGTGTAGTGTTGGTGTACTCACTGTGTAGCCTGCTCCTCTGCTGGATCCAATCGACGAAAAGAACCAGCAGAGGAGCAGGCAGCCATATAACAGATCATATTTACTAATATGATCTGCTATCTGGCACTCTGATTGGATTTTTTAAAAATCATCAGCTTGCCAGCCGCGATCCTTGGCTGGCAAGCTGATGACGAATTACTCCTCGACGAAATGCCGGCCCGAACTGCGCATGCGCGGGCCAGCAAAGCGCGTCATCTCGCGCAGCGATGCCGCCTCCGGACCGCACATCTGCGTTAGGTGGTCCGGAGGCGGTTAAATACTTGGTCTTGTCATAATACAATGTAAAAGTGCTTCCCTCACTGCCCTATTAAAAAAATTAAAAATAAAGCTCTTTTGGGTAGTATACCTCTTGGTAAAAAATTGGTGACTGCTAGACATGCCTCTTTGATGCACTCAAAGACATTTTGCCCAGTGGTTAGACCTGGAGAGTGGCTGGATGGTCATTTGGACAGTTTACGAACCATCTAGATTGTTTTGACTTCTCTGCTAAGGGGTGTTGGGAGCAGTGGTTATGTGGGGGCACCCACACATGTTGAAGATATTCTGGATGGCCCAGACAGTCCCTCAAGAGAGGATCGTTTGCTCCACTGACAAGCTTAAGCAGTTTCACTGTTCAATATCTAGACACCGATTGCACCTTCCTGAACCTTTTCCAGGTGTTTAGCAGAAGGAAATTTTATCTCACAGTGCCCATTACATGTCCTACTTTTACAGCAAGGCACTGTTGCTTTGTTTGTAGTTGTTGTGAAAAAGACATCTGGACTGCTGTGGACTTTAACTGCATTGTCTTTAGCAATGAATCCAGGTTCCATTTGGGATCCTACAACAGCAGAGGTGTAGCTAGGCTTTCCAGCAACTGGGGCAAGGGTTCAGCATTGTGCTCCCCCCCCCCCCTCCCCCGTAGGAATGGATGGTAGCTGTCCCTGTTAAATATACAGTACAAACCAAAAGTTTGGACACACCTTCTCATTCAAAGAGTTTTCTTTATTTTCATGACTATGAAAATTGTAGATTCACACTGAAGGCATCAAAACTATGAATTAACACATGTGGAATTATATACATAACAAAAAAGTGTGAAACAACTGAAAATATGTCATATTCTAGGCTCTTCAAAGTAGCCACCTTTTGCTTTGATTACTGCTTTGCACACTCTTGGCATTCTCTAGATGAGCTTCAAGAGGTAGTCACCTGAAATGGTCTTCCAACAGTCTTGAAGGAGTTCCCAGAGATGCTTAGCACTTGTTGGCCCGTTTGCCTTCCCTCTGCGGTCCAGCTCACCCCAAACCATCTCAATTGGGTTCAGTTCCGGTGACTGTGGAGGCCAGGTAATCTGGCGCAGCACCCCATCACTCTCCTTCATGGTCAAATAGCCCTTACACAGCCTGGAGGTGTGTTTTGGGTCATTGTCCTGTTGAAAAATAAATTGGTCCAACTAAACGCAAACCGGATGGAATAGCATGCCACTGAAAGATGCTGTGGTAGCCATGCTGGTTCAGTATGCCTTCAATTTTGAATAAATCCCCAACAGTGTCACCAGCAAAGCACCCCCACACCATCACACCTCCTCCTCCATGCTTCACGGTGGGAACCAGGCATGTAGAGTCCATCCATTCACCTTTTCTGCGTCGCACAAAGACACGGTGGTTGAAACCAAAGATCTCAAATTTGGACTCATCAGACCAAAGCACAGATTTCCACTGGTCTAATGTCCATTCCTTGTGTTATTTAGCCCAAACAAGTCTCTTCTGCTTGTTGCCTGTCCTTAGCAGTGGTTTCCTAGCAGAAACTACCATGAAGGCCTGATTCACACAGTCTCCTCTTAACAGTTGTTCTAGAGATGTGTCTCCTGCTACAACTTTGTGTGGCATTGACCTGTAGAAATGTCGCGAACATAAAATTTTCCGTTCGTGAACGGCGAACGCGAATTTCTACAAATGTTCGCGAACGGGCGAACCGCTATCGACTTCTATAGGCAGGCAAATTTTACAACCCACAGGGACTCTTTCTGGCCACAATAGTTAGGGAAAAGTTGTTTCAAGGGGACTAACACCTGGACTGTGGCATGCCGGAGGGTGATCCATGGCAAAACTCCCATGGAAAATTACATAGTTGACGCATAGTTGGATTTTAATCCATAAAGGGCATAAATCACCTAACAATCAAATTTTTTTTTGAACTTCAACAACGAGGTTTAAAACATCCAGTGTGTGTATACGATCAGGTATGATGTTGTATCGATCAGGTAGTGTAAGGGATACGCCCGCTTCACAGACATTGACAGACCAAACTCCCCTTTGAAATCACCGCAAACAGTCTATTTGCCCAACCGCAAACTCTATGAAAAAACATTTTTCACTTTTGGTCTGATCATAATGAAGCAATGGCCTTATCATCTGGTGTGTGGCAACATTGCCAACACACTCATAGAGGTGATGATCGCTTCATTGTGATATGCAAGCCCCTTCACCACAGCAAGGTAACGATCACGAAAGGGGAATTGACACTTGTATGTGCCTTTTTTTGTTTGTTTTGTTTTTGCAGCCACAGTGCAGCACCAGAGGCCAGAAAATTGGGCATGTACACATGCGGAAAAATAATGTTATTGTTGCAGCCGCTGTTGTAGCAGCGGCCGGAAAAATTGATGTTTTCAAGGCAGAAAGGATGACTATAACATTGACGCTTGAACCCTAGTTGGTGGTGAAGAATTCACGAAAATCATCCGGTATGCAGACATTAAATACAGCAGCGTGGGGACCATTTTGAGGCCAAGGCATGTCAACGTATCCCCTACTGTCAACGTATCCCCTACTGTCAGTCCCTTCGGGATCCATGCCTCATTCATCTTAATGAAGGTGAGGTAATCAACACTTTTTTGACCGAGGCAACTTCTTTTGTCAGTGACAATGCCTCCTGCTGCACTGAAGGTCCTTTCTGACAGGACACTTGAAGCGGGACAGGCCAGAAGTTCTATCGCAAACTGGGATAGTTCAGGCCACAGGTCAAGCCTGCACACCCAGCAGTCAAGGGGTTCATCGCTCCTCAGAGTGTCGATATGCAGTTAAGGCGAGGTAGTCTGCTACCTGTCGGTCGAGTCGTTCTCAAAGGCTGGATCCCGAAGGCCTGTGGCGATGTGTAGGACTGAAAAAGCTCTGCAGGTCCTCCATCAACAACACATCTCTAAAGCGTCCTGTCCTTGCCGCCGTGGCCGTGGTAGGAGGAGGATTACTTCCCCTCTTCCCCTGTTAGATTCCCGTTGTGCTGTGACATCCCCCTTATAAGCTGTGTAAAGCATATTTTTTAGTTTGGTTTTGAACTGCTGCATCCTTTCTGACTTCCGGTAATTTGGTAACATTTCCGCCACTTTCTGCTTATACCGGGGGTCTAGTAGCGTGGCCACCCAGTACAGGTCGTTCTCCTTCATCCTTTTTATACGAGGGTTTCTCAACAGACATGACAGCATGAAAGACCCCATTTGCACAAGGTTGGATGCCGAGCTACTCATTTCCCGTTCCTCCTCCTCACTGATGTCATTGACGGTCTGTTCTTCCCCCCAGCCACGTACAACACCACGGGTCCCAGATAGGTGGCAACAACAAGCACCCTGGGATGCCTGCTCTGGTTGGTCTTCCTCCTTCTCAAAGCCACATTCCTCATACTCCTCTTGCAGCGTTGCTGCAGGTCCGGCAAGCGATGATAACAAGGCTGTTTCTGGTGGTGATGGTGACCACAACTCTTCCTCTACACGCTCATCTACAGCCTGATCCAGCACTCTTCGCAGGGCACGCTCCAAGAAGAAAACAAATGGGATGAGGTCGCTGATGATGCCTTCGGTGCGACTGACTAGATTTGTCACCCCGGTCATACAAATACTCGTTGACGGCTTTTTCTTGTTGGAGCAGGCGGTCGAACATTAGGAGTGTTGAATTCCAACGTATCGGGCTGTCGCAAATCAAGCGCCTCACTGGCATGTTGTTTTGGCGCTGAATGTCTGAAAAGTGCGCCATGGCCGTGTAGGAATGCCTGAAATGGCTACACACCTTCCTGGCCTGCTTGAGGACGTCCTGTAAGCCTGGGTACTTAGACACAAAGCGTTGTACGATGAGATTCGACACATGTGCCAAGTTGCCCAAATTCAATGCCGCCAACAAATTGCTTCCATTGTCACACACCACTTTGCCGATCTCCAGTTGGTTCGGGGTCAGCCACTGATCCAACTGTGCGTTCAGGGCGGACAGGAGTGCTGTTCCGGTGTGGCTCTTGCTTTCAGGCAAGTCAACCCCAAGACAGCGTGACACTGTCGTATCCGGGATGTGGAATAGCCCCTGGGGAGCTGGGGGGGTTCAGTTGATGTGCAGCCAGATGCCGCAGCAGAAGAGGACTCAGCCGAGGAGGTTATGGAAGAGGATGGAGTAGGAGGAGTAGAGGAGGTGGCAGTAGGTCTGCCTGTAAGTCGTGGCGGTGTCACCAACTCCGCTGCAGAGCCACGCATTCCATGCTTGGCAGCCGTCAGCAGGTTGACCCAATGCGCAGTTTAGGTGATATACCTGCCCTGACTGTGCTTTGCAGACCAGGTATCAGTGGTCAGATGGATCCTTGCCCCAACACTGTATTCCAGAGATGCCATGACTTCCTTTTCAATCAGTGAGTAGAGGTTTGGGATTGCCTTATTAGAAAAAAAAAATTGTCCGGGTACCTTCCACTGTGGTGTCCCAATAGCGACAAATTTTTTGAAGGCCTCAGACTCCACCAGCTAGTATGGTACAAGCTGGCGGGCTAAGAGTTCCGTCAAGCCAGCTGTCAGACGCCGGGCAAGGGGGTGACTCTGTGACATTGGCTTCTTACGCTCAAACATTTCCTTTACAGACACCTGACTGTGGGCAGATGAGATGGAACTGCTGAAGGTGAGAGGCGGAGTGGGGGGTGGTTGAGAGGGGGCAAGGAGGACAGCAGTGGTTGACATGGCTGAAGATGCTGGACCGGGAGGAGGATGGTGGCTTTGAGCTTATGTGCTGCTTCTACTCGTCATCATATGTTGATCCTATAGGCGTTTGTGATGTGCAATCATGTGCCTTCGCAAAGCAGTTGTACCTAGGTGGGTGTTGGATTTTCCACGACTCAGTTTCTTTTGGCACAGGTTGCAAATGGCATCGCTGTTGTCAGAGGCAGACACAAAAAAAATGCCACACTGCTGAGCTTTGCAATGACAGCATTCTGGTGGTGGCAACAGCATGCATTGATTGGCGTGCTGTCTGGCTGACCCCGGGTGCCGATACATGCTGTCTGACTGTGCCACTAGCTCCTTGCGACGACCTCCCCCTGCTTCCAACTCATCTCCTCCTTCTCTCTGTCTCTCCTTCTGAACTTTCCCCCTCTTCTTCTTCTCTTCGAGCAGGCATCCACGGACACATCGTCATCATCAACCACTTCACTTGTATCTGACACCTCAGCAAAGGAAGCAGCAGTGGGTACAACATCATCATCATCATCACACTGTACATCCATGTGTGTAATGCTGCCTGGCTGAGACATATCCCTGTTATCTACATCCCCTGGCAATAATGGTTGCGCATCACTAATTTCATCCAACTGATGTGTAAATAACTCCTCTGAGGGATCAAGTGAAGAGGCTGTGGTGGTAGTGGTGGTGGTGGCGGCGGACGGGAGAGTGGTAACTTGAGAGCAGGTGACTAAAGCTGAGCTGGAGGAGGATGGTGCGTCAAGGTTCTTAGCGGAAGCTGTTGAAAATTGGGTGTCCTGTGTAAGCCAGTCAACTATTTTCTCTGAATTTTTGGGGTTCAGGGTCAGTGGAAATCACAGCACCACGACCACGACGGCCACTGCGTTTTTTTATGTGAAGTGGTACTATGCGTGCAAGGTACTGTGCAAACCTATATAAGTGGTGGGCACTGGGCAGTGGGCACAGTACAGTATGTGTGGCCCTGACACACACGGGCTTACAAATGTGATTATATCACAGAAAAAATTTCAATAGATTTTTTTTATCTGCAAGGTGTTTGAGTGAATGACACCCTGTAACTGTATGAGTGCAGGCCTAGCCACTATGTCACGGATGGTGTACAGGAAACAAGACAAAGCAACATGCATATATGACTGAGTGGATCCAAAGCTAAGGAACCAAAAGGGAGAATCCTGCACAAGACCTGAGACTTTCCCTGGCTGCTCAGCCTATGCAAAGATCCCAGAGGTGGATGGTTGCATATCCACGTACCTCGACTATATAACCCCTGAACACGCTACAATAGTGAGGGGACACGACCACCGGCTCCCTACACCAGACACGGAGGGAGTCAGGGTCACCTGGGATCCAGCAAACAGAAAATAACAGATAAATGTTCAGCACTTAACTTTGTAGCAGACTGGAAAACAAGATCAGCATGCACACACACTCCAGGAAGTAGTATAAGCCGCCCAGTAATGCACCATGGGGAGGAATTTAAAGGGAAGCAATCAGTCCAACTACATGACAGCTGAGAGAGGCTAACGAGATGAGGAACTGAACAGCACAACAAAGAGAACTCAAGGAGGAGGTTCTGAAAGGCTTCTGTCAGAGCTTCTCAGCTGTCTGGTTGTGACACACTAGCAGTATACAGTATGTGTGGCCCTGACACACACGAGCTTGCAAATGTGATTATATCTGTCACCTGGGTGTCAAGAACCACGCCTGACTCCGTTATACCCGGGGTCAGGAAGTCGCAGCGGTTGGCTATGTAGAAAGATAGGGCTGTTTCTTTATGGTAGCTTTCTGGGTTTACTTTGCAACCCTTTTTGGCTCACTCAGGGATCCGTAGCTCATTCTCCTCAGCTGTTCCTTGTCCAGCACTCCCAACCTCCTTATATTCCCCTCTCCCACTTCTCTGGTTGCCAGAAACAGAGCTTCCTGCCTGGACTTCTATACTGACCCACTGGAGCTGTGTTGCTGCGTTCCCTGGTTGTTGTTCCAGAACGTTACCCTCTGGATCCCTGTTGGGCCTTTGTGGTCTGCTGTTGTCGCCCACCTGGGATTATATGTTTGTTTGTATTGTCTGTCCTCTCCTTGGTGTTTTCCTCTTAGTGTCAGTGGTGCGGACTAGTGATCCCACCGCCCCGTTCACTACCTAGGGCTCATCTTAGGGAAAGCCAGGGTTTAGGCATGTGATCGGCGTACGAGTGAGAAACCTGTCTAGGGACGTCAGGGCAGTCAGGTGAGTCAGGGATCACCACCTTTCCCTCTCCCTTGGGCACGGCCTTCCCTTTTCCCTCCCTTTGCGTGACGCCGGTCATTACATTATATCTGGCCCTTATTTTGTGTAGGTAAAAAAAAAAAAAAGAAAACAACTTTTTTTTTACCTAGTCATCCAGTATTGATCCAATTGCTGCTTTGTCAAAGCAATTTCATGGCCTGTCTTTGGAGGTGGCAGGATTGAAGGCGTCGGTCCTCCAGCAACAGCAGCAATTACAACTGACCGCAAGCCCAGCAGTTGCTACAGGTAACCAGGTTGTTGCGGAACCCAAGGGTGCTCTCCCTGACAGATTTTCTGGGGGAAGGGACAAGTTTGTGACATTCCGTGAGGCCTGTAAATTATATTTTAAGCTGCGCCCTTACTCCTCTGGTAATGAAGAACAGCGGGTGGGGGTTGTTATTTCCCTGCTGCAGGGGGACCCGCAATCCTGGGCGTTCTTTTTACCCACTGATTCCCAGGCTCTCCGGTCAGTGGATGAATTTTTTGGGGCCTTGGCTCTCATATATGACGACCCTGACCGAGTCGCACTGGCTGAATCAAAATTACGGAGACTCCTACAGGGAGAGCGGCCAGTAGAGGAGTATTGCTCTGAGTTCCGTAGGTGGGCTATGGATACCCAGTGGAACGACCCGGCTCTCAGGAGTCAGTTCTGCTCTGGGTTATCCAAAAGGGTTGAGGATGCGCTTGCGCTGTATGAGACCCCCTTTTCCCTTGATGCGGTTATGTCCCTTTCTATGCGAATAGATAGACGTCTTAGGGACAGAATGAAAGACCCGGAGCAATTGGTAACCCCTCCCAAGCAGCAGTTAGTCTGTACGGACTTAGACGAGCCTATTCAGCTTGGAGGAACTACTCGTCAGGTCCACCCTCCTGAGGTTCGCCGTAGGCGTGGAGTTTTTTTTTTCTGTGGGGAGAGGGGTCATTTCATTAATGTCTGTCCTTCTTTCCTCAAAAACAAAAGACCGTCGGAAAACTACTAACCCCAGGCTGTGTGGAGGATGTCAGCCGGGGGGTATATGTTTCCTCCATACGAACATCGCAATTTGTGTTGCCAGCGGTTGTTGTTTTTGGTGTTAAGACGGAGACTATTTCTTTTTTTCTAGACAGTGGAGCAGGAGTAAATTTGATAGATGCCCATTTTGCCCACACTATGGGTTTGTAAAAGAGAGGTTTACCTCGGCACCTGTACTAGTCCAACCTGATGTCTCTCAGCCTTTTATTGTTGAAGTCGATGCGTCAGTGGTGGGAGTGGGGGTTGTGCTGTCTCAGGGTCCGTCTCCTGGCAAATGGCGTCCATGTGCTTTCTTTTCTAAAAAACTATCTGCAGCAGAAAAGAACTATGATATTGGCAATAGGGAACTACTAGCTATTAAACTAGCGTTTGAAAAATGGCGTCACTTTTTAGAGGGGGCAATCCACCCCGTCACTGTGATTACGGACCACAAAAACCTCCTGTACCTCGAATCAGCTAAGTGTCCCACCCCTAGACAAGCTAGGTGGTCGCTATTTTTTACCAGGTTTAGGCCTCTTTCACACTTGCGATGTCCGGATCCGGCGTGTACTCCACTTGCCGGAGGTACACGCCGGATCCGAAAAAACGCAAGTGTACTGAAAGCATTTGAAGACGGATCCGTCTTCAAAATGCTTTCAGTGTTACTATGGCAGCCAGGACGCTATTAAAGTCCTGGTTGCCATAGTAGGAGCGGGGAGCGGGGGAGCGGGATACTTACAGTCCGCGCGGCTCCCGGGGCGCTCAAGAATGACGTCAGAGCGCCCCATGCGCATGGATGACGTGCCATGCGATCACGTCATCCATGTGCCTGCGACGCCCTGACGTCACTCTGGAGCGCCCCGGGAGCCGTACAGACGGTAAGTATGCTGCTCCCCACTACACTTTACCATGGCTGCCAGGACTTTAGCGTCCTGGCAGCCATGGTAACCATTGAGAAAAAGCTAAACGTCGTATACGGCAATGCGCCGAAACAAGATTTAGCTTAAGGCTGGATCCGGATCAATGCCTTTCAATGGGCATTAATTCCTGTAACGGACCGATTCAGCAGACAAGGGGTTAAAATCCGTTTAGGCGATATGCCCCTTTCTGAGAGACAGGCACAGCTACTGCAGAACACCAACCTCCTGAACTGGATACAAAATAGCACTCCAAACTGGAACCTCGCAAATAACTGACGGCAGACGAACAGGAAAAGCATATAATCGACTTACACTCCTGGCAATCAGTCTCTAACAGCATATAGGGAATCCCCCCAATATTGAGACAAGGCTCTGTGTTGAGGGTCAGCAGTGGTCTGACGTGCTGGCACACCCAGCCTGGTTTTTATTACAGTTGTTGCAAATACAGGTCCGCCCACAGGGTTTTGAAATACAACCAATCAGTAATTTACAACACATACAATGTAAATACAGCAACCAATCGTTCACGCCCCCAGAGGACCAGAAGGGAGACTGCGACACAGGACAGATACAACATATCCCCACAATGCATCATGGTTTCCTCCTCTCTGTCCCGGAGACAACCGAAGGCAATCCAATTATCTCTCAGGACAAAGGGAGATCACCAATACACATGTGGAGACAACAGGACAGACATCACCATTTAAACACACAATGGCACACCCCCACAGCAAACACAGACATTTAACATATCCCCAGATAGCTCAAGTCTGAGTGCATATCATTAGGTGAATGGCACTCAGAATACACAAATACAATACTATTAGCTATCTGGGTACCCTCACATAACATACAATTTAACTGAACGCATAATAACATAAAATACAATTCTACAGACAGATTTAAGCTGTGCGGCCGGTCTGTCTTCTCCTTTAAAGTTACTATGGGCCATAATCCTGAGGCAAGAGGCTTTTAAACAGCCCTCTCCAAAACACCGTGGCGAGGTTGGTTTCGCCACAATTCCGGATCCGGCCTTGCGGCAAGTCTTCAGGATTTTTGGCCGGAGCAAAAAGCGCAGCATGCTGCGGTATTTTCTCTGGCCAAAAAACATTCCGTTACGGAACTGAAGACATCCTGATGCATCCTGAACGGATTTCACTCCATTCAGAATGCATTAGGATAATCCTGATCAGGATTCTTCCGGCATAGAGCCCCGACGACGGAACTCTATGCCGGAAGACAAGAACGCAAGTGTGAAAGAGCCCTTAACTTTGTTATTGCCTATCGTCCTGGGGCAAAAAATACCAAGGCTGATGCATTATCTTGTTGTTTCCCTGGAGGGGGTAATGTGAGTGATCCGGTACCCATTCTACAAAGAGGAGTGGTGGTCTCTGCGGTACACTCTGCTTTGGAGGGGAAGGTGTTAGAGGCCCAGGGGGACGTCTCTTGCCCCTCAGAGAAATTGTTTGTACCGTTGAACCTGCGTTTCAAATTATTAAAGGAACATCATAATTCGGCACTTGCTGGGCACCCGGGTAGTAAAGCAACCTTGGAGCTATTGTCTCGTCGTTTTTGGTGGCCAAGGTTGCGTCAGGATGTAATGGATTTTGTTTCTTCTTGTTCTACTTGTGCGCGCGCAAAAGTCTTTCATACACGTCCTGCAGGGTCTTTATTGCCACTTGTCATTCCCAATAGGCCCTGGACACATCTGTCAATGGATTTTATCACTGACTTACCTTTGTCTGCGGGTAAAACAGTTATTTTGGTAGTAGTGGACAGGTTTAGCAAAATGGTACACTTCATTGCGTTACCCGCACTACCTAATGCTAAGACTCTTGCTCAGGTATTCATCAGTGAAATCGTGAAGCTTCCCGGGGTCCCTTCCGATGTTTCGGATCGGGGTACACAGTTTATTTCTAAATTTTGGAAAGCTTTTTGTTCCCGTTTGGGGGTACACTTGTCATTTTCCTCAGCTTTCCATCCTCAGTCGAATGGACAGACTGAGCGTACCAACCAAAACCTTGAGACATATCTAAGATGTTTTGTGTCTGAAAACCAAGAGTTGTGGTCATCATATTTACCGTTAGCTGAGTTTGCCATAAATAATCGTCGTCAAGAATCCACTGGCAAGTCACCATTTCTTGGTGCATATGGTTTTCATCCCCAATTCTGTACTTTCAAAGAGGGGGGGGTCTTCTGAGGTTCCCGAAGAGGAACAGTTTTCGTCATCTCTTTCATCGGTATGGCAGAAGGTGCAAGCTAACTTGAAAAATATGGGAGGTAAATACAAATGCATGGCTGATAAGAGACGGTCGCCAGGTCCGGACCTAGGAGTGAATGACTATGTGTGGTTATCTACTAGGAATATTAAATTAAAGGTTCCCTCTTGGAAACTGGGTCCTAGGTTCATTGGCCCTTACAAAATTGTAGCCATCATTAACCCCGTGGCTTTTCGCCTGGAGCTACCTTAGACTTTTAAAATCCATAACGTCTTTCATAAGTCGTTACTCAAGAAATATGTTCCACCTCTAGAACCGTCACCGCTGCCACCCCCTCCTGTTGTTGTGGATGGTAATCTAGAGTTTCAGATATCCAAAATTGTTAATTCTCGTCGGGTCCGCCGCTCTCTTCAATATCTGGTGCATTGGAGAGGTTACGGTCCCGAGGAAAGAATGTGGGTTCCTGCGTCTGAGGTAAACGCCAACAGGCTAGTTCGGGCTTTTCATGCCTCTCATCCTGAAAGACCTGGTCCTGAGTGTCCGGAGGCCCCTCGTAGAGAGGGGGGTACTGTCACGAGGGTGTCAAGAACCACGCCTGACTTTGTTATACCTGGGGTCAGGAAGTCGCAGCGGTTGGCTGTGCGCTCTATGTAGAAAGATAGGGCTGTTTCTTTATGGTAGCTTTCTGGGTTTGCTTTGCAACCCTTTTTGGCTCACTCAGGGATCCGTAGCTCCTTCTCCTCAGCTGTTCCTTGTCCAGCACTCCCAACCTCCTTATATTCCGCTCTCCCACTTCTCTGGTTGCCAGCAATAGAGCTTCCTGCCTGGACTTCTATACTGACCCACTGGAGCTGTGTTGCTGCGTTCCCTGGTTGTTGTTCCAGAACGTTACCCTCTGGATCCCTGTTGGGCCTTTGTGGTCTGCTGTTGTCGCCCACCTGGGATTATATGTTTGTTTGTATTGTCTGTCCTCTCCTTGGTGTTTTCCTCTTAGTGTCAGTGGTGCGGACTAGTGATCCCACCGCCCCGTTCACTACCTAGGGCTCATCTTAGGGAAAGCCAGGGTTTAGGCACGTGATCGGCGTACGGGTGAGGAACCCGTCTAGGGACGTCAGGGCAGTCAGGTGCCAGCCGCAAGGTGAGTCAGGGGTCGTCACCTTTCCCTCTCCCTTGGGCAGGGCCTTCCCTTTTCCCTCCCTTTGCATGACACCGGTCATTACAATATCACAGAAAAAATGTAAATAGATTTTTTTTAATCTGCCAGGTATTTGAATGAATGACACCCTGTAACGGTATGAGTGCAGGCCTAGCCACTAGCCAGTGGCCACAATACAGTATGTGTGGCCCTGACACACACGGGCTTGCAAATGTGATTATGTCACAGAAAAATATTAAATAGAATTTTTTTTTATCTGTGAGGTATTTTCTGTCACACCCTGTATGAATGGTGTGCAGTGCACACAGTGCTGTCTGTGTCTGAGCCTGCAGCCTCTCACACACGGGCAGCCAGGCAACTGCAATATATATATATTTAAAAAAAAAAAAGCTGACTGATGTACCAGCCCTGAAAAGGGCTTTTTGGGGTGCTGTCAGGACACTGTCCTTACAGCAGATGAGTCTGTGGACACAGAACAATGCCCTAGCCAACGCTTTCCCTATTGAATCAGCAGCAGCAGTACTGTCCCTCCTCTCACTGTGAATGCAGCTTCCGAATGAATCTAAAATGGATGCTGTCCAGGAGGTGGGAGGGTCTGGGAGGGAGGGTCTGCTGATGATTGGCTGGAATGTGTCTGCTGACTGTGAGGTACAGGGTCAAAGTTTTCTCAATGATGATGTATAGCAATGTTCGCCGGGAACTATTCGCCGGCGAACTATTCGGGACATCACTATTGACCTGGTCTCTAATCTGAGCTGCTGTTAACCTGCGATTTCTGAGGCTGGTGACTCGGATGAACTTATCCTCTGCAGCAGAGGTGACTCTTGGTCTTCCTTTCCTGGGGCGGTCTGCATGTGAGCCAGTTTCTTTGTAGTGCTTGATGGTTTTTGTGACTGCACTTGGGGACACTTTCAAAGTTTTCCCAATTTTTCGGACTGACTGACCTTCATTTCTTAAAGTAATGATGGCCACTCGTTTTTCTTTACTTAGTTGCTTTTTTCTTGCCATAATACAAAGACAATACAAGACTATCAGCTGTGTATCCACCTGACTTTTCCACAACGCAACTGATGGTCCCAACCCCATTTATAAGGCAAGAAATCCCACTTATTAAACCTGACAGGGCACACCTGTGAAGGGAAAACCATTTCAGGTGACTACCGCTTGAAGCTCATCAAGAGAATGCCAAGAGTGTGCAAAGCAGTAATCAAAGCAAAAGGTGGCTACTTTGAAGAACCTAGAATATGACATATTTATAGTTGTTTCACACTTTTTTGTTATGTATATAATTCCACATATGTGAATTCATAGTTTTGATGCCTTCAGTATGAATCTACAATTTTCATAGTCATGAAAATAAAGAAAACTCTTTGAATGAGAAGGTGTGTCCAAACTTTTGGTCTGTACTGTATAGGAGAGGGCGCTGTGCTGGCCCTGTAAAACCGAGCCATCCCAATGTATAACAGGGTAAACTTGGGCATTTTCCCTTAGTACTGCCACACAGTACTAATGCCCGCATTGTGCCCCCTTTACAGCAGAAATGCCCACATTGTGTCCCCTCACAGTAGTCATGTCCTCCTTGTGGCCCCTTCACATTAGTTATGCCCACATTTGTTCCCCTTCACAGTAGTTATCTCCTTGTGCTCCTCTGTGCCCTCTCCAGCTCCATAAAATAAATAAACACAAATACTTACCTGCTTCCATGATGATTGGGCACATCTGGTGTTCCCAGCAACAGCTGTCACGGTTCCTCCCATGACAGAGGTGATAAGATCTGAGAGACTGGCGGCACTTAAGGGTATCTGACAGTCTCCTTGCAGTGTTTGGGTATGACCACACCTCTTGTCAATATGAATGAAACCACGCACTCTCTCAGTAATATGCAAGGGTAGGTTTAATGCTCCTTTATACCAAAATAGGTATATATCTCAGGAATGCAAAAATCTGAATTTCGAATCAAGAATGAAAAATAAAAAAATTATAAACAAACCTCCATATGTGATATAGATGAAACACTCTATATTGCGATTGCTGGGGGTGTAGCTTGTGGTCATTACTGAGGCTCTATTTAGTTCTGACTCACACTGCTTACCATGCGGTTGATATTTCCTGCTAGAGTTGGTTGAGCTGGTGTGTTGTTCTTTTGGATCTCCTGCTCCTCCATTCTTCTTTAAGCTAAGTGCATTTTGTTTTGCATTCTGTTGTTCGCTTGTGTTTGTTGTTTTCTAGGCCTCAGGGAGACGCTGGTTCTCTCATCTTGGAAGGAACCAGTAGTCACATTCCCTGCCACCACTCCTAGGGCTTTCCAGGGCTAAGGTTCCGGGGTATGAGTATTTCCACCTTCAGGGTCTACTCATATTGGCAGGAGTCATAGAGAGGTCTAGGTATTCGTAGCAGGTCACCATCCCTCTCCCTTAGCTTTGAGGCCTAGACTCTGGTCTATTTCCTTCCGCTATGTGAAATCTCACGGAGGCGCAGTACCGCGGACTGCCTGCGCCATGTAGAGCTCCTGAGGGCAATAGCTTTAAATTTGTCACTGGACTCTGCGCATGCCCAGTGACACATTTGAAGCTGTTGCCCTCAGGAGCTTCTACATCAAGCAGGCAGTCCACGGTACTGCACTTGCGTGAGATTTCACATACTGGAGGATGCATCGGCAGAGAGTTCGGGTGTGGGCAGTTACTTATGCTGGAAGAGGCATGCTTGGGCTCTAAAGGAAGGCTGGCTGGGCACTGTACAGGGGAATTCCTGGGCTCCAGATTAGGATGATAACGCCCCTCTGGGCACCTTGGACACTCATTTCTATAACATAAAAGTGGATTTTATCGCTAATGAAACCATGAAACAAAGAATGAAGACTACAGCAAGAAATAAGGTATTTTATTGTACATGGCAGCAGTAACACCTTAATATGCTCAAACCAGTTGACAGATTCCCTTTGATGCAAATAGTGATACATCATAAAAGAGTTATTACTTTACATTTCCCATATGTCCACTTTCATGTTTGCATCATTTTGTAAATGTAATTTTATTTTTTAGGAACTTATAAGGCAAGGGTGCACAACCCACAGCCCGCGGGCCGCATGCGGCCTCCGTCTTGCTGGGCAGAAACGCAGCTGATCATGCAAACAGCTGTGTTTCTGCCTGATGCGCCACACGACGATGGATGACAGCTTCTGCACTGAAGCAGAAGCAGGTCGTGCCCCTCCGCTGGAAGTGATAGTGAGGGAGCCGAGGAGAAGGCAGAGATGAGCGGCGCAATGAGCGGCTTGGGGCAGAGGAGCGCAGAGCTGCAGGATCAGTAGACCCTGATCAGCTTTGCCTTCTAAAAATTCCCACAGCAGGCTGGTTTCCCATGTAACTGGGGAACATTGTCTCCCAAAGGTCTTTCAGTGACCTCTTGGGAACAAATTATGTGGAAAAAAATATATAGAAAAATAAGTTACATTTATTTTTCAAACTACATTAAAAATAAAATAAAATACAGATAAGAAAAAATTATTAAGTATTATGTGGCAACAAAATAGAATATTGTGAAAAAAAAAAAACATAAAAAAGGAAAAAGCGCAAAATAAAAGAGTGTTCATTGTCCTCCAACAGACTTTTTATAAGACTTTTTATAATATTATGTGGGAAAAATATATTAACAATAAATAAGTAATAAACCATTTATTAAAAAACAATACAATAAAATATTAATAAAATAAAAATAAAAGGTGCAAATTAAAAAAGGGTCAGTGTCCCCCAAAGGTCTTTAAAAAAAAAATTTTCTAAATATGCCACAACAGCCATTTTTTTCACCTTGCCTCACAAAAAGTGTATTACCAAGCAATCAAAAAGTCTTATATACCCCAAAATTGTACCAATGAACACATCACTACATCCCGCAAAAAATGAGCCCCCACATAAGACAATCACTTAAAAAATAAAAACCAATGGCACCCATAAACCACTCCATCAAAATCTACACTTCAAAAGCCATTTGGCGCTCCTTCCATTCTGAATCATGCCATATTCAGGAGAAAGTGAAAATTATAGGGTGCTTTTTCTCCTGTTACCCCTTGTGAAAATGAAAAATTTGGGGCTAAAGCAAGATTATATTGGAAGAAATGAAACTTTTTGTTTTCACAGCCAAGTGTTTTCTAAATTCCGTAAAACGCTTAAGGGGTCAAAGTGCTCAGTACCCCCCTTAATATATTTTTTAAGGTGTGTAGTTTCCAAAATAGGGTCACTTTTTGAGGGTTTACACTGCCTCCAAAATCCATATGGCGCTCCTTTCCTTCTGACCACTGCCACGTGCCCATAGAGCTTTCCTGCAGTTTACAGAAATACCCTATATGTGGCGGTAAACTAACCACCACATATAGGGTATTTCTGTAAACTGCAGAATCAGAGTAATAGATATTAAGGTTTATTTTGCTGTTAACCCTTGCTGTGTTACAATAAAAAATTGAGTAACATAAAAAAATCTACCAAAAAAGTGAAATTCTGAAATTTCACCTCCATATTCCTTTAATTCTTATGAAACACTTCAAGGGTTAACAAAGTTTGTAGCATCAGTTTTGAATAATTTGATGGGTGTAGTTTCTAAAATTTCATTTATGGGAGGTAAGCCCCTCAAAATAACTTTATAACTGAATTGGTTTCTAAAATGTCCTAAAAAAATAAAATTACATTTACAAAATTATGCCAACATAAAGCAGACATACGGGGAATGTTTTTTTTTCTATTTACATTTTATTTTATTTTATTCTTTTGCCATCATACAAATAATCACAAGACATGCGAGACAGGTACAAAATCGATACAGACAGAGACAAAATGAACAATCCCTTAGAAAATACATAAAACCCTTGGGGTACCAAGGCAAAGAAAAAAAAAAGGGGAATGGACAATTTTTTTCTTGTTGACTAAATAATTCTCTCAAACTTTTACTTTCTCCATTAACCCCTTAGTGACCAAGCACATTTTTCTTTAAATTGCATTCCAAGAGCAAGAACTTTTTTGTTTTTTCATAAATGTACTTGTATGAGGTCTTATTTTTTGCAGGACAAGTTATAGTTTTTAATGCACAATTTTAAGTACATGTAATGATTGATTAAAGCCAGCCGTTTAGCTAAAACCACCTTTGTTTACATCAGTAAAAACACGTATGGGTGGTCACTAAGGGGTTTTAATTCAGTTGTTTATTGCAGGCGGTTCTCTAGCCATCCACATCCACAATAATTACACGGGCCATGAGAAGCACTCTGGTAATACACTCAAGAATTTGGTTAGGACACACTGAACCTCCCAAGTTGCTAAGAACAGCAACCTGAGGATCAAAAGCAAGTACAATACTAGTCCTGCCTCTAATAGTCTCGCCCCTGCCAAAATTCCTGAACATATTTACAGGACCAGCATAAATGTAGGAAATCAGCCACATCCTGATCCCCTCGCGGACAGAAGGGATTCCGCCCCTTCTTTATCCATATTATCTTGGTAGGGGAAACATATAGCCAATGAACAAAAAAAAACTAAACTATAAATTAAAGGGGTTGTCCAGGTTCAGAGCTGAACCTGGACATTCCCATAATTTCACCCAGACAGCCCCCCTGATGTTAGCATCGGAGCATATTATGCTCCAATGCGCTCCCGTGCCCTGCGCTGGATCGCGCATGGCAAGGGCTCTTTTATTTACAATAACACCCTGCCTCGCGTTGGCTTCCACCCAGCAGTGTGTTCAGTGACGTCACCAGCTCTGATGGGTGGGCTTTAACACTGCTGTTTTCCCCTATGACCACTGACACTGAAGTAAGCTATGACTTTAATTTTGAAACAGAACTGGTTAAAGGGAACCTGTCACCAGTATTTTGTGCATAGAGCTGAGGACATGGGCTGTTATATGGCCGCTAGCACATCCGCAATACCCAGTCCCCATAGCTCTGTGTGCTTTTATTGTGTAAAAAAAATTATTTGATACATATGCAAATTAACCTGAGATGAGTCCTGTCCCTGACTCATCTCATGTACAGGACTCCTCTCAGGTTAATTTGCATATGTATCAAATCAGTTTTTTTACACAATAAAAGCACACAGAGCTATGGGGACTGGGTATTGCAGATGTGCTAGTGGCCATCTAACAGCCCATGTCCTCAGCTCTATACATCAAATCCAGGTGACAGGTTCCCTTTAAGTGTCATCTAAGAATTTTCAGGACAGTTGGAGGACTTTGAATTCGGGTTGAGTTTATTTCTGACCAGTTAGGTAGAATCGGACCTGCAATAGATAGATCGCCTATCTTGTGGCGTGTATTATATATCTTATTGTGTGGGTTGTATCCCATATTGTTCTGATCCTTCTGTATTTGATAAAGCATGACTTTCGGCTCTGCTGAATCTGGGAGGCTGTGTGGTGATAGGAACATCTATTGTTTCATCCAATTTAATTATGATAATACCAGATGTTGGGTGAACTGGGCCCTTGTGGTATTGTTTAAAAGGATAAGCACCAATCTTCACACAAGCAAATCACTCAATCCCAAGGAAATGTATGGAGGTCTAGAGATAAAGTCTCTACTCACAAAATGAGGTGGACAGGCTGTAGGTCTACATAGGAATATGAGTAAATATACATATCAGGTTTCATGTACACGGTCGTAAGTGTTTTGCTGCCTGTAAATGGCGGATCCGCAAAAGCCAGATTTCAGCCGAGTGCATGCCACCATTTATTTTTATCTTCTGTAGAAATGTCCAATCATTGTCCACAAAGCGGACAAGAATAGGACATGTTCTAACATTCTACAGTTATTAGAGTGTCTGTAAACACATTTGTATGATCCTCTGAGGTAGAAGCAGGTAGACACTGACCCTGTTTTATCCTTAACCCCTTAATGACCCAGAACGAGAATGCTCATCCTCAATCGCCGGTACTTAGCGCTCGAGGACGAGCGTTCTCGTCCTGCAGTCGTTCCTCCCCCCGAGTGTGGTCCCCCCCGATCAGCAGCAGAGATCCGGCGGTTACTGACAGCCGGATCCCTGCTGCATCCACCAGCATCAGTGATAACGCCAATGCCGGTGGATTAATCCCTCATATGCCGCGGTCAGTGCTGACCGCGGCATATGGGAGGTTTGCGCTCCCTCACCTCATACATCGGGTCCCCGTCCTGCTGTGGCTGGGACTCGACGGTTGCCATGGCAGCCCCAAGCCATTCCAAGGCTTGGGGCCTGTCATGTACGGAAGCCTAAAAGGCAACTGTTAGCGTCTTACAGTGTAAGACACTAACAGTTCAATAAAGCACAATACATGTATTGTGCTGTATTGAAACAAGGATCAGAGCCTGCCCCATAGTGGGACAAAAAAATAAAATGAAAAAAAAAAGTTTATAAAATGAAAGTTTTGCAAAAAAAATGTAAAGTTTCAAGTAAAAAAAATAAATAAATCCTTTTCCCCAAAAAAGTAAAAAAAATAGGGAAAAGACATATAGACATATTAATTATCGTCGCGTCCGCATCGACCAGCTCACCTTACATCACAAAAAGTGTAATAGCAAGCGATCAAAAAGTGATATGCACCCCAAAATAGTGCCAATCAAACCGTTTACAAAAAATGTACATATTACATTTGCATATTACATATTACATTTTTTGTTTCAAATATGATATTATTGTGTAAAACTTACATAAATAAATAAAAATGTATACATATTAGGTATCGGCGCATCCGTATCGACCGGCTCTGAAAAAATATCACATGACCTTACCCCTCAGATGAACACCGTAAAAAATAAAAAATAAAAACTGTGCTAAATAAACCATTTTTGGTCACCTTACATCACAAAAAATGTAATAGCAAGCGATCAAAAAGTCATATGCACCCCAAAATAGTGCCAATCAAACCATCATCTCATCCCGCAAAAATAATACCCTACCCAAGATAATTGCTCAAAAAATGAAAAAAAACTATGGCTCTTAGACTATGGAAACACTAAAACATGATTTTTTTTAAAAAAAAATAAAATCATTGTGTAAAACTTGTGTAAAAAAAAAAAGTATACATATTAGGTATCGCCGCATCCGTATCGACCGGCTATATAAAAATATCACATGGACTTCCGGTTCTGGCGCCACAATGCGCGGTAGCAGGCGATAAGAGCTCCGCTTCACCTCCTCGACAAAAGCAGACGGCACCCCCGCAAAAGGAACCGCAAGCCTCATAAATACATTGGGTGATAGTAAAGCACGCCCGAGGTGTAAGGACCGCTTCCTGGTCAGCATGGGGAGCAAAAATAAAGCGAGAGCCCCAGATAAGGCGCCGACGCACGTGGAGGAAGCGCCGGAGGCTCTGAGTAGCAGGTCAGTAATGGCCACCGGGATGGAGCTCTCACAGCCCATAGCAGGAGAAGGAGATGAAATGGGCTCGCATCAGATTGATTACCGACGATTGGCATTGGAGGTAGCAGCGCGCTTATTACCTGACCTGCAGAGTTCACTGGCCTTTAACGTATCCAGGTGCTGTGTGTTGTATGTGACCTCTGCCTGCAACTGTTGGAGCGACTGTGTCACTGTAGAGGCCAGTGAACTCTGCAGGTCAGGTAATATGCAGACATAGCAACGGAGGTAGAAGCATCAGGTGCGGCTTTAAGATGTGCAGAAAGAGAGATTAGGAGGCTGGGGGAGAAAATTGATGATTTGGAGAACAGATCGAGGAGAAGCAACCTGCGTATAGTAGGCCTTCCAGAGGATATACCTCAGCGGGACTTAGTACGAATATGTGAAGAGGAACTACCGGCAGCTCTGAATCTACAAAAGGAGTGCACGGCCGAAAGAGCCCACAGAGTCAGCCAGAGCCCCAAAGCATCATGAAAGTGGGGCTCAAGCCCTGCGCCACAGACCCAGACAAGTTATCGCAAAGTATCTCAACTCGATGCGGATATCAAGATTAGAGGCCATAAAGTCCCTATCTTCAATGACTTCTCTGCAGAAGTGCTAAAGCGCAGACGGCCATTTTCATCTATATGTTCTGAGCTGTACAACAGAGGAACGAGATTTACCCTACTCTATCCAGCAACTCTCCGGGTCTCCCTGAAAGATAGCACCGTAGAGACTTTTCTCACGCCAAGGGAAGCAACCACCATATTGGATATAGAGAAGGAAGAAAGAAGCGCGAAATCACCGCCACTATCTCAATGGACGCGCAAGAAAACAGCACCAACATTCTCGTCGACAACTGCTCCCTCCTCACAGTCTAATGAACTCCGCAAAGCTCCCAGAAGCCAAGCGACATGACATGGCATGGAGAAGAGCTATATCTACATCTATGCAAGTTATGCAAGGACGACAAGGAAGATTAACAAACGTGTGAGACTTGTATAATATGCTGACACTTTCACGGGGATATGGGGGGATAATGTGATCTCATGATTAAATACCGTGGGGGGTACAATAGTCTGGTATGTCAGGGTCAAGAGTTGATCAGGGGATATAACTAAATGCCTTGACGGCGGCATTGATACACAATAAGCCTGATATAGGACGGCTCAAGGGGATAGCAAAGAATTTAACACAGTTGCTTATAAGTAGAAGAAAAGGGAACAATGGTCAAGGAATAAAAGGGGGCATACCTGAATAGCTCAAGAGGAGAGGTGAGGGTAGTAGGTAAAGGCCTATGTATGGTGGGAAGAAGAGGAGTCACAAAGCAAGAGGCAGCAACCATAGAGAGGAGTTGGGTTACTACCTATGTGGGGATTGTAATGTGGTTGTTATCGCTGACAGTTATAGTCAGCTCATGTTATGTGTTAATGTTAGTTAAGTATATTAAGTTGGGGTACAGTTATGCAAGATTTAATTCCCTCAACATGCTATCGCCAGGACCTATAAATATCTCTAAGATAGAAAAGCAATATAAAGCACCAGTTATACGAGAGTAATCTCTTGGAATGTAAAAGGGCTACGCTCGCCCCACAAACGCATGATCATCCTCAGGCAACTGCAGCGTTTGGGTGCGGACATAGCAATGTTGCAAGAGACGCACCTCCTAGTGGATGATTTTGCCAGAATGAAAAAGCTATGGGTAGGAGAAGTATTTGGAGCACCAGTGGTAGGACGCAAGGCAGGGGTACTTAACCTGATAAAGAAAAAACTCTCATTAGAGGTTTGCCATCAAGAGGCAGACAAGGAAGGCAGGTGGCATAGATTGGGAATAAGAAAACACAATGAGTCGATAAGCTTATACAATGTGTATGGCCCTAATATATCAAATAAGTGCTTTTTCCAAAACCTGACCCAAACTATCCTTACAGATGCCACACCAATTAAAATCTTGGCAGGAGATTTAAATACCGTAAAAAATTGTCACAACCAGACAGCTGAGAAGCTCTGACAGAAGCCTTTCAGAACCTCCTCCTTGAGTTTTCTTTGTTTTGAATTTCAGTTCCTCATCTCGTTAGCCTCTCTCAGCTGTCATGTAGTTGGACTGATTGCATCCCTTTAAATTCCTCCCCATAATGCATTAGTGAGCGGCTTATACAACTTCCTGGAGTGTGTGTGCATGCTGATCCTATTTTCCAGCCTTCTACAAGATAAGTGCTGTACATTTATTTGTGATTTTCTGTTTGCTGGATCCCAGGTGACCCCTGACTCCCTCCGTGTCTAGTGTAGGAAGCCGGTGGTCGTGTCCCCTCACTATTGTAGGGTGTTCAGGTGGTATATAGTCGAGGTACGTGGATATGCGATCATCCACCATTGAGATTTTCACATAGGCTGAGCAGTCAGGGAGAGTGCCAGGTCTTATGCAGGGGTCTCCCTTTTGTTCCTTAGTTTTGGATCCAGTGAGTCATATATTCATTTTGCATTGTCTTGTTTCCTGTACACCTTCCGCGACATTATAAGCCGCCAAAACCGTCTCAAGCATGGATCCGGTTTCACTTTTGACTGAACGCTTCCAGGGTCTTTCATTGGAGGTAGCTGATCTCCGTAAGACTCTTTCTCAGTTTCTAGTGACCGGTTCAGCTTGCGTTCATGGAGTTTGTTCTGAGCCTAAGATCTCGCTCCCGGATACGTTCTCCGGGGGTAGTGAGAATTTTGTGCGTTTCAGAGAGGCTTGCAAACTCCATTTTCGCCTTCTTCCCCATTCCTCTGGTGATGAGGAACGGAGGGTGGGGATCATTATATCGCTGCTCAGGGGTAACGCTCAGTCGTGGGCCTTTTCGCTGCCGGTGGGGGCACGGCCCCTCCGTTCAGTGGATGATTTCTTTTTAGCCCTGGGTCAGATATATGATGATCCGGATCGTGTTGCTTTGGCTGAGTCTAGACTACGTCTGTTATGCCAGGGTAAACAATCCGCAGAGATATACTGCTCAGAATTTCGGAGATGGGCAGCTGATACTGGTTGGAATGATGCTGCACTCCGAAGTCAATTTTGCCATGGTCTTTCAGAGGGATTGAAAGATGCATTTGCCTTTCATGAGAGGCCTATCTCCTTGGACTCTGCTATGTCTCAGGCCGTTCGTATTGACAGGAGTCTTAGAGAGAGAGGAGAGATCTCTCCTTCCTGTCATACTCAGTCCCAGGACAGTGCAGCGGTCTCATTCTATGCGCAGGGGTCTCAGTCGCTGTCAGCCCCTTCTGAGCAGGAGCCCATGCAGCTGGGGTTGATTGCCTCTGACAATAGAAGATTCAGCCCGCATGGGAAGGTTTGTTTCTGTTGTGGAGGTATAAATCATTTGCAAATGTTTGTCCCTCTAGGAGATTCGGGCAGTTTTCTGGGAGTAATAAAGAAACAAAAAGGAAAAAATCTTTTAAAATGTTCCATCTGTTACTATTGGCAGGGTTGAGGCGGAAATTGAAGGTTTTCCGTTTGCTTGTAGTTCCCGTTTTGTCCTGCCTGCCAGGGTGGCGCTAGAGAGCAAGAACATTTTTTGTGAGATTTTTGTAGATAGTGGAGCAGCTGTCAATCTCATTGATAATCATTTTGCGATAACTCATGGTTTCCAGGTGTGCACTTTGGGAAAGGATATTCCTGTTTTTGCTATTGATTCCGCTCCACTTTCTCAGAAATCATTAAAGGGCATAGTTCACAATATTCCGTTTAATTGTGAGTGATGCTCATGTTGAGGATGTGTCATGTTTTGTCCTTAGCGGATTACCTACTCCTCTTGTGTTGGGGCTACCCTGGCTCACTAAACATAACCCCACCATTGATTGGCAAGCGAGGCAAATAAATGGTTGGAGTGACTTTTGCAGAGAGAATTGCCTCACGACATCTGTTTCTGAGGTTTCAACTAAGACAGTACCACCTTTTCTCTCAGAATTTTCGGATGTCTTCTCTGAGAGTGGAGTCCAGGATTTGCCCCTGCACAGGGAGTACGATTGCCCTATTAATCTCATCCCAGGCGCCAAGCTGCCTAAATCTCGTTTATACAACCTCTCCCAACCTGAAAGGGTCGCTATGCGTGCTTATATCTCTGAGAGTCTGAGAAAAGGACACATACGACCCTCGAAGTCACCTTTTGCCGCTGGTTTTTTCTTTGTTAAGAAAAAAGATGGTTCTTTAAGACCTTGTCTGGATTTCAGGGAGCTGAACAGTATCACTATTCGTGACCCTTATCCGCTTCCTCTGATCCCAGACCTGTTTAACCAGATTGTTGGGGCTAAAGTCTTTTCCAAATTAGATCTAAGAGGTGCATACAACCTGGTCAGGGTCAGAGAAGGAGACGAATGGAAGACGGCCTTCAATACCCCTGAGGGCCATTTTGAGAATTTGGTTATGCCTTTTGGTTTGATGAATGCCCCAGCCGTTTTTCAGCATTTCGTGAACAGCATTTTTTATCATTTAATGGGAAAATTTGTATTAGTGTATTTGGATGACATTTTGATTTTTTCTCCTGATTTCAAAACTCATAAGGAACACTTACGTCAGGTCTTGCTCATCCTGCGGGAGAATAAATTATACGCGAAACTGGAAAAATGTGTATTTGCGATTCCAGAAATTCTATTTCTGGGGTTTCTTCTCTCCGCTTCTGGTTTTCGCATGGACCCCGAGAAGGTCCGCGCTGTGCTTGAGTGGGAGCTTCCTGAGAATCAGAAGGCGCTGATGCGTTTTTTGGGCTTTGCCAATTATTACAGGAAGTTTATTTTGTTACACCACTCACTGATATGACCAGAAAGGGGGTAGATTTTTCTTCCTGGTCGGTAGAGGCGCGTAAGGCCTTTTCTAATATCAAGGAGAGTTTTGCTTCTGCTCCCATCTTGGTACAACCTGATATTTCTCTACCCTTCATAGTTGAGGTTGATGCTTCTGAGGTGGGTGTGGGTGCGGTCTTGTCTCAGGGTTCCTCTCCTGCCAAATGGCGACCGTGTGCCTTTTTCTCGAAGAAACTCTCCTCCGCAGAGAGAAATTACGATGTGGGAGATAGGGAATTGTTGGCCATCAAGTTGGCTTTTGAGGAATGGCGCCATTGGCTAGAGGGAGCCAGACACCCTATTACCGTGTTTACTGACCATAAAAATCTGGCCTACTTGGAGTCAGCCAAGCGTCTGAACCCTAGACAGCCCAGATGGTCTTTGTTCTTTTCAAGGTTTAATTTTGTTGTCATGTTCCGCCCTGGGGTTAAGAATGTGAAGGCAGATGCCCTGTCACGTTGTTTTCCGGGAGGTGGGAATTTTGAAGACCCTGGTCCCATTTTGGCTGAAGGTGTGGTGGTCTCTGCTCTTTTTCCTGAATTGGAGGCAGAGGTGCAGGCAGCCCAGTCAGAGGCTCCTGATCTTTGTCCTCCTGGGAGGTTGTTTGTGCCTCTCGCTTTAAGACACAATATTTTTAAGGAACACCACGATACGGTCCTTGCTGGGCACCCGGGGGCAAGAGCCACAGTGGATCTCATCGCTCTGAGATTCTGGTGGCCTGTGCTTCGTAAGTCGGTTAAGGGTTTTGTGGAAGCCTGCGAGACTTGCGCTCGTGCTAAAGTCCCTCATTCACGGCCATCAGGTCCTCTCCTTCCCTTACCCATTCCTTCCCGTCCTTGGACACATCTGTCCATGGACTTAATAACGGACCTGCCTCGTTCCTCGGGGAAGACTGTGATTCTGGTGGTGGTGGACCGTTTTAGCAAAATGGTGCATTTCATCCCTTTTCCTGGTTTGCCCAATGCTAAGACACTGGCGCAGGCATTTATTGATCACATTGTCAAATTGCATGGTATTCCTTCAGACATAGTCTCTGATAGGGGCACACAGTTTGTTTCCAGATTCTGGAAGGCTTTCTGTTCTCGCTTGGGGGTTCGGTTGTCATTCTCTTCTGCTTTCCACCCGCAGTCGAATGGCCAGACAGAGCGCATGAATCAGAATCTGGAGACATATCTGCGCTGTTTTGTGGCGGAGAATCAGGAGGATTGGTGTTCTTTTTTGTCCCTTGCTGAGTTTGCTTTAAATAACCGTCGTCAGGAGTCCTCTGATAAGTCACCATTTTTTGGTGCATATGGGTTTCATCCGCAGTTTGGGACTTTCTCGGGAGAGGGGTCTTCTGGTTTACCTGATGAGGCCAGATTCTCCTCGTCTTTGTCATCTATTTGGCAAAAGATTCAGGATAATCTAAAGAGCATGAGTGAGAGATATAAGCGTGTGGAAGATATGAGACGTGTGCCTGGTCCGGACCTGAATGTTGGTGATCTGGTGTGGTTGTCTACCAATAATATCAAATTGAAGGTTTCCTCCTGGAAGTTGGGTCCTAGGTTTATTGGGCCTTACAAAATCCTGTCTGTCATCAATCCTGTTGCCTACCGTCTTGATCTTCCTCAGACTTGGAAGATCCATAATGTTTTTCATAAGTCCTTATTGAAACCTTATGTTCAACCCATTGTACCGTCGCCTTTGCCTCCTTCTCCGATCATGGTTGATGGGAATCTTGAATTTCAGGTCTCTAGGATTGTGGATTCTCGTCTTGTCCGCCGTTCTCTCCAGTACCTCGTTCATTGGGAGAGTTATGGTCCAGAGGAGAGGATGTGTGTCCCAGTGATGGACATTAAGGCCACTCGTCTCATCAGGGCTTTCCATAGGTCCCATCCTGAGAAGGTGGGCTCTGAGTGTCCGGAGTCCACTCGTAGAGGGAGGGGTACTGTCACAACCAGACAGCTGAGAAGCTCTGACAGAAGCCTTTCAGAACCTCCTCCTTGAGTTTTCTTTGTTTTGAATTTCAGTTCCTCATCTCGTTAGCCTCTCTCAGCTGTCATGTAGTTGGACTGATTGCATCCCTTTAAATTCCTCCCCATAATGCATTAGTGTGCGGCTTATACAACTTCCTGGAGTGTGTGTGCATGCTGATCCTATTTTTCAGCCTTCTACAAGATAAGTGCTGTACATTTATTTGTGATTTTCTGTTTGCTGGATCCCAGGTGACCCTGACTCCCTCCGTGTCTAGTGTAGGGAGCCGGTGGTCGTGTCCCCTCACTATTGTAGGGTGTTCAGGTGGTATATAGTCGAGGTATGTGGATATGCGATCATCCACCATTGGGATTTTCGCATAGGCTGAGCAGTCAGGGAGAGTGCCAGGTCTTATGCAGGGGTCTCCCTTTTGTTCCTTAGTTTTGGATCCAGCGAGTCATATATTCATTTTGCATTGTCTTGTTTCCTGTACACCTTCCGTGACAAAAATATAACCACAGACAGGAGGACCACTCAGCGGCATAGCCCAACTACGAGAAGTTCTGACCAAGTGTTGGCCCCCAAGTTGCGTACGCTAGACATGCAAGATGTATGGCGCTTGCTACACCCTGAAGATAGCGAGTATACGTATTACTCAAACTCACACAAGTCTTGGTCAAGAATTGACTATGTAAGCATGTCTAGCCACTACACAACCAGGGTAATCTCTGCAAAAATATGTGAAATGGTGATATCAGACCGCTCACCGGTCATGATAACCTTAAGAGACACTGTCCCGAGAGGTACAGATCGTATATGGAGATTTCCTGCATATCTGACCAAAAGTGACACATTCTGTGACAAACTCAAATAATGGTGGAAGGAATATAAAGATGATAACGAGGCCACGACAGATATTCAACTTCTCTGGGATGCGGGGAAGGCGGTGGTTCGAGGTAAAATAACTTCACACAAGTCACATCAAAAAAAGAGCAGCCTATCAAAATTCAAAGACCTTAGCCAAAAGTTAGAACTAGCATACACTAAATATAAAAGCTATCCCGCAATACTAAATAGGAAGGCTTGGGAGAGTGCAAAGAGGGACTATGACTATTGGCTATACCAGAAAAAGGTAAACAGTCTTACAAAAGTGGAAGCGCTTTACTACAGACCCGGGAAATTATTGGCGAGACTAGCAAAGGGACACACCTCCAACCCTCCAATACTGGCCCTAAAGGATGCAAAAGGGGTGACTCACAATAATCCACAGCAGATAAACAAAATACTACAAGAATTCTATGTCCAATTATATACTGACACTCCCAAAGCGAACACCCAGGCAGAAGTGTGGTTGAATTCAGCTCCCCTCCCAAAAATAAACCAGGAGGAATTAGTAATGCTAAATGCGCCTGTAACAAAGGAAGAAGTAACGGAGTGTATAAAAAAACGAATGGCAAAGCACCAGTCCCGGATGGGTTTACGGGCGAGTTCTACAAAATCATGAGCGAGTTTTTAGTCCCCATTTTGGTAACCTTGTATAATGAATATATGTCTGGTAAAGGCATACCCACGCAGGCAAATATGGCGTATATTAACCACCTCAGCTCCCCTAGCTTAAACACCCTTAATGACCAGACCACTTTTTACAATTCTGCACTACACTACTTTCACCATTTTCTGCTCGGTCATGCAACTTACCACCCAAATGAATTTTACCTCCTTTTCTTCTCACTAATAGAGCTTTGGTGGTATTTAATTGCTGCTGACATTTTTACTTTTTTGTTATTAATCGAAATTTAACGAAAAAACGTTTAAAACGTTTTAAAAACGACATCTATATATACATTTTTCTCTAAATTTATTGTTCTACATGTCTTTGATAAAAAAAATGTTTGGGTAAAAGTTATAGCGTTTACAAACTATGGTACAAAAATATGAATTTCCGCTTTTTGAAGCAGCTCTGACTTTCTGAGCACCTGTCATGTTTCCTGAGGTTCTACAATGCCCAGACAGTAGAAAAACCCCACAAATAACCCCATTTCGGAAAGTAGACACCCTAAGGTATTCGCTGATGGGCATAGTGAGTTCATAGAACTTTTTATTTTTTGTCACAAAGTTAGTGGAAAATGATGATTTTTTTTTTCCCTACAAAGTCTCATATTCCACTAACCTGTGACAAAAAATTAAAACTTTCATGAACTCACTATGCCCATCACGAAATACCTTGGGGTGTCTTCTTTCCAAAATGGGGTCACTTGTGGGGTAGTTATACTGCCCTGGCATTTTAGGGGCCCTAATGTGTGAGAAGTAGTTTGAAATCAAAATGTGTAAAAAATGGCCTGTGAAATCTGAAAGGTGCTCTTTGGAATGTGGGCCCCTTTGCCCACCTAGACTGCAAAAAAGTGTCACACATGTGGTATCGCCGTACTCAGGAGAAGTTGGGCAATGTGTTTTGGGGGGTCATTTTACATATACCCATGCTGGGTGAGATAAGTACTTAAAACATTGTTGGACAGGGGACTGATGCAAAAAGTATTGAATGAAAAAGAATACCAATATTTAAATAACATATATCCAAAAACTCCCACCATTTATTACTTACCTAAGATACACAAAAATGCAGAACGCCCCCCTGGGAGACCTATAGTCTCAGGGATTGATCGGATAACCAGTCGTGTATCAGAATACATAGATATTTTTTTACAAAAATATGTGACCACTACACCGTCTTATTTACAGGATACAGGGCACATTTTAGAGGTTTTGAAAAAAGTTGATAATATTCCTGAAAATGCCTTTTTGATGACCTTGGATGTTACTTCATTATATACCATCATACCAAATGACATAGGTATGGAGGCGATAAGAAGGGATTTCTCCGCAGGTCCTAGTGAGTGTGATAAGATATTAACGACTAAAGACGGTACCTGGGATCTCGTCGTCATGTTGGCTGGTCTCCGTGTCATCGTTGCCGTTCTTCCCTGGTTTCTACGTTGGCCTCTGAAGGGGTGTTGAGTGCGGCTGTCCTGTTGAGAGTAGGGATCGCCTTCTGAGCCTGAGTGTGATGAGTCCCTTGATTGGCAATGGTATCTGTAGTGGCTGTTGGTGGAATTGGTGGAATCGGGCCATTTGTAGACCCTGTTGAGTCTATAATCCTCGGTGTCACGTAGAAAATTGTTACGTTTCGTGGACTCGACTTCCTTCTTGTGGTTCTGTAAGGTGGATTCAATCCTGGTATGTAACTGTTGAAGTTCATCTGCTGGTAGTACCGTGGTCAGTTGATCCTCTATGGTCTTAATTTCCCCTTTAGTCTTGGTGATTGCTTCTTGAAGATACGATAACGTTAAGGCAATAAGGTTGAAGGAACATTTATTTAAAATGCGTTCAAACTGGCCCAGGATGTATGGCCCCTGCTGGGATTGATCGGCAGTCTATCGCTTGCTTTTTCCTTCTGCAATCTCTAGGAGAATGGGAGGTCGGTACCCGGGGCCATGGAACTGTGGTCAGGACACAATGAGCGGCCATGTCCGTTCAACTACCAGCATTGAAGATTATGCTCTTAGCTGTAAAATGAGGCCACAGGCTCACAGTGTCAGGCACCTTGAAGACCACAGCCACCCTCACTGCCTCAGTCACCACTCCTACCCTCTCCTCTCTCCTCACCTAGTGCATTTTCTATGAGCCAGGGCACTGCACATCAACTTTATCATGACACGAGTTCCTTTTTCTTTTTTTTTTTTTCAAAATTGTTTTATTAGTTTCACCATCGCAGAATATAAGACTTTTGGTTACAGAATCAGTACATAGGTGATACAGAGTTTTATAATTTTCCAAATAAGTAATTAGAAAAACAACCCCTCCCCCAATCCCCCCTCCCCTCCCACCCAACTGAGTCACTACTGCAAATCCTGCCTCTTTTAGTTTATTAATCAATCTCCTGCTGGCTAATCCAAATTTATCCAGTACCTCCTGCTATATGTCATCTTAGTTTGTTACCCGATTCCTCCACCCCTCCTCTCTTCGTTACTCAAAAAGCCAACTTCCCCAACGTGCCCTGAAGAGCTTCTAGGCTATACCATTCTGTGTACCTGAATGATTGCATGAGGTTTCTTATTTCCTCCTGAGCAAAGCTATTGGCAATAAAAGTTTTCCATCTCTTAAAAAAACATTTAGTTTTCTTATCGTTGTTTGACTCCGTATCCATCTTATCCAGATACATAAAGTAAATCATCTGCTTTTTTACCTCCTGGAGCCTAGGCACCTCTGGTTTCAACCACCACTGTAATAAACATTGCAAGGAAATCACTGATGCTGAAAGAGCATAGCCTCGGGAGCTAATCTCATGTCATATTTCCAGGTTTCCCTGATCCAACTCTTGACCTACTCCCAAAACGTCTGCACCTGTGGACATAGCCATATACAATGTGTCAAATCTGCCCTATCCAAAGCACATTTCGGACAAGCAGTAAGGAAAGTTGTATTCTCTGATTTCCAGGGAAAGGTGAAAGCATAGATGGCCGAATGCATTAACCGAAGATGTGACTCTCGCCACACTTCGAATGAAACACCAATGAAAGAAATAAGGCCAGCACAGAAATAAATATATAGCAAATAGATATAGATATATAAATGTCAATCTAGATATCACAGCTAATAACGTCATATAGATATAACAAGGTATATAGGTAAATGAAGATGCCAGATATCAAGGATGCAGGCAAAGTCATAGATAATGCAACCGGATGAAAATCCAAAAACAGTACAAGGATAGGTAAAGTGCTAAGTGCCAAAGTACAAGTACATGAATCATCCATAATAGAACTATGACATAAAATACCTGAGTGGTGAACTGGAAAACCCCAACGTACGTTTCATGTTAGCTTCCTCAGGGGGCAAGGTGTGTGTGTGGAGATAGCTCTTAGGGCAGCTTATATAGCTGAAGTATAAACTAAAATAGAGACAGCTGGGCAGGACGTGTGTGGCCACACTGGGAAGTGAGACGAATGCGCTCTAACCTGGAACGCATCGCCTCACTTCCGATATTCGGGTGGAACGCAAACATCACTTCCGGTATATCGGAACAAGGAGGAGAAGCTATTCCAGACCAAGAAGAAGGTATATGGAGTGGAAAAATGTGAATGAACGTGAGAATCGGTAACACTGTGATGACATAATAATACACATATGTCTAAAATAGGAATATAATAATTAATTTTATATATATATATATATATATATATATATATATATTTATTCTCGCCACACTTCGCAGGGTATCGCTTTACACACCCTTAGCCACCCCTGCAGGATTTTTTCAGGCATTATAGTTATATTCAGTTTTGTTCTCCCACTTTTTGAAAATAACTTGTGCCGAGGCCTTATTGCCAGATTCATGTAACACCCTATAAATGTGTGATATGGAAAGCTTAGAACTATCAGCTCCCAGAGAGAAAATTAAAGAATTCCCTGCACATTCGCCCGTGACATCTCTCAACCTTCCTCTACAGAAAAGATACACTTGCTGGAAGGGAAGCATGTGGGATCTATCCAGATTATATTTTTGACTCAGGGAAGGTAAGGTATCTTTTCTCCGTTGCATGAAGAAGGTCAATTAAAGTTTTAATACCCTTTGTCCTCCACACCTGAAACATCTTATTTGAAACCCCTTGCGCGAATTCTGGATGCTGCCAGAGATTCATAACCCTGGAAGCTAAAAATGGTTTCTTAGCTAACTTGCGCGTTTCCTTCCACACTACCACCGTATTGCGAATTATAAGCGAGTGTTTCAGGTGCAGAGGTAGAGCCTGCCTCCTTGTGTGGAGTAGATTTATTAGTGGCCAGGGGTGAGACAACAAATCAAAATTGGAGAAGTGACCAGTCCCGTGTACCCAGTCTAAACCGTATCTTAGAAGACACGCCAAATTATAAAGTCTGATATTGGGTACATTCAGACCGCCCAAATCTCTTGGCAGCATCAATTTTGCTAAGGCGATACGGGGCTTCCTTCCTGACCACAAGAATTTAATAAATATTGATTGGAGGTCTTGGACATCTGAGTGCTTTAATAGTATTGTAATCGTCTGTAGGGGGTATAGTAGTTTGGGAAAACATATCATTTTCAATAAATGACTCCTACCTGTTAGGGATAATGGGAGACCCTGCCACCTATCCAGGTCACTTTTAATTGTTTTAAACAAAGGGAGGTAGTTTAGATTATAAAGGGATGAAGGAGACTTTCCTATCTTAATTCCTAAATATGTGATCTGAGAATCACTCACCTTAATACCCTCACACGATTTGGGAAGCACTTCTCTAATCTTCAGTGACATTAATGGCATCAAAACGCATTTGTCCCGATTTATTTTGAAGCCTGAGACTGGCCCAAAGGAATCCAGGAGATGTAGAACTTTCTCCAGATCTTCCGAAGGGTCAGCCATGAACAGTAATATATCATCTGCAAAAAGAGATGTATATATTTCTTTCTGACCTACTTTTATTCCTCTAAAGACGCCTCCACCTTCCAGCATGCAAACCAGCGGTTCTAGTGTTAGATTGAACAGCAGCGGGGAAAGTGGGCATCCCTGACGTGTTCCCCTACACAGTGGGAAAGGAGATGATAAATAGCCTGGAATTGCTATTCTCGCCTTAGGAGATGTATAAAGTGCTGAAATAAAAGTTCGGACTGGACCACTAAAACCCATTTTACCCAAAATCTCATCTAACCAATCCCACCAGACGTTATCAAATGCCTTCTTCGCGTCTATCGTCATCAGCGACGGCCGCGGAGAAGGACAAGAGATCCACTGGACTGCGTCCAGGACCGTCAGGACTTTTCTAATGTTGGTTACGGCAGCTCTACCCTTGATGAATCCAGACTGAGGTGGAGACACTAATCCCGGCATAAAAGAAGAGAGCCTGTCCGCCATAATTTTTGCCACTAATTTAAGGTCCACATTGATTAAAGATATTCGGCGATACGAGGAAGGGCATAAGGCATCCTTCCCTGGCTTGGGGATTAACTTAATATAAGCTAAGTTATCAGTCGATGACAACGGAGAACCTGTCAGTATACCATTGAACACCGCCGCTAATGGGCCTCTCAGGTCTTCCCCTAGCATCTTAAAGAATTCCCCTGTGTATCCATCTGGACCCGGGGCCTTATGTAAATGTAAACCTTTAATGGCTGCAAGCACTTCATTTTCAGATATTGGAGAGTTTAGTATGTCCAACTGAGTTGTTGTTAGAGTAGGCAGCTTTACACATTTGGAGAGAAAGGACAACAATGGGGCCTTGGGTCCTGGGTCCCTATACCAGTCTCCCAGACTTATTCCCTCCCCTAAAATACTTGTTCTCTAAATTGGACATACAACATTTCATTTTTCTCTCGTACCACAGCTTGTATTCCCTTTTAGCCAGATGCCAAGCCTCCCTATTCTGTGAAGTCATGTTAGCTTGATAAGCTGTGTAGGCATTACACAGGGAAAAAATAAGTTCCTGGAGTTGGTCCGAAATTTTCTTCTTTAAGCCATTTACATATGCCATTATTGTACCCCTAAGGACGGCTTTAGCCGTATCCCAGAATAAAGAAGGATTTTCAACACTGGACATGTTGTCTTCCCTAAACTCCAAGTAGTAGAGGGATCTGGATAGACTGGAGGCTTGGGCAGATAAGTGGCAGATGGGGTTTAACACTGATAAATGTAAAGTTATGCACATGGGAAGGAAAAATGCAAGTCATCCGTACATACTAAATGGTAAAACACTCGGTAACACTGACATGGAAAAGGATCTAGGAATTTTAATAAACAGCAAACTAAGCTGCAAAAACCAGTGTCAGGCAGCTGCTGCCAAGGCCAACAAGATAATGGGTTGCATCAGAAGGGGCATAGATTCCCGTGATAAGAACATAGTCCTACCACTTTACAAATCGCTAGTCAGACCACACATGGAGTACTGTGTACAGTTCTGGGCTCCTGTAAACAAGACAGACATAGCAGAGCTGGAGAAGGTCCAGAGGAGGGCAACTAAAGTAATAACTGGAATGGGGCAACTACAGTACCCTGAAAGATTATCAAAATTAGAGTTATTCACTTTAGAAAAAAGACGACTGAGGGGAGATCTAATTGATATGTATAAATATATCAAGGGTCAGTACAGAGATCTATCCCATCAGCTATTTATCCCCAGGACTGTGACTGTGACGAGGGGACATCCTCTGCGTCTAGAGGAAAGAAGGTTTGTACACAAACATAGAAAAGGATTCTTTACGGTAAGAGCAGTGAGACTCTGGAACTCTCTGCCTGAGGAGGTGGTGATGGTGAGTACAATAAAGGAATTCAAGAGGGGCCTGGACGTATTTCTGGAGCTTAATAATATTACAGGCTATAGCTACTAGAGAGGGGTCTTCCTCTGGATCAACTTGCGGGATAACAGGCCGAACTGGATGGACAAATGTCTTTTTTCGGCCTTATGTACTATGTTACTATGTTACCAACCTCGAAGAACATCACTAAAACTTCCATCATTATATAAGTAAGAGGGAAACCTCTAGATGATATCCTGGCCTTTTGGCTGAATCTCCAAAAGCACCACAGAAATCGGACTATGATCCGAGATCACAATATTGTGAATTTTTGGATCCATTATTCTTGGTTTCAGAGAATCTGAGACTAGAAAGTAATTGATCCGGGACCAGGAATCATGTGGAGGTGAATAAAAAGTGAAGTCTCTATCGTCTGGTTTGGCAAGTCTCCATATATCTGTCATGGCTGTATCCCTCAAGAAGGGCTCAAGCACTTTGTCATGCGTATGAGGGAAATCTGAACGGTTACTTGCTCTTCTCCTATCCTCCATTGTGCTGACCACCGTATTCAGATCACCCCCAACTAGTTGTTTGGACACCAGGTCCCTATTCAGTCTGGTCGCCAGATCAGCGAAGAAGCGTTTATTATCACCATTAGGGCCATATATATTGTGCAGTTTAATTTCTCCCGATTCTGTACTTAGGTGTAAGGTACACCAACGCCTCGTGTCATCCGATTCAACCCCAAGAATGTCATAGGCAAAATTTGCATTGAAAGTAACTGTAACAGACCGTTTCAGCAGACAAGGGGTTAAGATCAGTTTAGGCAATATGCCCCTTTCTGAGAGAAGACGAACAGGAAAAGCATACAATCAGCTTACACTCCTGGCAATCATTCTCTAACAGCATACAGGGAATCCCCCCAATAACGAGACAAGGCTCCGTGTTGAGGGCCAAGCAGTGGTCTGACGTGCTGGCACCCCCAGCCTGGTTTTTATTACAGTTGTTGCAAATACAGGACAGATACAACACATCCCCACAATGCATCATGGTTTCCTCCTCTCTGTCCTGGAGACAACCGAAGAGCAATCCAATTATCTCTCAGGACAAAGGGAAATCGCCAATACACATGTGGAGACAACAGGACAGACATCACCATTTAAACACACAATGGGACAATAGAAACACACCCACACAAAATCCTCCCCTCTGCCGGTGATGATTATTGAACACAATTGCGAATATAATTATCAAGGGCAGAGAAATACAGTTTTATAAAACATATCACAGGAACCCCAAAACATGTAATAACCCCAGAACCAATATATCCTCGGAACCGGGGGATCTGGGAGAACCACATATCCAAAATTCACCCACATCCGTTCAGTAGTTTGGAAGATACAGTTTTATGCCAGTTACACCGAAAATATACAAGTTATACAGAAAATAGTCACTAATAAATGTGTCCCCTGTTTGGTAGTTTCAAACTACTGAATAATGTCTCTGTGCACCAAATACAGGCAAGATAGCACAGTGTTGAAAAGTCAGAACAGTGTCTGTGAGTTAAAATGGCTGCTATCTATTGTTCTCACCATGTGCTTCATCCATTGTTCTCACCATGGGAATAGTAAAATCCAAGCAAGTAAGGCAAATGATGCAATCCAGGGACAGAGGGCTCAGTCCCAAGTGCCTTAAGACCCAATAACTTAAGGGACCATATTCCCAGGGCAGGAGGCTGGCAAACAGCCCCCTCCAAAACACTGTGGCGAGGTTGGTTTTGCCACAGTAACTTTCTAGCAAGTGGGTCTTTTGTAACATGGCAATATCAGCCCTTAAATGTTTTAAGTGTTTTAAAATCATATTGCGCTTATGCGGGGAGCGCAGCCCTTTAACGTTCCACGACACAATTTTCATAGCCGTAAAAAGGATAGAAACTCCCTTCGGGGTAATTTGCATATGTTTCAAATCGTTTTTTTTACACAATAAAAGCACACAGAGCTATGGGGACTGAGTATTTTGGATGTGCTAGCGGCCATCTAGCAACCCATGTCCTCAGCTCTATACCTAAAATCCAGGTGACAGGTTCCCTTTAATGTAACGGGTTCTTTGTGTGCCTTAAAAGCCTTGAAAATTGTCTCCTTATCCGTGTAGTCCAGATATCGCATGACTACTCGTCTCGGTCTGTTCGGCTGGTTATCAATAGCCGGGCGGGGAGGGCCCACTCTGTGAGCGCGTGCCACTTTGCAGCGTCTCGCTATCCCCAGGGCCTGAGGCAATTCCATATATTCACATATATTAAGCAAGTCCCCTTGCGGTATGGATTCCTGAAGACCCACTAACCTTAGGTTGTTGCACCTGGATCTATTTTCAAGATCCTCCAGCTTCTCCCACAGGCGCTTGTTGTCGGCTAAGGCTGTTTGAAGTTTTAGAAGAATCGATTCTGTGGTGTCTTCTATTACTTGAAATCGACCTTCTGCCTCGTCTAGTCGGGTCTCGTGCTGCATGATGTTAGCAATCTAAGATGCTAAAGTTTCCCGCAAATCCGGGGCTAATTGTGTGGCTACCTCCACCGCCAGCATCTTATAGTCAATTTGTTGTGTCTGATTTTCTGCTGGTTTCCCTCCAGCACCATCAATACCACTTGCGCTTCCCGGCGGCTCAGCAGACATCGCTGTTTTGTGCATGTTAGGCGCTATTATTGAAGCAGCCTGATCCTCAGGCCGTGAGGGAGAAGTCGCTCTGCCTCTTGTTTTCTTGCCCATGGTGGTCAGAAACCGGAAGTCCCACGAGTTCCTTTTTGATAAATTTGTCATCGCTGAAAAGCTTGTCATCTCTGCTCCATCCTCTTGCTGCACAGGTTTAAAAACGCACCACTGGATATCTGGCTTTGTCACTATGCAAAATATATTGGACGCTCACTCCCAAGCAATACCAGCCAAACCAAAGATTATGAAAGACGTGCACAAAACACTTAAATGGGGTGTTAAATAGAGAGAATTTATTTAACATCATGTATTTTTATTTAGTGCCTCCAATTTATTCTCAGGCCAATCGCTATGAATAGGGCACTGACCATGGCAACCCCCCCCCCCCCCCCCCCCCGAACCATGAAGAGTAACCCCCCCTTGCACTCAGGAGAGGAAAACCCCCTGTGGGGGAAACCTCTAGGGAACCATGGATGGAGGGTTGCCCTTCCCTTGGGCTTAGAAGTTTAATGCCAAAATGGAACAAGATATTTTATCAGAAGGTGTACATTTTCAATGAGACATGATAGAAATTCATTAAAGATATGACAGAAAGGACATCGAATAGTCATACATGCTAAAGAGTTAAAGAAACAGATTAATAAGCAGTTACACAAAATTAAACACTCTGTGCCAGCCTCTTACGGAGATAGCCAAATTCGACCAATCCTGGCCTTACACGTAAATTTTCAGCAGCTGGCGCTGGATGTGAGGGAGATCTGGCTGTAGCATCTGTCGACCTATTGATGGCTAGGGCTAATTTGGATGATCTGACTGGCTAGGTGGATTGGGCTGATCTGGCTGAGCTGGCTGGCTAGACGGGCGTTCCGATCCTCCCTCTACAGACGGTGAAGCTCCAGGTCTCCAGACACATCAAGCATGACTCTACAAATGGCCGTTTGTCCTTCTGTTATGGAACCTTCATCTGTGGGTACTTTATGTCATAGACTTATGCATCTATGACATCAGCAGCACAATTGCCATAGTTACTACAGGGGCTTATTATTGATACCTACCTCATGCACTTCAACCACCTCAGCCCCCCTAGCTTAAACACCCTTAATGACCACTTTTTACAATTCTGCACTACACTACTTTCACCGTTTATTGCTCGGTCATGCAACTTACAACCCAAATGAATTTTACCTCCTTTTCTTCTCACTAATAGAGCTTTCATTTGGTGGTATTTCATTGCTGCTGACATTTTTACTTTTTTTGTTATTAATCAAAATTTAACGAAAATTTTGCAAAACAATGTCATTTTTTACTTTCAGTTGTAATTTTTTTTTTTTAAAAAAACAACATCCATATATAAATGTTTCACTAAATTTATTGTTCTACATGTCTTTGATAAAAAAAAAATGTTTGGGTAAAAAAAAAAAAAATATATGGTCTGGGTAAAAGTTATAGCGTTTACAAACTATGGTACAAAAATGTGAATTTCCGCTTTTTGAAGCAGCTCTGACTTTCTGAGCACCTGTCATGTTTCTTGAGGTTCTACAATGCCCAGACAGTAGAAAAACCCCACAAATAACCCCATTTCGGAAAGTAGACACCCTAAGGTATTCGCTGATGGGCATAGTGAGTTCATAGAACTTTTTATTTTTTGTCACAAAGTTAGTGGAAAATGATTTTTTTTTTCCCTACAAAGTCTCATATTCCACTAACCTGTGACAAAAAATTTAAACTTTCATGAACTCACTATGCCCATCACGAAATACCTTGGGGTGTCTTCTTTCCAAAATGGGGTCACTTGTGGGGTAGTTATACTGCCCTGGCATTTTAGGGGCCCTAATGTGTGAGAAGTAGTTTGAAATCAAAATGTGTAAAAAATGGCCTGTGAAATCTGAAAGGTGCTCTTTGGAATGTGGGCCCCTTTGCCCACCTAGGCTGACAAAAAGTGTCACACATGTGGTATCGCCGTACTCAGGAGAAGTTGGGCAATGTGTTTTGGGGTGTCATTTTACATATACCCATGCTGGGTGAGATAAGTACTTAAAACATTGTTGGACAGGGGACTGATGCAAAAAGTATTGAATGACAAGGAATACCAATATTTAAATAACATATATCCAAAAACTCCCACCATTTATTACTTACCTAAGATACACAAAAATGCAGAACGCCCCCCTGGGAGACCTATAGTCTCAGGGATTGATCGGATAACCAGTCGTGTATCAGAATACATAGATATTTTTTTACAAAAATATGTGACCACTACACCGTCTTATTTACAGGATACAGGGCACATTTTAGAGGTTTTGAAAAAAGTTGATAATAAGTTAGCGGAAAATGATGATTTATTTATTTATTTATTTTTTCCTTACAAAGTCTCATATTCCACTAACTTGTGACAAAAAATAAAAACTTCCATGAACTCACTATGCCAATCATGAAATACTTTGGGGTGTCTTCTTTCCAAAATGGGGTCACTTGTGGGGTAGTTATACTGCCCTGGCATTTTAGGGGCCCAAATGCGTGCAAAGTTGTTTGAAATCAAAATCTGTAAAAAATGGCCTGTGAAATCCGAAAGGTGCTCTTTGGAATGCCCCTTTGCCCACCTAGGCTGCAAAAAAGTGTCACACATGTGGTATCGCCGTACTCACCACATGTGTGGTACCTTTAGGATTTCACAGGGCATTTTTTACACATTTTGATTTCAAACTACTTCTCACGCATTAGGGCCCCTAAAAAGCCAGGGCAGTATAACTACCCCACAAGTGACCTCATTTTGGAAAGAAGACTCCCCAAGGTATTCCGTGAGGGGCATGGCGAGTTCCTAGAATTTTTTATTTTTTGTCAAAAGTTAGTGGAATATGAGACTTTGTATAAAAAAAATAAAAAATTAAATTCTAGGAACTCAAAATGCCCCTCACGGAATACCTTGGGATGAATTCTTTCCAAAATGGGGTCACTTGTGGGGTAGTTATACTGCCCTGGCATTTTAGGGGCCCTAATGCATGAGAAATAGTTTGAAATCAAAATGTGTAAAAATGCCCTGTGAAATCCTAAAGGTGCTCTTTGGAATGTGGGCCCCTTTGCCCACCCAGGCTGCAAAAAAGTGTCACACATGTGGTATCACCGTACTCAGGAGAAGTTGGGCAATGTGTTTTGGGGTGTCATTTTCCATATACCCATGCTGGGTGAGAGAAATATCCAATTTTTTTTATACAAAGTTGGCATTTGACCAAGATATTTATCTCACCCAGCATGGGTATATGTAAAAAGACACCCCAAAACACATTGCCCTACTTCTCCTGAGTACGGTGATACCATGTGTGACACTTTTTTGCAGCCTACATGTGCAAAGGGGCCCAAATTCCTTTTGCCCACCCAGGCTGCAAAAAAGTGTCACGCATGTGGTATCACCGTACTCAGGAGAAGTTGGGCAATGTGTTTTGGGGTGTCATTTTCCATATACCCATGCTGGGTGAGAGAAATATCCAATTTTTTTTATACAAAGTTGGCATTTGACCAAGATATTTATCTCACCCAGCATGGGTATATGTAAAAAGACACCCCAAAACACATTGCCCTACTTCTCCTGAGTACGGCGATACCACATGTGTGACACTTTTTTGCAGCCTACATGTGCAAAGGGGCCCAAATTCCTTTTAGGAGGGCATTTTTAGACATTTGGATTCCAGACTTCTTCTCACGCTTTAGGGCACATCTAAAATGCCAGGGCAGTATCAATACCCCACATGTGACCCCATTTTGGAAAGAAGACACCCCAAGGTATTCAATGAGGGGCATGGTGAGTTCATAGAAGATTATTTTTTTGGGCACAAGTTAGCGGAAATTGATTTTTGTTGTTGTTTTTTCTCACAAAGTCTCCCTTTCCGCTAACTTGGGACAAAAAGTTAAATCTTTTATGGACTCAATATGCCCCTCAGTGAATACCTTGGGGTGTCTTCTTTCTGAAATGGGGTCACATGTGGGGTATTTATACTGCCCTGGCATTTTAGGGGCCCTAAAGCGTGAGAAGAAGTCTGGAATATAAATGTCTAAAACATTTTATGCATTTGGATTCCGTGAGGGGTATGGTGAGTGCATGTGAGATTTTATTTTTTGACACAAGTTAGTGGAATATGAGACTTTGTAAGAAAAAACAAAAAAACAAAAAATCTATTTCTGCTAACTTGTGCCAAAAAAATATGTCTAAATGAAGCCTTACAGGGGGTGATCAATGACAGGGGGGTGTTCAGGGAGTGTATATGGGGTGATCACCCCCCTGTCATTGATCACCCCCCTGTAAGGCTCCTCTCAGACGTCCGTATGTGTTTTGCGGATCCGATCCATGGATCCGTGGATCCGTAAAACACATACGGACATCTGAATGGAGCCTAACAGGGGGGTGATCAATGACAGGGGGGTGATCAAATAGTCTATATGGGGTTAATAAGGGGTTAATAAGTGAACTGGTAGCGCACATGCGTATCATGTTACACATGCATGGTTTGCCTTTTTAATTCTGCTCTCTCTTGTCTCCTCCCCTCTTCTTCATTCTGGCTACCCCCCTCATCTCAGCTACTTGCTCAGTTAGCTACTCACAGCATGATTTTTTGACCTATCCATTTGTTCATCGGTGTATGATCTGCAAAGCTTGGAATAAACTTCTTCACGATATACAAGGTGTCGTTTGGATCGAGTCACTGTCGGCCAATTCACCTAAGATTGATGGTTACCGCTATCTCAGCAAAACTGTAAGTTACAGAGATCACACTTTCAATGCTTAGATTGGAGAGGCAGAACAGTCAAAAAATCAGTGAAGGGATCTTACAAGATCTGCAAAATATCTTTCATGGGATCCTTGCTAGCTATGCATGTATAGTGAGATGTATATGGACACTGGAATATTGCAGAATATATGTACAAGCCTGTATACTCCAGCCAGCAAGCAAATCTCAGCATAAGATTCATCAGTTTTCTGCAGATTATTGAAGAAACTGTTCATGCAACTGTTATTTAACCACCTCAGCTCCCCTAGCTTAAACCCCCTTAATGACCAGATCACTTTTTACAATTCTACACTACACTACTTTCACGGTTTATTGCTCAGTCATACAACTTACCACCCAAATAAATTTTCCCTCCTTTTCTTCTCACTAATAGAGCTTTCATTTGGTGGTATTTCATTGCTGCTGACATTTTAACTTTTTTTGTTATTAATCAAAATTGACTGAAATTTTTCCCAGAAAATTACATTTTTCACTTTCTGTTGAAATTTCTTTTCAATAAAAACTACATTTCTATATACATTTTTCTCAAAATTTATTGTTCTACATGTCTTTGATAAAAAAAATGCAATAAGTGTATATTTATTGGTTTGGGTAAAAGTTATAGCATTTACAAACTATGGTGCAAAAATGTGAATTTGCGCACTTTGACTTTCTGAGCACCTGTCATGTTTCCTTAGGTTCTAAAAATACCCAGACAGTAGAAACACCCCACAAATGACCCAATTTCGGAAAGTAGACACCCTAAGGTATTTCGCTGATGGGCATAGTGAGTTCATGGAAGTTTTAATTTTTGTCACAAGTTAGCTGAATTATTTTTTTCTTACAAAGTCTCATATTCCACTAACTTGTGACAATTTTTTTTTTTTACATGAACTCACCATACCCCTCACGGATAACTTCGGGGTGTATTCTTTCTAAAATGGGGTCACTTGTGGGGTATTTATACTGCCCTGGCATTTTAGGGGACCTGAAATGTGAGAAGTAGTTTGGAATCCAAATGCCCTGTGAAATCCTAAAGGTGCTCTTTAGAATTTGGGCCCCTTTGCACACCTAGACTGCAAAAAAGTGTCATACATGTGGTATCGCTGTACTCAGAAGAAGTAGGGCAATGTGGTTTGGGGTGTATTTTTACATATACCCATGCTGGGGGAAATATCTCTCTAAAAGACAACTTTAACCATTTTTTTTTTTTACACAAAGTTGTCATTTTACAGAGATATTTATCTCACCCAGCATGGGTATATGCAAAAATACACCCCAAAACACATTACCCTACTTCTCCTGAGTACGGCGATACCACATGTGTGACACTTTTTTGCAGCCTAGGTGCGCAAAGGGGCCCAGATTCCAATGAGTATCTTTTAGGAGGGCATTTTTAGGCATTTGAAATCTCACGCTTTAGGGCCCCTAAAATGCCAGGGCAGTATAAATACCCCACATGTGACCCCATTTTGGAAATAAGACACCCCAAGGTACTCCGTGAGGGTCATGGCGAGTTCATAGAATTCTTTTTTTTTTTGGGGCACAAGTTAGCGGAAATTGATTTTTATTTTTTCTCACAAAGTCTCCCTTTCCGCTAGCTTGTGACAACAATTTCAATCTTTCATGGACTCAATATGCCCTCTCAGCGAATACCTTGGGGTGTCTACTTTCCGAAATGGGGTCATTTGTGGGGTGTGTTTACTGTTCTGGCATTTTGGGCGGGGCTAAATTGTGAGCAACCCTGTAAAGCCTAAAGGTACTCGTTGGACTTTACGCACCTAGGCTCCAAAAAAGTGTCACACATGTGGAATCGCTGCACTCAGGAGAAGTAGGGCAATGTGTTTTGGGGTGTATTTTTACACATACCCATGCTGGGTGAGAGAAATATCTCTGTCAAATGACAACTTTGTATAAAAAAAAAAATGGTAAAAGTTGTCTTTTAGAGAGCTATTTCACCCAGCATGGGTATATGTAAAAAAAACATCCCAAAACACATTGCACTACTTCTCCTGAGTACGGTGATACCACATGTATGACACTTTTTTTGCAGCCTAGGTGCGCAAAGGGGCCCAAATTCCAATGAATACCTTTTTAGGAGGGCATTTTTAGGCATTTGGATTCCAGACTTCTTCTCATGCTTTAGGGCCCCTAAAATGCCAGGGCAGTATAAATACCCCACAAGTGACCCCATTTTGGAAAGAAGACACCCCAAGGTATTCCGTGAGGGGCATGGCGAGTTCATAGAATATTTTTTTTTTTACACAAGTTAGCAGAAAATAATTTTGTAAGAGAAAAAAAAAACATTTTCCGCTAACTTGTGCTAAAAAGAAATAATTCTAGGAACTCGCCATGCCCCTCACGGAAAGTCTCCCTTTCCGCTAACTTGGGACAAAAAGTTAAATCTTTTATGGACTCAATATGCCCCTCAGCGAATACCTTGGGGTGTCTTATTTCCAAAATGGGGTCACTTATGGGGTATTCATACTGCCCTGGCATTTTAGGGGCCCTAAAGTGTGAGAAGAAGTCTGGAATATAAATGTCTAAAAAATTTTACGCATTTGGATTCAGTGAGGGGCATGGTGAGTTCATGTGAGATTTTATTTTTTGACACAAGTTAGTGGAATATGAGACTTTGTAAGATAAAACAAAAAAATAAAATATTCCGCTAACTTGTGCAAAAAAATAAAAAATCTTCTATGAACTCACCATGCCACTCAAAAGTGATCTTTATAGCGCCACAGCGATTTTACAGTGTTTTTGCAGTGATCAAAAAATTAATTTCTGTCACTGCGGTGGGGCGAACACTGATCGGGCGAACACTGCGTTTTTTGTAGAGCCTATAGAACATGCCCTATTCTTGTCCACAATTGCGGAGAAAAGGAATTTTCTATATAGTTCTGACAATGTGCGGATCCGCAAAATGCGGAAAGCACATTGCCGGTGTCCGTGTTTTGCAGATCCGCGGTGTCCATGTTTTGCGGATCCGCAAAACACATACGGACAGCTGAATGGAGCCTTACAGGGGGGTGATAAGGGGTTAATAAGTGACAGGGAAGGGGGTGTAGTGTAGTGTGGTTCTTGGTGCTACTAATTACAGAGCTGCCTGTGTCCTCTGGTGGTCGATCCAAGCAAAAGGGACCACCAGAGGACCAGGTAGCAGGTATATCAGACACTGTTAACAAAATAGCATCTGATATACCTTTCAAGGGTTAAAAAAAAAAAAAAAAAAAAAATCGCATCCGGATCCTGTGAACGCGTGCTCCTGTGTGCGCGCGTTCACAGGAAACCTCGCCTCTCGCGAGATGACGCGCCGGCGCGTCCAAGAGGAATAACAACCCTGCGTGCGGTGGTCCTGAGGCGGTTAATCAGCTCATAGACTGTCTGTATTGTCACATGCATTCTGCCTGAAAGTCAATCTTAGCTCTGTATGCAATCAAAACTAACTTTGCAGCAGCCGTTGCTAAACTTCTCTCCGATTCCCCCTCCCTCTGGTTGCCTAAGAAACCCTCTCCCAGAGCCAGAAGATTGATACATTTCTATGCAAACACATACCTTGTGATTTAACCCTCTGCTTGCCATCACAATGCACCAGCAAGGCAATGTACAATCTGAGGAACCTAATACACAGAAACAACCTGAACTTCCAACAGATCAGGAGTCAGATCCTCAAGGCCACATAAAACAATAACGTTTAGTGAAGCCAACCTGGAAATTCCAAGAAAACTATGAGGCTGACATAGACGATCTGCTGCAGAACATCAGTCACTCATGGTCTAAAACTATTGAATGCATGTCAGCTCTGTCTCAACCAACTCATAAGGTATTGCACCTAGAGGGCGCTGTTAAGCAGTTGAATGCTGCCTATGAGAACTACCAAAGACTGCTAAAGATGCTGCTCTCTTAAAGCGGTACAACACAGAAAATTCCTTAAAAGAATTACAGGAATTGAATGAGCTCAATCTTGAAAGAGACGATCTAGTAATACAAACAAGGACAAAAACAGATGTAAAAATCGCACATCTCCATGAATCTAGATCCCATCTCTCCACAACTTCTAAGCGCTCCACACGATCTTCAAAATCCTTAAGATCAACATCTTTTACTCTTAGCCAACGTCTCATCAAAGCCCGCACTGATGCAGAAGCTTCTAAAATCCAGGCAGTTTTTGCCCAAGAGAAAGCAAGAATGAAAGCTGAGGCTACACAGAAGAAAGCAGAAATGGAAGATGCGGCTGCACAGAAGAAAGCGGAAATGGAAGCTGCGGCTGCACAGAGGGAAGCAGAAATAGAAGTCTTAGAAAAACAATGTGAGCACGCCAAAGACATGGTAAGACTAAGAGTCTTAGAGTAGGCTGTAAGTGACAATGAAAGAAGTATCAGTAGCCATCACTCTGTTATATGTTATGCATCAGTGTCATCACAGACCTCATCAAAACTCCATCACTCTGTCATAGCAGCCAAAGAACTCAACCAAGGTGTTGTCTCTACATCTATTACACATTCTCAAGTGGCAGAAACGGGTACGAATAGAAATGACCTACCACACTATTGCACTAACCTGCCACCCTCTAACCAATCCACTACTATGCGGCTACAAACCAACACACCTTTGGACCGTATAGCAGCTCCAGTGTTAAACACCTCAGCACCATCTTATGTTCGCAAGTCACTCAATGTCAATGTACCAGCTACGGCAACTAACTTTGTTCCGCCTGTAATTGTATACCCAAAGTCTGAAAACACAGACATGTCGCAGTTTACCAAGTACATCCTTCGCTAAGAACTCACTAGGACGGGCCTCACCATGTTTGATGACAAACCTGAAAAATCACCTTTAAAGCAACAATCAGCTAATTAGATATCACTGTTGCAGAAGAATTGGATCTACTCATCAGGTGGCTAGATCCTCAGTCAGCTGAACATATGAAGAGACTTAAAACTGTTTGCATTTTCAATCCTGCTGCAGGTCTTGATGCTGCTTGGGACAGACTTGATCATAGCTTTGGCAGCTCTGAGGCCATTGAAGATGCCTTACTCAAAGGTTGCAAGGCGTCCCAAGGATGACAGCTAAAGACAATCTAAAGCTTCAAGAACTTAGTGATCTTCTACTAGAGCTTCAACTAGCTAAGGCTGACACCCACCTACCCGGTCTTAGTTACCTTGACAGCCCTCGTGGCATCAACCCTATTGTCCTTAAGCTAGCATATGGTATCCAAGTAAATAGGTTAGTCAAGGATCTACTTACAAGAAAAGGTATGGAGTAGCCTTTCCTCCCTTTTCCTACTTTTGTACCTTCATAAAGGAAATTGCGGACTCTAAGAATGACCCAAGTTTCTTCTACGGTGACTGTAACCCTCTTAGTCCACCTTCTCTAGGACTTGCAAACACACGCATAACGCACAGAGACCGCAGGGGTCCAGTGTCAGTGAAAAGGACTGATGTTCAACCTGCACCTGCTATGGTTCTTCCGAAGACTGGACAAAACAAGAAACTTGAAGATCCGAATCACCAATGTCCCATACATAACAAGCCACACCCACTTAAGAAGTGCATTGGCTTCAGAAAAAACCTCTACAGGAATGCAAGGAACTTTTAAAGGAATTTGGAGTTTGTTTCCGCAGAGCACCTGCCAAAAGAATGTAAGGCCATTATTAAGTGCATAGAATGCAGTAGTAACAACCACGTTCAAGCCCTTAATTTGTACCAACACAGCACTACTCCATCCAATGACATTCCCCCCAGGGCAAAGCTTGGCGGGGAGCACGCTGAACAAACAGCAACCTCCACCCCAGTGTTCTCAACATGCACTGAAGTCTGTGGGGAAGGACTTTGTGGGAAATTCTGCGCTAAAATATGCTTGGTTCGCGTATACGCAAAGGGCAAACTCGAAAGGGCCGTAAGACTGTATTCCATTCTCGATGACCAGAGTAACTGATCTCTCACAAGTACAAGGTTTTTTGATCTCTTAGGCATAACAGGAAGCGCTCTACCTTATACACTAGGTACCCTAGGTACTTGTGCAGGGATTACAGAAGTCTGGGGTAGAAGAGCCAGTGATCTTGTAGTTACTCCTCTCAACGGCAACTTGGAAATACCCTTGCCTACTATCATTGAGTACAATCAGATCCCAACTAACAAAGAAGGGATTCCCACTCCTGAATCTGCCTTGCACCATACTCACTTGAAAGACATAGCTGATCAAATACCAGCCTTTGATGAGAATGCTGATATCCTATTGCTACTCGGGAGAGACATCCTAAGGGTGCACAAGGTGCGCCATCAAATCAACGGCCCACATGATGCACCTTACGCCCAGCATCTGGATCTAGGCTGGGTCATTATTGGCAACGTCTGTCGTAGCAACGCCAGGAAACCTCTCTCGGTTTCTTCCTTTAAAACTCATGTCCTGCCCAATGGACGCACTACTTGCTTTCCAAGACAACAACATCACTATAGTGTGAAAGAAAGACTGTGTGTCAAAGGTACCCCAGAGCGCATCATACTCGATGATAGGAAAGCATTTATCTTTCGGGATGACAATATTGGTAACACAGTGTTTGAAGTAACCACAAAAGACAATGAGTTAGCAGCCACAATGGAAGACAAGGAATTCTTGAGAACCATGAGTAAAGAGTTCTATCAAGATGGTTCTAACAGCTGGGTGGCGCCGCTACCATTCCGCACTCCAAGGAAGAGAATTCCAAATAATAGACAACACGCAGAGTCACGGTTCATCTCTTTAAAGCGCAACCTGAACCGGAACTGAAGAAACATTTTGTCGACTTTATGCAGAAGGTGTTTGAGAGAGATCATGCTGAACCTGCACCCCCTCTTATACAAAGAGAAGAATACTGGTACCTACCGTGTTTTGGTGTCTATCATCCTTGCAAGCCTGACCAGATTAGAATGGTCTTTGACTCAAGCGCTCACCATGAAGGTGTTTCTCTCAATGACAATCTTCTCTCTGGACCCAATCTGAACAACAACCTCTTGGGAGTCCTACTCCGCTTTAGACAAGAGCCAATTGCCATTATGGCCGACATTCAACAAATGTTTCATTGTTTAATCATCCGTGAACATAATAGAAACTTCTTCAGGTTCCGATGGTATTGCAATAATGATGTCAACAACAGGGTCATAGACTATCGGATGAAAGTTCACATGTTCGGCAATAGCCCTTCCCCAGCAGTTGCAATTTATGGACTGAGAAAAACTGCCCAAGAAGGCGAACAGGAGTTCGGGACGGATGCATGTCAGTGTCACGGCAGACGAGCACTCAGACACACAGACAAACCAACAACCAGGCTCTAGGTGAGATGCAGGGGAAGGGTCACCTTCTAGCTAATCCCTGACTTCTCTCCCTGCACTGCTCAGCCCACATTCAGACCTTGGTGGTAGGAATGATGTGTCCCTGTGCCTGGGCTAAAACACCCTAAATTCCCTGAGATGGTGAAAAGGGGAAATAGGAGCAGCCTGCTTGCACAGAACCTGGATGGGAGAGATGAACCAAACACAACCTAGAAAGCAAACAACAAAAACTGAAACCACACTTATCTTTTCTGAGCTGGAACGGACAACCTTCCTTCCTTGCTTGCTTCCAAGGCGAGACTGATTTCTATAACCCGCCCAGAGCACTGGAATTGAGAGCTATTTAAACTAATGACCCCACCCAGTGCACCTGATGGGAGGCGGATCCAGCACGACTCCAAAGCAAAACACTAAACACGTGCTGCTATTCTGGCCGAACTCCTGTCACAACCAGACAGCTGAGCAGCTCTGACAGAAGCCTTTCAGAACTTTCACCTTGAGTTTTCTTTGTTTTGGTTTTCAGTTCCTCATCTCGTTAGCCTCTCTCAGCTGTCATGTAGTTGGACTGATTGCATCCCTTTAAATTCATCCACATAATGCATTAGTGTGTGGTTTATACAGCTTCCTGGAGTGTGTGTGCATGCTGATCCTATTTCCCCGTCTTCTACAAGTTAAGTGTTGTACATTCATTTGTGATTTTCTGTTTGCTGGATCATCCACCATTGAGATTATCGCATAGGCTGAGCAGTAAGGGAGAGAGCCAGGTCTGATGCAGGGGTCTCCCTTTTTGTTCCTTAGTTTTGGATCCAGTGAGTCATATATTTATTTTGCATTGTCTTGTTTCCTGTACACCTTCCGTGACATTATAAACTGCCAAAACCGTCTCAAGCATGGATCCGGTTTCACTTTTGACTGAACACTTCCAGGGTCTTTCATTGGAGGTAGCTGATCTCCGTAAGACTCTTTCTCAGTTTCTAGTGACCGGTTCAGCTTGCGTTCATGGAGTTTGGCATCCTCTTCTCCCTCACTGCAAACTCGGTATCGGAGGCTAGCATGGCGTATGCCTCTTCAGCTATAGTCATTGGGATGAATGAGACATTTTTTTTTTTGGGGGGTGTGAAACGTGTAAACCTTTATTTAGTGTGAGGGATGTGTATGTAGTGTTTTCACACATGAAGGGGCTTTTAATAAATTTCTAATTAAATTTAGAAGAAAAGTTGTAAAAAAAAAACTGTTTTATGCGAATATAAATTTTTTGCACAAACTGAGCAGACGCGATCAGTAATGGACACAAATTGCACTTACGCAGATGGTGTGTTCGTGCAAAAATCTAAACTGACACTAACTGAAATTGAAAATCAGCACAAATAATCCGCAGGTGCTAGTCAGGCAGCAAAAATAGTGCACGGACCAATTTGTGTCCGTAAAAAAAGGATGGGGGGGGGAGGGGGGTGGAAAGGGACAAGGGATCTGGAACAGCTACAAATAACAAAAAATCTGTGCAGCTATTTCAGATGTTGTTGTTCTTTTCAGCAGCAAAAGGGTTAAATTTGTAGTGGTGGTACAGCACAAGTCCCAGCAAGCCACAGCAGAACAGATCCTCTGCATGCAGTAATCAGCTAGAATGGCTGCTTGCAGGGAAGTTCAGCCTCTTCCTGTGCAGCTATAGCGCTGCCATTGGCTGGAGCGTTGTTCCAGCCAATCACAACGCTGGCAGGGGACCCAAAAACTGGTGTCCCCTGCCTCACCTAGGATGTGACCGATGCTGACCAGTTCAGCAACATCCACCGTCCCCTGACCTCCACCTGACCCTCCCCACAACTGCTGACAGCTTCCTGGGCTGCGATGTGACCAACACATTGATCAGCCAATTGCAGTGCTTGGAGCTGCAAGGGGGTGGATCGGCACCATGCTGCTCTTTCCTGGCATGGCCTGGCCTGCTAGTAAGAGCAGCCATGGTGCAGCGATTCCACCCCGATCTTCCCCCAGAGACCCACAGACCTCATGAAGTACATGTATGTCATGGTTCTTTAAGTCCCGTCAAAATATGACGAACATGTACGTCATGGGTCCTTAAGGGGTTAAAACAGCACACAGCAGCTATGGTGCTCGCGATCAGCCGCCATATTTAAATAACCACCCACCAAGGTATATTTACCTTGGGTGGTCAGGAAGGGGTTAAAACATTGTAGCAGTAAACGCTGCTCCTCAATGATCCACAGGGCGGTGTAATGTGCGCGTCCGTTAGGCCATTGTTGGTGTCGAGGGCAGTGAGCGTTGGAGGCTTCATCCGAAGTCGCTTAGTTCTAAACTTAGAAGAAATACTGTACAGTGATTTGTCTCCGTACAGTATTAGAATGTATGGGCTCCGAGGAGCCAAAGTAAGGTATTCACGAAGTTGCGAGAGACTTTATTGAATAACTCAGGTAGTTGATTTTTAAAGTGGAAAAACACTTTAAAACTTGAAACTAAACTTCGGTTCAGAGATACTAGACTGGACCGAAACAGAGTTCAGTTTCTAGTTTTAAAGTGTTTTTCAACTTTAAAAATCAACTACCTGAGTTATTCAATAAAGTCTCTCGCAACTTCGTGAATAACTTACTTTATCTCCTCACGGCCCATACATTCTAATACTGTAGGGAGACAAATCACTGTACAGTATTACACCGACGTTTTGAACGAAGAAACTTAGGATGAAGCATCTGAAGCTCTCTTCGCTCAACACTGACCATTATAGACGCCTGCGTCCGTCTCTATGCACAGCTACAAGCGCCTAGAACACAGAAGAACTGGAAAAGAATAAATAAATAAATGAATGAACAAAAATATATAGAATACAATTTTTTTGTTTCAACAATAAGTTTTTATTAAAAACAGTCAAACGGGCAGCTTTTACTTTGACTTGTACAATAGAAAATATATAAGAATAAATATCGGGTGCGGAGAACATACAGAAAACCTTTTCTATTCAGTAAAAGATGGCACATACAACGTGGCCTCCCCAGATAGCAGCCCGAAAAGAAAATCACACTGCACCCCCCTATAAAATCACACTGCACCTCCCCCCGCATAAAAAAAAATAAAAAATCACACTGCACACCCCCCCGCATAAAAAAAAAAAAATCTTCTCCATGTCTCGTGCAGCTATGGACGGACTGGCTGCACATCAGAGCGAGGTTCAGGGGGTGTGGCTTCAGATTGTTTAAAAGATAGGCAGATCTACTTAAAGACATATATTAGGAAATGTATTTTTTCCCTGCCTCCCACACAGTTGCTGAAAATACATGGAGAGTGGCCAACCCCTTTAACTGATAAGTTTTAGTGCAGGGATCTGTGTAGGGCATATAGGGATAGGGAGTTAGGCCTCTTTCACACAAACGTTTTTTTTTTTTTTCGTTTTGCAGGCCGTTTTTAGCGTTCTGTATACGAAACTATTCATTTCAATGGTTCCGCCAAAAAAACGGAATGTACTCCGTATGCATTCTGTTTCCGTTTTTCCATTCCGTTGAAAGATAGAACATGTTCTATGGGTCCGTATTTCGCGGGTCCGTATGCTATGCCCTGCCCACCTAGCCATGTGTTTTGTGTTTATCAACTTTATCAGAGCACATGTGCAGGTGCTGAAAACTGCTCAAACCAGTTCGGCTTGTCAGGAAAGGCTGCCAAGCATGGATGTGGCCAAGCTGCTGAGTTTAATTAAGGAAAGGCCCCAGCTATGAGACACCCGGACAGACAGCTACCACGACAAATTCCTAGAGGATCGTGGCTGGGAGGAGGTAACCCAGGAAATGTTTGCCAGACATTGGGAGAGGGCCAATCCCGCCAAATGGAAAAAATTTGGTAAGCCTACCCATGTGTATGTGTATTTCCTTGTGTATTTAATAAAAGTGTGCTATTCTCTATAATAACTTATTATTAGATGCAGTCTATTTATCTGAATGTCTAGAAAGGAAGTATTAATTCTGTTGGTAATGAAAGTCCGCTATGATGACGTAGGAATATTCACGAGTTGCAATCTGTATTAAGAACGCCACCTTTTCAAATGCATTGTATATATTTTTTAACCCCATAGTGACTGTGCATAATGTTATTAAAGGAAACCAGTCATCACTTTCTAACCCTATCTATCAGCCCACTTTTCTATTAATACGTTTTAATACATTAACAATCATCTTCAAATCAATTCTGAACGAACTATCATTTTAGAGAAAAACCGAAAATAAATATATGTAAATATATGTAAATGATCCTTACATGAGTCCTGTGTCTGCCATGATTCAGAGATGAGTCCAGCTCTCCTTGACTCTCGGAGCCCAGCCACGCCTCTCAAATGAATGAGATACACCCTCATCTCCACCCCTTCTATTCTAAATCGCAGCTACTCTATCCTTGTTTCCTGGTTGCTAGTCTAGTTTAATGCACGTCACTTCCTGCGCGCCGATCAAGAGCTTGCAGCATAGAGAAGCACTCATCACCAGCTGTGTTTATTAGGAGGTAATTATCAGTGATTTGGCTTCTATGCTTTGAATGTTCCGTTGCCTCATTGCTCAGCCTGCAGTGGTTGGAGACTCTGTGTCCTTACATTGTTATGTCTGCCTTTCATGTCTGCCTCCTGTATCAGCCCCGAGTCTATTATCTCGCTTCAGAGGTCAGGGGTAATGTTATCATTAATTGTTTGTCCAACATGTATTCTAAATCCAGGAGCAGTAAATAATCATCTTAGGCTACTTTCACACCTGCGTTCAGGTGTCCGCTCCTGAGCTCCGCTAGCAGTGCTAGCCATGTGGGAGCATGCCTGCTGTTATTAGCCCCCTGCATTCCTGCACAGCAGTGCCAGCCATGTGGGAGCATGCCTGCTGTTATTAACCCCCTGCATTCCTCCGCCTGCACTGCAGTTCCAGCCATGTGGGAGCATGCCTGCTGTTATTAACCCCCTGCATTCCTGCATAGCAGTGCCAGCCATGTGGGAGCATGCCTGCTGTTATTAACCCCCTGCATTCCTGCACAGCAGTGGCAGCCATGTGGGAGCATGCCTGCTGTTATTAACCCCCCTGCATTCCTGCACAGCAGTGCCAGCCATGTGGGAACATGCCTGCTGTTATTAACCCCCTTGCATTCCTCCGCCTGCACTGCAGTTCCAGCCATGTGGGAGCATGCCTGCTGTTATTAACCCCCTGCATTATTTCTCCTACGCAGTAGTGCCATGTGTGACAGGAGAGAGCAGTAGTCATAGATGTGAACCTGACCAAGTTGATTCTGTTTTTTCATCCTCTGAAGGCACTAAGTATGGGAAAACTACTCTGAATGGGGCAATTGTTTTCCAAAATACATAGAACAAGGCACATGGCTGCACCTATACTGTGAAGGGGTTACAAATTAGAACTCTGAAGTAGAGCTCATCGAATTTCGTATTTTTGTTGTAAAAGCAGAATTGCGTTATGAATTGTTACCACGGACCATAATGCAATTCCACGACCGTTATAGGCATTCCGTTATTCATTCCGTCACAATGGAAGTCTATGGTCTGCATAACGGAAATGGGCCAGATCCGTTATGCAGCCCACAGACTTATATTATTATGGAATAGATAATGGAATGGCTCTATAGGACGTAGAATTGCGTTATGGTCCGTGGTAACAGAATTCATAATGCAATTCTGCATTTAACAGCAAAGTGTGAACGAATTTCTAAATACGAAATTCACCAATCTTTACTCCGAAGTTATCATTTTGGGCTAGTGGAAGCATCTGAACTGATGCAGGTTGCAGGGGCGTACATAGAAATCACTGTGCCCCATAGCAAGAATCTAAATTTGGCCGTTTGAACCCTTTTATTGCACATTCCAAAACCCATTTAATGCTCTCCTTTTACTCAATGAACTGTGCTTGCTACTGCGTTATAATGTATACCTTCAGGGCTGGACTGGGATAGCAAAACAGCCCTGGCACGCCATAAAGGTATAATAGATGCAGTGTCTACAGGTATATAGTATATACTTCAGAGTTTTGATATGTGAGGTATAGGGAATATTATATGCAATGTGTACAGGTATATATATTATATACAGTAGTGTGTTGAGATGTGAGGTACAAGGTATTATATATGCAGTGCGTACAGTTATATAGTATACTGCAGTGTATTGGATCTTTATAGTTTGGAGGCTTTTGAAGAGAAGTGGCAGATGAGGTTTAACACTAACACATGGAAGATAAGGAATTTTAGAATGGGTTGCATCGAAAGGGGCATAGATGCCCGTGATAAGAACATAGTCCTTCCACTTTACACATCACTAGTCAGACCACACATGGAGTACTGTGTACAGTTCTGGGCTCCTGTAAACAAGGCAGACATAGCAGAGCTGGAGAAGGTCCAGAGGAGGGTAACTAAAGTAATAACTGGAATGTGGCAACTACAGTACCCTGAAAGATTATCAAAATTAGGGTTATTCACTTTAGAAAAAAGATGACTGAGAGGAGATCTAAGGAGATCTAATATGTATAAATATATCAGGGGTCAGTACAGAGATCTCTCCCATCATCGGCAAAAAAATTAACTCGATTGCACATCAACATGCTATGCTTCGATCTCATATCTGCTACTCACAATGAACCAGCGCTACTTGGCGCATGTGTACCGCCTCCTATGCTACATGCTGACTGAGGCATTAGTATACATTTAGATCAAAAGGTATAAGCCCAATCACCATGCCATGTTTGCACCTACTGTAAATTTGTCCCCTCATCTCTTTTTCCCCAGGACTGTGACGAGGGGACATCCTCTGCATCTGGAGTAAAGAAGGTTTGTACACCTGTATTGTACGGTGTATAATAATATATGCAGTGTGTAAAGCTATATACAGCAGTGTACTAATACAGTATGTGAGGTATGAGGTTTAATAGATGCAGTGTAAGTGCTCCAGACTAAAAAAATGACCTAGGAGCCATTGGCTCCTAAACGGAAAAATTCTAGGAGCCAAATTACACGCGCTTTGAGTTCAATGCTTGGTCCGAACTCGTGTGAAATGGACCGAAAATTGAATATATAGTGAAGGGAAGGTAACATATTGATTGTTTCCTTATGTGTCCTCCCGCACTGTGTCTCTTTGTCTGTGTATACAATACCTCCTTCCTCTATTGTCATTGGTTCAGCCATTTTGTGTTCCCTTCGGTGCTTTTATACTTTATGGTCCCTGCTTCACAGCAGCCTGCTGTATGTTCTTCGTTGAGCGCCTGTCTCCTGTGAGCCTGCCTCCGCGTTGTCTACACTGAAGGTAGAAATCTTTGGAGCAGTGTGGTCTCCGCAAGAAGGAGACAAGGAAGTGTGCCTTTTAAGGGAGGAAGCCATAATATCAGCTCCTGGTAATGTATCAGTTACAGTATGCAGTCAGTTAGACTATTCAACTTACTATGTGGATGCCGAAGTGTTTAGGAAGGCAGAGTTTAGGACTTGTGTAAAGCGGCGTGACTAGTGTGTATTTTATTTTTTATTTTTAACGCAGCCAAGTTCAATAAAGCAGCATGTTTAACTAATCAATATTTTTGCCTGACTCTATGCTTGAATTAAAAAATCATTAATGTTGTATGTTATTTTATTTTTAGTTGTAGGTTCAAAACCAGAAATTAGGATTTTATTAAAGGTAACTATGATTTTAATAGTGCACCCTGATTATCTCTTGAAGATTGTGGCTGATGAAGATGGATATGCGTTCAATGTTTTCATGCAATTACGCCTGAGGTAAGCTTGATGATTTCAAACGAATCGTTAATTCAGTTTGTATGCCAGCAAACATATTATTTGTTTATCTTTATATTTTTTTTTGAAATCTTGATTCTAAGAGGATTTGTACCTCTTACACCTGCTGACCTGTTTCATGTTTGTTTGGCTGCAGAAGGTATCTGTGTTGGTCCCATGTTCTACCGTGCCTGCATAGCACTGAGAAATGAAATGGAATCTGTCAGCTTCAAAACATTAACAAAACTCGAGTAAGCAGTGTCTGAGTGACGGTTGAGTCCGGTTATTTAATATTTTTCTTCATTTTCACTTGAATTCCAACACTGTGCTCCCACAAACCCCCAGTAAAATCCATTGAGAATGCTCCTCTTTGAGTCGCCTATATTATGTGCATAATCTCGAGTCCTCTTAATGCATTTTACTCCTGGTTTGTCAAAGAACAATGACGGAATTCTAGTGAGTATGAAGTTAAAAGTTACATAAACGGACTAGCCAAAAATTATATTATACAACGCTTGTGCTACTTTCGTGCTAGTGTTTTAGTTTTCCGGTATTGAGTTTCGAAATCGGGTCTCAATACCGGTAATAAAAAATATGCTTCAGTTTGAGTGTATGCTTCAGTGTCAATGGGTATAAAACTGAACTGACCAGAACACTCCAAAATGCATTCCGTTCCATTCCCAGACCGGAGAACAAACCGCAACATGTTGTAGTTTGCTTTCCGTCCTGGGATGTGGAGCAGTAAAAATCCTAGTGTGAAAGTAGCCTTACTCTAGTTTAGAGCTGTTTTTTGCAGTAAACCTATTCACATATGCAAATGACACCCCGGGGAGACAGGATATTGCTTTAAAAAATATTATAATAATAACTGCACTTTTACTGCAATTGTCGTTCCCTCTCCACTTTTCTTGAAAGGGGCTATTAGTGCAAACCTTATAATAATTGGTTATGTAAATAAAATCATAGAGATAAAATCATAGAGATAAAATTAGTTGCTGACAGATCAGAGCTAATCAGAGCTTCTAGGTCTAACACCAACACCCCCCTGCATCTAGAGGATCAATTTTTACATATTTTAACATAAGTATTTCTTTCGGCAATGATGGCAGATTTGACCGCATGCCTTCAACAGCACGAAGCACCAAAAACTGCTCCACTAGTCATAGTTACAAATCTTCTTTATAATGTTATTTTGATTTGTTCCATAATTAATTTGTATTCTCTTTGTTCTTTACAGAAAAATTAAGATTTATAAAATGCCTTTGTGCGTCATCTCCAATTGCCTTAGTAAAACAGGGCGAAAGGGCCAGGATCCAAACATAATTTTGTACCCCTTTCTTAAAAAAATAGATAATATAAAAGAATGGCTTTTACAAACTGGAACTGATTTTGACAATGTGAATGTCTTGGCCATGAAAATACTTGAAGAAAACAAAACTAATAAATACAGAATGTGTTCTCTAAACTTCAAAACAGAATGCTACAAGATTACTCAAAGTGGGAAATTTTTGTTACCGGATGCCAAACCGACAGTTTTTGATTTGCCAGAAGATGGGGATAGTTTGATTTTGGATACCTTAAAGAAAAAGAAGAGTAAAAGGAAGAGACCTTTGGAATCAACTTCAGTGGAAACTCAAAAAATTATATTAATAAGCCTGGATCATACTTATTCGGTTTTAGAAACCTTGGATTCCGGAAACCAGTGTTCGATTGCAACTCAGACCGATTTCACCTTGCTAAACTCTACAATCATTTTTAGACCGGATACCGAACAACTTGTTGATGTGTGTGTGTGTGTGTGTGTGTGTGTAGACTGCCCCAAATCGGATTCAATTGGATTCAACAATCAAATTAGCAATTGTATGCCCGCCAACATCTATACCAGCACTCCAATCAAACCTACCAACGAATTTTCATCTCCACAAAAGAAACGTGCCAATTTGCAAATTTTACAGGTAAGAGAAGAAACAGAATGGGATGACAATATTATGGATGACATCATAACTCTTTCACTGATTGAAGAACAGTACAAAGAAACAGTGGACTTTACTACAGAGTCTATCCTGGCGAATGAAGAACAAAATCACGACAGCGATCTGGATTACATTCCACCGGATACATGTGAAGATTCTGAAATGGTCGGATTTGCTTCAATAATTTATGGTGAAAAAGACCTCGTCGTTCAAGAGTATCAGAGTCCATCGGAAGAAGACCAAGTTAATGAGAAGAAGTTGATCATATTTGAGTCCTGTCTAGACCATTTACTATACATGGTAAAATGTCAGTATTCTACAGAATGCAATTACACGGTAAAGTCCTTTTCAAAAATATACACTGGATCCTCTTGTTGGATAACAGGTAAGTGTTATCAAGGTCATAAATTCTTTATAATGGAGACACAACCTAAGGTAGGCAGCTTTTACTCTGGAAACTTATTATTGGCAGCATCTATTCTTTTCAGTGGTCAGAATTTTCAAAAGGTTAATGAATTATTTAGCATTCTTGGCCTTGTAACATTTTCTGAAAAAACTTTTTATTGTTATCAAAGCAATTTTTTATTCCCTGTAATAGATCTCGCCTGGCAGGAGGAAAAAAGTAAAACACGTGTTCAGCTACAGAGGGAGCCACTTTGTATTGCAGGTGATGGGCAATGTGACAGTCCAGGTCACAGTGCCAAATACTGCATCTATACGATGATCGATACTTTGACAGAGAAAGTCATAGACTTTGAAATTGTACAACGCTCCCAATGCTCATTGTCTGTTGCTATGGAAAAGTTTGCTTTTGAAATTGTAACGGATAGTATGATTTCAAATGGTTTTAATATAGTCATTTTTGCATCGGATCGGCATGTTGGAATTAGAAAAAAAAATATGCACCGATTATTCTAACATTAAACATCAATTTGATGTGTGGCATTATGCCAAGTCAATTAAAAAGAAATTGACAAAATCAAGTCGCAACAAGTTTGGAAAGGAAATTATACCATGGATTGATAAAATAGATAGACATTTTTGGTGGAGCATCCAAACTTGCAATGATGAAGTTCATAACCTAAAAGAACGATGGCTTTCTGTGTTGAAGCATATCTGTAATGAGCACACGTGGGAAGGTGATTTTTATACCCAATGTGGGCATGATCCTATTTGCCAGGAAAATGAGGAGGAAAAGGTATTCTGGCTCAACAAAGAAACAGCCCCCTTCTTGACCATACAAAAAATTGTAATCCACAGCTAATTTCAGATCTTTCTCACTTAGAAAACAATTGCCATACTGGTTCTATTGAAAATGTTCACAGTATGGCTTTGAAATACCGTACTAAAATAATTCATTTTGGAATAGATGCAATGGAGGCAAGGACCAAGCTTGCTATCCTTTCCCACAATCATAATGTGGGAAGACAGTTGGCCACAGTGAAATGTCCGAAAAAAAACACTGAACCCAAAGGAACATTTCGAACAAAATTGGTAGTCCCCAAAGGTAAAAATCGGTGGATAGTTAAAAACATTTATGAAAAAGTAAATGTCCAATATCTAGAAAAGGTGGCTGTATCAGTGTTGAAAATTGCCTAGGGAGAATTATCGCATAATTGGTCTTCCAGAACTCCTTCATTACCACCAAACATTTCCAATTTGGAAAGACCCAATAAAGAAGAGATTAAAAAGCAACAACACACAAGATACCGGTCAATCGCACGTTATCAAAATTAATTGGCCTGCCATTGGCTGTTCCTCTTGACATCGAAAGTTTTCATCAGCGCACAGGTAGAAGTGGCGGTGCGGGGAACAGGAGTGGCGCGGGTAGCCAAATAAGTACATTCATTGTGAGGGGCACAGTGTGTGGGAGTAAGGCATTTCATTGTCTTGGATAACCCCTTTAAGTTTTATAGGTTTTGAGGTTTATATTTATACTGTTATTTAAAAAAATTCTTCACATTTTATGCATATATGAAAAATCTTTAATCTAAAAAAAAATGATATTTTATTTTTTAAATAGATTCAATTCGTCATCCCCTACAATTTTATTATTAGGTAAGTAATGGCAATGGATTTGTATTCTTATGAAATCTGGTCTACATAGCTCATTGTTAAATGAGATTTGTGTGTGCTTCAACATCGCTTTCACTCCTCTAAACACATACTTATCACAGGCAAACAGATCAACTTAGTTTGACATACATTTCATCATTACTTTCAACTGGATTTGGCCACAAGACACATGAACGATTGAACATCTCCTCATTTAGAAGGATGCAGAGCTTCTGTCACTGTTGCTTGATCAATAATATGATATTTGTGTTAACATGGCAGACTGCCAAGAACTGTCTCCCACCATTGCATTCAATAGCCAAAACTGTAATTTAGTCTGCTTAGAACTGATATAATTGTTAATTTAGATTTTTTTTCTCTTTACAGGTTTTCTGGAAGAGTTTGTTGGAGGTAATTATTTGAAAAAATTGCCACAAATAAAATATAAACATTTATGAAAATAAAAATACAATTGGAAAAATAATATATTTAAATCATTCATTAAATATAAATGACTAAATCAACTATTTATAATCCTTTTGCCAGGTTTCCATTTATATTAGATTTTTTTTTTTTTTTTTAAATTAGTTAAAAAATATAGGTAGAATTGTATATCCCTAAAAAATAACATTTTTAGACCCTGGCACTGAGTCATACAATGAAAAAATGTTTTATAGGAGGTCGATTACAAATAAATTATATATTAGACCGTGTAGCTGAACAAAATTAAAATTAGACCGCAGATTAAAGCCCTATGAAAACACCAACACAGAATTAATTATCTGATCACGACACAATAATAACTCAATAAGACCTTAGTCCACAATAAAAGCTCTGATCGTAGTCTTCAACGCGTCCGTGGCCTCCGTAACTAATGTACGCTTAAATAATAAGGCAACTACTCATTAGTATTCACAAAATAATTTTTAGTGTTAATTTTTACCCAATTTTTGGTAAAAATAAAATTGTAAGTGCACTAAGATCCCTGGGCGACACTCTACGTAGCCTTCTACTTAGTTCTTATTTTTTTGGACCCATGAAAGATCCTCTTTAAAAAATAAATACCGATTTTAAATCTATTATATTCCAAATCAAATTCTCTATGAAAATATTTAATTAGTATTAATGTTTGTGACCAACTCCTTTAATTAGCAGATTTACCCTATTTACCAGTTTTAGTAAATTAACCACTTCAGCCCCGCTAGGTGAAACCCCCTTCATGACCAGAGCACTTTTTACACTTCGGCACTACACTCCTTTCACCGTTTATCGCTCGGTCATGCAACTTACCACCCAAATGAATTTTACCTCCTTTTCTTCTCACTAATGGAGCTTTCATTTGGTGGTATTTTATTGCTGCTAACATTTTTACTTTTTTTGTTATTAATCAAAATGTAACGATTTTTTTGCAAAAAAATGACATTTTTCACTTTCAGCTGTAAAATTTTGCAAAAAAAATGACATCCATATATAAATTTTTCGCCAAATTTATTGTTCTACATGTCTTTGATTAAAAAAAAATGTTTGGGCAAAAAAAAAATGGTTTGGGTAAAAGTTATAGCATTTACAAACTATGGTACAAAAATGTGAATTTCCGCTTTTTGAAACAGCTCTGACTTTCTGAGCACCTGAGGTTCTACAATGCCCAAACAGTAGAAAACCCCCACAAATGACCCCATTTCGGAAAGTAGACACTCTAAGGTATTCGCTGATGGGCATAGTGAGTTCATAGAACTTTTTATTTTTTGTCACAAGTTAGCGGAAAATGATGATGATTTTATTTTTTTATTTTTTCTTACAAAGTCTCATATTCCACTAACTTGCGACAAAAAATAAAAAATTCTAGGAACTCACCATGCCCCTCACAGAATACCTTGGGGTGTCTTCTTTCCAAAATGGGGTCACTTGTGGGGTAGTTATACTGCCCTGGCAATTTAGGGGCCCAAATGTGTGAGAAGTACCTTGCAATCAAAATGTGTAAAAAATGGCCTGCAAAATCTGAAAGGTGCACTTTGGAATATGTGCCCCTTTGCCCACCTTGGCAGCAAAAAAGTGTGACACATCTGGTATCGCCGTACTCAGGAGAAGTTGGGGAATGTGTTTTGGGGTGTCATTTTACATATACCCATGCTGGGTGAGAAAAATATCTTGGTCAAATGCCAACTTTGTATAAAAAAATGGGAAAAGTTGTCTTTTGCCAAGATATTTCTCTCACCCAGCATGGGTATATGTAAAATGACACCCCAAAACACATTGCCCAACTTCTCCTGAGTACGGCGATACCAGATGTGTCACACTTTTTTGCTGCCAAGGTGGGCAAAGGGGCACATATTCCAAAGTGCACTGTAAAAATCATGCGGACGTCTGAATGGAGCCTTACAGGGGGGTGATCAATGACAGGGGGTGATCAGGGAGTGTATATGGGTGATCACCCGCCTGTCATTGATCACCCCCCTGTAAGGCTCCATTCAGACGTCCGTATGCTTTTTGCGGATCCGATCCATGTATCCGTGGATCCGTAAAAATCATACGGACGTCTGAACGGAGCCTGACAGGGGGGTGATCAATGACAGGGCGGTGATCAATGACAGGGGGGTGATCAGGGAGTTTATATGGGGTGATCATGGGTGATCAGGGGTTTATAAGGGGTTAATAAGTGACGGGGGGGGGGGGGTGTAGTGTAGTGTGGTGTTTGGTGCTACTGTACTGACCTACCTGAGTCCTCTGGTGGTCGATCCTAACAAAAGGGACCACCAGAGGACCAGGTAGGAGGTATATTAGACGCTGTTATGAAAACAGCGTCTAATATACCTGTTAGGGGTTAAAAAATTCAGATCTCCAGCCTGCCAGCGAGCGATCGCCGCTGGCAGGCTGGAGATCCACTCGCTTACCTTCCGTTCCTGTGAGCGCGCGCATTTCACAGGAAATCTCGGCTCTCGCGGGAGGACGCGTATATGCGTCCACCCAGAAGAGCAGGACCGCCGGCAGGACGCAATCCTGCGTACGGCGGTCCTGAGGAAGTTAATGTTAACATTACATGAGCTATTACATTTTATATTGATATGAATAAATGTAATGTATAAAAAGTAGGTAGATTAAAAAATAACACCCTTTGTAAACTGACTTTATTTGATTACATTTTATTGTGGTTATTTGTGCAAAAAAATAAAATAAAAATGTAGAAATTATTACTGTGTCTTTGCATTCATTTACGTGTTTTGATTAAAACAATTTGTTTATTCAAGTATATCCAGATTTTACAACAAATATCTGGTTTAAATGACCCATATTGAAGTAAAAACATATTAAAAAAATAAGTCCGTTACAAAATTGACATTTTTGGATATGTAGACTTCAATAGATAGACCTAGATAGATGGTAGATATCCTTGATAGATAGGTCAAATTAGATGGTATACAGCAAAAGTAATGCAAATTCTGGGGGTTAGTATATTTTTTGAACGCTGTTGAATCTGACTGTGTGCCCCCACAAACTACCAGTCAAATGCAGTAAGAAGACTTATTTTCTCAAGAAAAAAAAAATGTATAGGCTAATATAGGTGTCTTTTACTCGCGGTGTATGTAACATCAACATAACGGATTTTGGGTATAGAGCTAAGGACATGGGCTGCTAGATTGCTCCTAGCACATCCGCAATATCCAGTCCCCATAGCTCTGTGTGCTTTTATTGTGCCATAAAAACAATTTTATAGATATGTAAATTAGGCTACTTACATTTCCGGAGCCCAGCTACGCCCAGCGTGAAGGAGCCCAGCACCGCCCCGCATACTCCGAATCTCCTCCCTGCTCACCAACGTCACAAAGCTAGAGCGATGTAAAAGCACACAGAGCGATGGAGACTGGGTATTGCGGACGTGCTAGCGGCCATCTAGCAACCCATGTCCTCAGCTCTATACACAAAATCCCATTGACAGGTTCCCTTTAAACGAATCCGAGGTCCCTTAAACTACATGCTCCTTACTATAGTTTGTAGAGTCTTTCAGAGCTGACATATTACCTTTAACATGATCATATAGACGGACATAACACCTTCGTTCTTACAGATTACGTAATCTAAAACTTTGCACTAATTACACTAGCCGACACGTTATATCGGCACATAGTAGTTAAAGGGAACTTGTCACTGGGATTTTGTGTATAGAGCAGAGGAAATGGGTTGCTAGATGGACGGTAGCACATCCGCAATACCCAATACCCATAGCTCAGTGTGCTTTTATTGTGTAAATAAAAAAAAAGATTTGATATGTATGAAAATTAACGTTAGATGAGTCCTGTCCCCGACTCATCTCACGTACAGGACTCATCTCAGGTTAATTTGTATATGTATGAAATCAGTTTTTTTACACAATAAAAGCACACAGAGCTATGGGGACTCGGTATTGCGGATGTGATAGCGGCCATCTAGCAACCAGTGTCCTTAGCTATATACACAAAATTCCGGTGAGAAGTTCCCTTTAAATAATTTCTTTCGTCACACTTACTTGCGTCCTGACTATGTGCTATAGCAAACTAGTGGTAAAATGCACTCAGAGTACTCCGTGGCTCACTGACATAATGCAGAGGACTTGCCGAAGAGTTTTGTGGGAGCACAACATCAGAATGGAAGTAAATTTGAAGATAAAAATTACATACTCAGCAACTAACATAGTAACATAGTACATAAGGCCGAAAAAACACAATTGTCCATCCAGTTCGGCCTGTTATCCCGCAAGTTGATCCAGAGGAAGGCAAAAAAAAAAAAACCCTGTGAGGTAGAAGCCAATTTTCTCCACTTTAGGGGAACTTAAACTTCCTCCCCGACTCCAATCAGGCAATCAGAATAACTCCCTGGATCAACAACCCCTCTCTAGTAGCTATAGCCTGTAATATTATTAAGCTCCAGAAATACGTCCAGGCCCCTCTTGAATTCCTTTATTGTACTCACCATCACCACCTCCTCAGGCAGAGAGTTCCATAGTCTCACTGCTCTTACCGTAAAGAATCCTTTTCTATGTTTGTGTACAAACCTTCTTTCCTCCAGACGCAGAGGATGTCCGCTCGTCACAGTCACAATCCTGGGGATAAATAGCTGATGGGATAGATCTCTGTACTGACCCCTGATATATTTATACATATTAATTAGATCTCCCCTCAGTCGTCTTCTTTCTAAAGTGAATAACCCTAACTAGGTTGTGTATTATATTTTTATACTGAATAACGGATTTTAGAACACATGGCTTTTAAGCCAGTTTTCATTAAAGGGTACCTGTCAACAGGATTTTGGGTATAGAGCTGAGGACATGGGTTGCTAGATGGCCGCTAGCACATCCACAATACCCAGCCAACATAGCTCTGTGTGCTTTTATTGTGTAAAAAAAAAAAAGATTTGATACATATGCAAATTAACCTGAGATGAGTCCTGTCCCTGACTCATCTCACGTACAGGACTCATCTCAGGTTAATTTGCATATGTATTAAATCATTTTTTTTTTTTTACACAATAAAAGCACACAGAGCTATGGGGACAGCAATCGAGGGAATAGGACGACGGTTCCCAAGGCCAAGGTAGCTATGAACCCAGCCGGTAAATACGCTGTTTTCCTCAGAAGCCTGATTTTTAAGCGTTGATCAATTAAAAATGAAAATAAAAATCATGGTTAGTTATGGTTCTTTTTTATTCAATACAAAGCTTCCAGGGTGGTCCCCTGTTCTTAGATGTGCGAAAGAGTCTCTATTGGACACAATGATGATACGGATTCACCTAGATGATCAATGTCTTCTGCACATTGACTCTTCCAGTTTAGATCATGGCCTCTATGCCTCTGGTGGTCAAATTGCATGAGTTGCTGAAATTTCTAATGGAGGTACTTCTCAAATTACAACCTCAATGCATCCACTGTACTTTGATTTACTCACATATCCTTTTAACACTTTTGTTTTTGTCATCATGTCCTTAACCCCTTAAGGACATAGGACGTACCGGTACGCCCTATTTCCCGAGTCCTTAAGGACCAAGGACGTACCGGTACGTCCTAACTTTAAAATCGGCATTCTGGCGCCCCAGGGGTTAATTTGAACAGGATGCCGGCTGAAATCATTCAGCCGGCATCCTGTCAAGACGCCAGGGGGGGGTCATGTGACCCCCCCCGTGTCGGCGATCGCAGCAAACCGCAGGTCAATTCAGACCTGCGGTTTGCTGCGCTTTTTGCAGTTTCTGATCGCGGGGATCAGAAACTTCAGAGTGTCTAAAATCAATATTGTACACCCCCCCTGCACCCCTGCACGATTTGATGGCGGTGGGTGGTGCAGGGGGGGGTGTCGCAGGCGGTGGGGGCGTTGCGGGAGGCGGGCGGTGCGGCAGGCGGGATTGCGATTCCCCCGCCCGCCTCCCATTGCATAATCGTTGGTGTACAGTGGGTATACCAGGGTGCCAGCACATTGCTGCCACCCTGGTATAAACGGCTGACATCGTTGATCCGATGTCAGCCGTTTAACCCTTTCCATACAGCGGTCCGTACGGACCGCTGTATGGAAAAGGTTAACAGTAAGAGGGAGCTCCCTCCCTCTCCGATTGGGGGGCTGCTGTGCCTTTGCAGCCCCCCGATGGAGAGGGAGAGAGCCCCCAGACAGCCCCCTGAAGCCCCGTCCTTACCCTTCCCCGTCTGCGAAGTTGTGGCAGACGGGGAAGGTTCCCATGGCAACAGGACGCCTGCTCAGGCGTCCTGCTGTCCATGGTGCTGAACAGATCTATGCTGAAAGCATAGATCTGTTCAGTGTAAGTAAAATACAGTACAGAAACCTATATAGGTTCTGTACTGTATTTTACAGACATCAGACCCACTGGATCTTCAAGAACCATGTGGGTCTGGGTCAAAAAATGTAAAAAATAAGTGAAAAAAGTTAAGATAAAAAAGAAAATTTATCACTGAATAAAAATTACAAAATAAAATACACTACACATATTTAGGTATCGCCGCGTCCATAACGACCTGATCTATAAAACGGTCATGTTACTTTCCCCGCACAGTGAACGCCATAAAAATAAAAAAATTTTGCCCACCTTACTTCCCCAAAAAGTCGCATGTACGCCCAAATAGTACCAATCAAACCGTCATCTCATCCCGCAAAAATGAGACCAAAAAACTATGGCTCTTAGACTATGGAAACACTAAAACATGATTTTTTTTTTGTAAAAACATACATAAATAAAAATAAAGTATACATATTAGGTATCACCGCGTCCGTATCGACCGGCTCTATATAAATATCACGTGACCTAACCCCTCAGGTCACCACCGTAAAAAAAAAAATTAAAAAAAAATTGGGAAAAAAATGAATTTTTTGCAATCTTGCGTCACAAAAAGTGTAATAGCAAGCGATCAAAAAGTCATATGCACCCCATAATAGTGCCAATCAAACTGTCATCTCATCCCGCAAAAAATTAGACCCTACTCAAGATAATCGCCCAAAAACTGAAAAAACTATGGCTCTTAGACTATGGAGACACTAAACAATTTTTTGGTTTTAAAAATGAAGTTATTGTATAAAACTTACATAAATAAAAAAAATTGTATACATATTAGGTATCGCCGCGTCCGTGACAAACTGCTCTATAAAATTACCACATGATCTAACCTGTCAGATAAATGTTGTAAATAACAAAAAAAAAAGTGCCAAAAAAGCTATTTCTTGTTACCTTGCCGCACAAAAAGTGTAATATAGAGCAACCAAAAATCATATGTACCCTAAACTAGTACCAACAATACTGCCACCCTATTCCGTACTTTCTAAAATGGGGTCACTTTTTTGGAGTTTCTACTCTAGGGGTGCATCAGGGGGGCTTCAAATGGGACATGGTGTCAAAAAACCAGTCCAGCAAAATCTGCCTTCCAAAAACCGTATGGCATTCCTTTCCTTCTGCGCCCTGCCCTGTGCCCATACAGAAGTTTACGACCACATATGGGGTGTTTCTGTAAACTACAGGATCAGGGCCATAAATATTGAGTTTTGTTTGGCTGTTAACCCTTGCTTTGTAACTGGAAAAAAAATATAAAAATGGAAAATCTGCCAAAAAAAGTGAAATTTTGAAATTGTATCTCTATTTTCCATTAAATCTTGTGCAACACCTAAAGGGTTAACGAAGTTTGTAAAATCAGTTTTGAATACCTTGAGGGGTGTAGTTTCTTAGATGGGGTCACTTTTATGGAGTTTCTAATCTAGGGGTGCATCAGGGGGCTTCAAATGGGACATGGTGTCAAAAAAAACTGTCCAGCAAAATCTGGCTTCCAAAAACCATACGGCGCACCTTTCACTCTACGCCCCGCTGTGTGGCCGTACAGTAGTTTATGGCCACATATGGGGTGTTTCTGTAAACGGCAGAGTCAGGGCAATAAAGATACAGTCTTGTTTGGCTGTTAACCCTTGCTTTGTTAGTGGAAAAAATGGGTTAAAATGGAAAATTAGGCCAAAAAATGAAATTCTCAAATTTCATCCCCATTTGCCAATAACTTTTGTGCAACACCTAAAGGGTTAACGGAGTTTGTAAAATCAGTTTTGAATACCTTGAGGGGTGTAGTTTATAGAATTGGGTCATTTTTGGGCGGTTTCTATTATGTAAGCCTCGCAAAGTGACTTCAGAGCTGTAGTGGTCCCTAAAAATTGTGTTTTTGTAAATTTCTGAAAAATTTCTAGATTTGCTTCGAAACTTCTAAGCCTTGTAACATCACCAAAAAATAAAATATCATTCCCAAAATAATGCACTTGGGCATCAGTGTTTCTCCCAAGTTCATATGTGCCCGCATTTCTTATCAACAACTATTTTAATATGTGCAATTGTGCCTCTAGGACAATTGGGGGGGGGGGGGGGCTAGATGGCCTTGACGTTACACAAAGGTTCAGCTCTATCTATAACAACTGCAATGCCCTCTGCACTTTGACAGGACCAGGCAGTGAAAAACATCATCAACCTCGTCCTGTCAAAGTGCAGAGGGCATGGCAGTTGCAGAGAGAGCTGAACCTTTGTTTAATGGCAATGCCCCCCTTTGTTCTAGAGGCTCATTTGAATATATTAAAACATAATTTTTCTCTGCAATGTAGGAACATTAAAGGGAACCTGTCACCGGGAATTTGGGTATAGAGCTAAGGACATAGGTTGCTAGATGGCCGCTAGCACATCGGCAATACCCGGTTCCAATAGCTCTGTGTGTTTTTATTTTGTTTAAATAAAACTATTTGATACATATCCACATTGGCCTGAGATGAGTCCTGTCCCTGACTCATCTCACACACAGCCTCATCTCAGGTTAATTGGCATATGTATCAAATTGGTTTTTTTACACAATAAAAGCACACAGAGCTATGGGGACTGGGTATTGCCGATGTGCTAGCGGCCATCCTGCAAACCATGTCCTCAGCTCTATACACAAAATTCTGCTTACAGGTTCCCTTAACATAGGACCAACAGATCTTCAGCTGCTATGTTCACATGTAACAGGTCATCCAGTTTTTGTGATCTAAATCTCCCTAGAGAGGTTGCAGGATAATAAAACATGGATTATAGACTCTTTTTTATGTTGATGACCATGTTTCATTGAGATCCTCTAGTGAATGGTGTAAAAAAAATTAATGTAATGCTAGCACATTTAGAATATGGGGCCAACACAGAGGAATTTATCTGAAAAAACTTAAAGAGGACAGATGCGCTGATTGCAGTAGTATGTCATTAATGAGCAAGTAATTCCCGAGAACAAGCATCATAATCGTTGCAGACGAGGCCTTGAAAAGAGTCAGATCTACAAGAAAAAAGTAAGAGTTATTCAGAAGCTTATGATCTCCCCTCCCATCTGCTGTTGACTGCCAGTTGGGAGAAAAGTAAGGAAAAGACTGTCAATCATCAGCAGATGGGTTGGGTGAGTTGAAGATGACAAATAACTCTGACTCTTCTCAGGTAGATTTGACTCTTTTCGAGGTCTGTGCTTCAATGATTATGATGCTGTTTCTTGGATGACCACTTACTTGTAACTCTTGAGTGACACACCGCTAAAATCATCATGTCTGTCCCTACTTTATGCTGCTCTGAGTTAGGGCAGCATAAAGTTCATGACCGGTTCCCTTTACTTCAGAGGTGTTCCACTCCGGAGCTTTATGATAACTGATTGGTGAGAATGGCCATTGAATGACCAGACAATCTGAGAAATATTCTGTCTTTAGCTTTACACCAATAGCTTATTCTCTCTCTCTGTCTGTAACAGCTGCGGAGTCAACAGTTAGATTCCCATGGCCAAACAGCAGACATGTACAGCGTGTGGAAATGTCCCTTCGTGCACCGCTGAGAGACAATTGGGTGAACCCAATGCCTCCTTCTCGGTTCCACGTTCTCCATAGTAGGCTGATATCCATGTTCCTGAGAAATCAGCCAGCACAAGAGAACCATTTCCTCCTCAGCCATAATGCAACAGAAAATTGTACTCAAAAACCAATGTCGCCAAAACACAGGATTCAAAGTACGCTCTCAATGCTGCACAAAGCTGAAGCTAATGGAGTCACAACGATCACATGGCCAAGTTAAATAGGGGGAGTGAAAGGGGATGTGGCCAAAAATGATGATGTCCAGTTTTTTTTTTTACTTCTGTATATGATCCTTATAAAACTGACCAAATACGGAAACCATACGGATATGTTTCCTAGCACATACAGAACAGACACAGAATGGAAACGGAAACACGACGGAAACAAAAAACGGAACAATGGATCCGTGAAAAACGGACCGCAAATCACTAAAATGGCATACGTTTGTGTGAAAGAGGCCTTAGGGACTTGAAAATACATCTAGATATAGATTAATAGTTTAGGTTAGTGTGGGATTTAGGGTAATTTTGTGTCTTTCTGTCCGTCCTTGTTAAAAAGTTTTGTTTTAATAGTTTTTTGTTTGACTGTCTGCTTGTTTCTGTGTTAGTTTATTTAAAAAAAAGTTTTTGGGGTGTTTAGCTGTGTTCTGTCTTGTCTTTGCAGCTGATTGTCCGAGTTCTTTGTGTTTAGATTTGTTATATCTGTTTGGTCTTCTTTACGTCTGATTGTCTGCGTTTTTTCTGTTTTATAGTTAGAAAAAAATAAACATAGTTTTGTTCTTTCTGTTTAGCTTTGTTACATCTGTCTTGTCTTTGCGTCCGATTGTCCGAGTTCTTTGTGTTTAGATTTGTTATATCTGTCTGGTCTTCTTTACGTCTGATTGTCTGCGTTTTTTCTGTTTTATAGTTAGAAAAAAATAAACATAGTTTTGTTCTTTCTGTTTAGCTTTGTTACATCTGTCTTGTCTTTGCGTCTGATTGTTCGTGTTTTTTGTGTTTTATAGTTAGAAAAAAAAAAAAGTTGGGTTCTTTCTGTTTAGCTTTGTTACATCTGTCTTGTCTTTGCGTCTGATTGTCCACGTTTTTTCTGTTTTATAGTTAGAAAAAGAATAGTTTGGTTCTTTCTGTTTAGCTTTGTTACATTTGTCTTGTATTTCCATCTGATTGTCTGCGTTTCTCTTTGTTAGTTTTATAAAACAAAAAAATAAGGTTTCGTTTGTTCTGTGTTTGTGTCTGATTGTCTGCGTGTTTCTGTTTGTCTTAGTTTATTGTCATAAAAAAACAAAAAAAAGTTTTATATTTTCTTTGAATTAGTTTGGTTTTTAAGTTAGGGGTTTTAATTTACGTTTATTGCTTTAATTTATTTTATTTTTATTTTTTTACATTACAAGTTAAATCTAATTTTTTTGACACACGTCCCTACCCCAATAAAGTTTTACCCCAAACACCTTTTAAATTAGTTTAGTAAATAAAATAAAACAATAATATGAGTGCATCGGGCCGTGCAGGCAGCAACGGTGGGGCCAATAGAGGAGTCAGTTCCGGTGCTGGACCGCTGCCAGCACGGGGCTGCTCCTCCAGTCAGGGACAGGCAGGAGCAGGTGGCAGGGGTGTCCGCCTGATCCGTGACTTTATTAGTTTTAGCAGCTGTCCAAGGGCCATACATTCGCAGGATCCCGAAACAGTGATGGCTCTGGTGGCTGACTCAAGTGCCACGGAGTCCTCAGCCCCAGTTCATAGCAGCAGCAGTAGCGGGAGATCTACGCCTCCTGTAGAAGCAACCCCACTACCACAGAATTATCCCCGCTCATGTTTGAAGACGAGGACACTGAGCTGGACATTCTGGGGAGGCAATGCAGGAGGCTGAATTACAGTTCAGCCCTCAAGATGGGCAGGACTTTTTTGAAGGGATGGGGGATAACGAGGAGGAGGAGGGGGTAACTACAATACATATCCCTTTGAAATCCCTTCCAACAGGTTTGGGTGGTTTGAAAAACACAAAAACCGCACCTAGTCAGACCCAGGTGTCAGCGAGGGGACAGCGGATCCCGGTGAGGGGCTCCATGTTAGCTGTTCTCCTCAGTCCACCACAGTTTGGCACCGGGTCTGACATTGCAGATGAGGAGGAGGGCGACGCCGAATGGGTGCCACCTACTTTGTCAAGTGACAGCAGCACTGAAGAAGGTAGGCACCCGAGGCAAACGGTGCGCCAGGTCTCCAGGGAGCCCATTGGCAGGGGCTCTACTGTTGAGAGGAGCAGGCAGCAGCCCCACAGTGCACACAGAGCCCCAACAGGCGCAAGCCAGCACCACCCCATCGGACAGGAGGTTGGTGCGGAAGTCGCCTGTTTGGGCTTTCTTCACCCTGGCAACAGATGATGTTACTGTTGCCATTTGTAACCTCTGTCATGCCAGGGTGAGGAGAGGGAGGTCAGTTGCTCGTCTGGGTACCACAGCCCTGAACCAGCACATACGACTGAACCACTGGCGGAAGTGGGAACAGAGTAAGAGTTGTACTAGCAGCAGCGCCACCGGCATTGCGCAGGGGACAGCAGCTCCTGCCACTGTACAGCAACTCCTCCTCTCTATTGCAACTACTGATTCCCACCCCCCAGCTCCCTCTAGTAGAGGTATTGGTACCGGCAGCCATCCCTCTGCAACCAGTGCACCCTCCTCTATCATCTCCTCTGCCGTCTGGTGCCAGCCATCAGTTGCTGATGCTTTTGAACGCACCGTGCCCTATGCCCCAGGGGACCAACGTGTGCGTTTACTCAATGGGCTCCTGGTAAGGGCCAATCTGGTTGACAGCAACCCATTTAGGCAGATGTTGGAGCAGGCCCAACCCAGATGGCGTGTCCCCAGCCGCCATTACTTTGCCAGGACTGGCGTCCCTGCCCTACACCAGCACCTTGTGCAGAATGTATGCCTGTTGCTGGATCATGCTGTCAGCAACAGGGTGCATCTCACAATGGATGCTTGGACCAGCAGGTATGGGCAGGGTCGATACCTACGTTTTACAGCCCATTGGGTTTCCCTCCGAGGCACCGGGGAGGGAACGGCGGCATCTGAGTTTGTGGTGCCGCCCCGGGGTGTCCATGGGAGAAATGTTCCTCTCCCGCAAGCCACTGTCTCCACGGCTGCTGAGCCCCCAAGCAAACGTCCCCGTAGCTACGCAAGTGTGGGGCACATCCGCTGCCAGGCGTGCTCCAGCTTGTGAGCTTGGGGGAACGGAGACACACTGGACCTGATGTTCTGTCCGCACTACAGGCTCAGGTCCAGAAGTGGCTGACACCACAAAGGCTCCAGGCAGGTATGGTTGTCTGTGACAACGGCAGCAACCTACTCGCCGCCCTTCAGGCTGGCAGTCTCACACACGTGCCCTGCATTGCACATGTCCTCAACCTTGTGGTACAGAAATTCCTCTGCACTTACCCAGGGTTGAGTGACATTGTGCAAAGGGTATGTAGGATTGCCAGCCACTTCCACCGATCCCCAACCGCCGCCACGTCCCTGTCCAAACTGCAGCGGGACAACAGCCTGTCCCCCACAATGCTGATTATGGACAGTGTGACGCGGTGGAACTCCACCCTCAACATGCTGGAGAGTTTGTCGGAGCAGCGACGGGCGGTGAGGGAATACCTGCTGGAGCTAGGCACTCCAGGGCCATCACACCCACTCCCCTACATCACTAATGCGGAGTGGGGGCAGATTCAGCAAGTCTGCCATGTGTTGGCCCCATTCGAGCAGGCGACAAAGATGGTCAGCAGGGAGCATGTTGGCCTCAACGACGTGCTCCCCTTAGTGTTCCTGCTGGACAGGACACTAGATCGCCTGCTTGAGGCTGGGGAGAGTGCCTTGGTGGAGCATGAAGAGTCAACCATGCTCCACCAGGACCAGGCCCAGGACGAGGAGGAGGAGGATGATGAATTAGTGAACATCCAGGAGTCTGGGCTTGGTCAGGAGGGAGAGCCGGTGCTGGGGCCACCGTTAGTCCGGGGGTGGGGCACCTCTGACTGGGAGCAGCAGCATCGGCAGCAGGAGGACCAAGAGGTCATGGTCCCGGGCAGCTCTGAAGAGTCACACCGGGCTGTGCTCTTCCGTATGGCTGCCCATATGCTGCGATGCCTCACAAGGGACTCCCGGATCAGAAAAATAAAGGAGAGGGATGAGTTTTGGTTGGCCACCCTTTTAGACCCTCGCTGCAAGGGGAAACTGGAGAAGTTTCTACCAGCCAGCCGGAGGCAGGCCCGTATTGAAAAATTGCGGGCCTGTCTGGTCCACCAGCTGGAGGATGCAAACCCTAGGCCTCACGCTCCAGTTCTCCATGCCCATCTCACCCAGCAGGTGGCTGGAACCAGCAGCACCAGCCAAACAGGTGACCTTATGGGTGAGATGAGGCTGTTCTACCAGTCTGCGCGACCCAGTACCAGCAGCAGCAGCATCAGTCGCCACCAGCAGCTGGCCCGCATGGTGGCAGACTACATGGGGTCCGTTGGTGCTTCCAACAGCATGTAGGTGCTCCCCTGTATCTGTCAGCCCCTCCCTAGTGAAGTCTGCTACGGGATGTGTGACACTACTCTCCGTGTGTAGTCAAGCCTCGTAACTATAGCCTTATTTAGCTGCATGACCGGCAATAGATGAACCATGCTGGCCCAGGCCAAGCAACTTCTTCACTGACTTCTGGGCTCTGTTTAATCTCAGGATGGTATGGACGTGCACATGTCGTTAGCGCTGGATGTGAGCAGCGACAATCGTGTATGGGTTTGTCGACCTGTGTTACATATCCCTCCTCACAGACAAACGGAGGACAACAGAGACACTACTAAACCCTTGCAGTCCTTTATCCCTCTGGCTCTGAGTAATCAGAACACGTTGAGTCATGCTGCGTTAACACAGTGGTCTGCTACAGTATTGATGCACCTTATATCGAAAATTATAGATGAATGTTGCTGGCAAAAAGAATACCTGATTGATTAATTGAAATTAGAATAGAAAAACATGATTTTAAAAAATTCACAAATATACAAAGGCAATTAAAGATTACATGATTAGAATAAAGAAAGAATTCATAAATAATTAAAATAATAGATTACCAAATGCATGATTTATAAATTAAATATTTAATAAATAAATATTATGATAATAATTAAATAATTAACTTATATCGAAAATTATAGATGAATGTTGCTGGCATAAAGGATACCTGATTGATTAATTGAAAATAGAGTGTGTTCAAAATGTCAAATTGCTTTAGTAAAAACATTTTTTCAATGTAAATATTTAATTTATTATATATGTTACGACATTACAGTTTTAGACTATGAAATTAAAAATGTAACTTGTTTTTATTAAGTTTTGGATTGTGTTCATGGTCTGATGGGTGGTCCATTCATGAATTCACATTCCTGCTGCTTACTTAGAAAATGATACAATGTAAGGTGTATCATTTTAGTGTTGGTGCTGCCCCTGTTTGTTGGTGGGGCCATTCATGGTAATATGTTCGGGATGCACATTTAGCTGCTGCTGCCGCCTGTCCTGCTCATTTTGCACTTGCTATATGTGGGCCTCATTCTATACCATTTTCAAATATCCTCTGTTGGATGCTGCCGCCTGTCCAGACTGCTGATCTATCTGAGTCATCTAGGGGCCTAAAAACACTCGATCTACTGCTGCTGCTGCATGTCCTGCTGATTTGAGCCTAGCTATATGTGGGCCTCATTCTATACCATTTTCAAATATCCTCTGTTGGATGCTGCCGCCTGTCCAGACTCCTCATATATCGGAGTCTTCTAGGGGCCTAAAAACACTTGATCTACTGCTGCTGCATGTCCTGCTGATTTGAGCCTAGCTCTATGTGGGCCTCATACTATACCATTTTCAAATATCCTCTTGTGGATGCAGCTGACTGTCCTGATCTATATGAGTCATGTAGGGGCCTAATAAGACTACAATTTGTGCTTTGATGAGTATACTAGTTTTCCAATAATTTAACTACATAGTTTACATTTCAATGCTGATGTCTTACAGGTTTACACTTTATTTTGGCCTTAAATTGTAGCTTTAACACTATTTATTTAGTATACTTACAAAATTAAATACGTTATTTTTATTAGATAATATTATTGGAGCCACCAATTGGAAAATTAAGGAATGTGTTTATACAGACGTGGACAAAATTGTTGGTACCCTTTGGTCAATGAAAGAAAAAGTCACAATGGTCACAGAAATAACTTTAATCTGACAAAAGTAATAATAAATTAAAATTCTATAAATGTTAACCAATGAAAGTCAGACATTGTTTTTCAACCATGCTTCAACAGAATTATGTAAAAAAATAAACTCATGAAACAGGCATGGACAAAAATGATGGTACCCCTAACTTAATATTTTGTTGCGCAACCTTTTGAGGCAATCACTGCAATCAAACGCTTCCTGTAACTGTCAATGAGACATCTGCACCTCTCAGCAGGTATTTTGGCCCACTCCTCATGAGCAAACTGCTCCAGTTGTGTCCGGTTTGAAGGGTGCCTTTTCCAGACTGCATGTTTCAGCTCCTTCCAAAGATGCTCAATAGGATTGAGGTCAGGGCTCATAGAAGGCCACTTTAGAATAGTCCAATTTTTTCCTCTTAGCCATTCTTGGGTGTTTTTAGCGGTGTGTTTTGGGTCATTGTCCTGTTGCAAGACCCATGACCTGCGACTGAGACCAAGCTTTCTGACACTGGCTAGTACATTTCTCTCTAGAATTCCTTGATAGTCTTGAGATTTCATTGTACCCTGCACAGATTCAAGACACCCTGTGCCAGACGCAGCAAAGCAGCCCCAGAACATAACAGAGCCTCCTCCATGTTTCACAGTAGGGACAGTGTTCTTTTCTTGATATGCTTCATTTTTTCGTCTGTGAACATACAGCTGATGTGCCTTGGCAAAAACTTCGATTTTTGTCTCATCTGTCCACAGGACATTCTCCCAGAAGCTTTGTGGCTTGTCAACATGTAGTTTGGCATATTCCAGTCTTGCTTTTTTATGATTCGTTTTCAACAATGGTGTCCTCCTTGGTCGTCTCCCATGTAGTCCACTTTGGCTCAAACAACGACGGATGGTGCGATCTGACACTGATGTTCCTTGAGCATGAAGTTCACCTTGAATCTCTTTAGAAGTCTTTCTAGGCTCTTTTGTTACCATTCGGATTATCCGTCTCTTAGATTTGTCATCAATTTTCCTCCTGCGGCCACGTCCAGGGAGGTTGGCTACAGTCCCATGGATCTTAAACTTATGAATAATATGTGCAACTGTACTCACAGGAACATCTAGTTGCTTGGAGATGGTCTTATAGCCTTTACCTTTAACATGCTTGTCTATAATTTTCTTTCTGATCTCTTGAGACAGCTCTTTCCTTTGCTTCCTCTGGTCCATGTCGAGTGTGGTACACACCATATCACCAAACAACACAGTGATTACCTGGAGCCATATATATAGGCCCAATGGCTGATTACAAGGTTGTAGACACCTGTGATGCTAATTAGTGGACACACCTTGAATTAACATGTCCCTTTGGTCACATTATGTTCTGTGTTTTCTAGGGGTACCATCATTTTTGTCCATGCCTGTTTCATGAGTTTATTTTTTTACATAATTCTGTTGAAGCATGGTTGAAAAACAATGTCTGACTTTCATTGGTTAACATTTATAGAATTTTAATTTATTATTACTTTTGTCAGATTAAAGTTATTTCTGTGACCATTGTGACTTTTTCTTTCATTGACCAAAGGGTACCAACAATTTTGTCCACGTCTGTATATTTTTCTGCTCCGTATTCTTTTTCTTTTAATTTCATAAACAACAATGCAGAAATATATATCTTCTGCTTCTGTAAAAATGTTTGTAATTTACAGAAAAGTCAATACAGTGTCAAGTATCAAACATAGAGCGAAATATTCAATAGATTGACCTGAGTCCTAAAATGTGTGTAATAAAGGTTATAAACACTTTAAAAAAAATTGAAGTGTAGAACTGATAAGTAAAAGGTGGATATTTAAGATATATGTAAATATAAACTTTATTATCCTGATTGGCAATAACCAACATTTTTTGTGGGAAAAAATCTTACTAAAACCACAATCAAAATCCTGGAAATGTTTAACAGTGAAACTTTTTTAAAAAGCACAATGAAAAGGGAACTCAAGACATTGGTACTGAACATTTGTTTACAATACCCTTATGAAAAAACATATATTTATTTAATTTTGATCTATGAAAAAGCTTATAGATCGGACTCTGGAGCAATTTCTGAATTTTATGTTGTCGGATGATTCAGGATTAGGGATGAGCGAACCCGAACTGTATAGTTCGGGTTCGTACCGAATTTTGGGGTGTCCGTGACACGGACCCGAGCCCGAACATTTTCGTAAAAGTCCGGGTTCGGGTTCGGGTTCGGTGTTCGTTGCTTTCTTGGCGCTTTTTTTATTTATTTTTAAATCAGATCTTTTTTATTGAAAAATGTACAAAGTAAATGCACACTATAGCGTGTCACAACAAATATGACATACAGACACATTATTCAGCAAATCTGGTAACACACAGGATACCAAGCCATGAGTAAAAATCAAATTTCCGCCCAACTCCCCAACCCCCCCCATCCCACCCATCCCGCCCCCTCTTAACCTACACAATACATAGGTGCACTATCATATATTCCTATGCAGACGTCGAGACGACAGCCACGGTTCCCATAATTTTTCAAATTTTGCTGGGTATCCACGCTTCTGGTATACCATCCGTTCATAGCTTAACATTGTGTCAACAGCAGTTAGGAATTCGCCTAGGGTTGGCGGCGCTGTCTGTATCCAGTGCAGAGCGATCAACTTTCTAGCAACATATAACACTCTACCTATAGCTATTTTATGCACCTGACTAGTGGCCAATTCAGATACGTATCCCAACACACACACTTTCGGATCAGGCGGCACCCGCACCTTATAAACGTCCTGTATCGTCTGAGATACCATCTCCCAGTATCTCCCTAATCTCTCGCACGTCCACAACATATGCAACAAATCAGCAGAAGCCATAGAGCACCTCGGACATTCATCCGTTGGTCTAAACCCTATGCGAAACAAAAAAAACGGTGTCTTGTAGACCCTATGGACAATGAACAGTTGCGAGAGTTTACGCCCTTCACTCAAGGAAGAGAGAGGTATCGCCTCCAGTATGTCAGACCATTGGTCATCAGTTAGCTCGCCAACATCCTTTCTCCCATTTACCTTTAGCCGCAAGCGGATGTGACAGTAGGAACTTATCAAGCAGCAGCTTGTATATACATGAGATCATACCTCTCCTTGCCCCCCTGGACAGAATCTGGTGCAATGCAGCATCTCTCCCCGCCATCACAGTCGTACCTTTAAATGTGGAGTTGTGCACGTGTCGCATCTGAAGATATTTATAAAAATGTGTTCTAGGTAGGTCATACAATTCCTGAAATCTGGTAAAGGACATGAACTTCTTTTCTTCCAGAAGGTGGCCCAACCTCAGAATACCCTTCCTTTTCCACGCCCCAAAATCAGACAGAGAGAGGAATTCCGGCAGCACGGGATTATCCCACAATGGAGTGTATTTCGTGCTGCCGACAACCCCCCTCAGGATCTTAACCCTGTTCCACACAGAATGCATCAAGTAACCCAAATCTCCCAACAGACCATTCTTGACAGCTCCTCTAGTCTCAAGAATCAGCAATAGGTCCTTAGATGACAGACAATGCTGAAACAACTGACACGACACCTCACTCGACTCCAGTTCTATCCACCCTTTAAAATGTTGGCATTGTGCAGCCAGGAAGTATACCCAGGGGTTTGGCACTGCAAGGCCCCCTTCCATCTTAGAAAACTGCAGTGTTTCAAGCTTAATCCTCGGTTGCCCCTTCCGCCATATGAGCTCCCTGAAAATAGCATTGATTGGAACAAATTTGGACTTTGGCAGCCAGACCGGGGAGTTATGTAGAATATAAAGCAGCTGAGGCATCAACACCATTTTAATGAGATTGGCTCTTCCCGCCACCGACAGATACAATTTACACCATGCCTTAGCTTTCTTCCGAAATTTACCAACCAGCGGGTCAAAGTTAAGGCGCACAAAGTCCCGGATTCTAGGCGATATATGGATACCCAAATACTTAAAGGACGCTACACATGGAATATTTCTGTCCCTCACTGTCTGCGACTGCCCCTGCCCGTCCAGCAGCATAATTGCCGATTTACTCCAGTTAATAGTCAGACCCGACAGGGCACCGAAGCAGTCAATAATTTTCATAGCCGCTTCCAAAGATGGACCAGTGTCCCCTAAAAAAAGCAAAGTGTCGTCTGCGTACATCGCCACTTTATTATTAACTGTTCCATACTGGAACCCCCGAATGTCCAGTGACTGACGAATCGCTGCAGCTAACGGCTCAATCGCCACTGCAAATAGCAGAGGCGACAGCGGGCACCCCTGTCTGGTACCCCTGCCCAAGCAGAACTTGGGAGATACCCCTCCGTTCGCCCTGACACATGCCTTGGGATTAAAGTATAGCACCCGGACCCAGGATATATACTCATCCCCAAACCCCATAAACGCCATAACTCTCCACAGAAAGCGCCACTCAATGCTGTCAAAGGCCTTGGCCGCGTCTAAAGAAAGGATAGCTCTATCTCCAACATTCTCAGCTGGCAATTGAATACTGGCAAACACTCTTCTGATATTAAGTGACGTCGATTTCTGAGGCATAAAGCCGGTCTGGTCAGAGTGTATGATAGACAAAATCACTTTAGACAGACGCATGGCCAATACCTTTGCAAGCAACTTAACGTCAGTGGAGAGTAACGATATCGGTCTATATGAGTCTGGGAGAGAGTGATCCTTGTCTGGCTTAGGAATGACTACAATTAATGCCTCCTGCATAGACGGAGGAAGCACCCCTTTCTTGGCGCTTTTTGAAAGGCTGCAAAGCAGCCAATCAACAAGCGTCATACTACTTGCCCCAAGAGGCCATCACAGCCATGCCTACTATTGGCATGGCTGTGATTGGCCAGTGCAGCATGTGACCCAGCCTGCATTTAAGCTGGAGTCACGTAGCGCCGCACGTCACTCTGCTCTGATCAGTGTAGGGAGAGGGTGCAGCTGCTGTTAGGGCGAGATTAGGCAGTTATTAACTCAGCAAAAACACTTAATTCAGTGATTGATCTACAGCTGTGGATCATTGAACTTCTGCTATTTAATTGCTCACTGTTTTTAGGCTGCCTAGAGCGTTTTTATGTCACTTTTTTCTGGGGTGATCGGCGGCCATTTTGTGTTTTGTGGTGCGCCAGAACAAGCTGCCACCAAGTCCATTTAACCATGAATAGTGTGGTTATTTTTTTGCTATATCCTACATCAGGGGCTTGGCTGTGCTTGCTATTTTATTGAGGGGTGAAATATAATTGCCAAAATAGCAGTACCCTAAATCTGGTGTTTCAGCTGTGGCTAGCCAATTGTAATACTGTCTGCTGTCTGGCAAAGGATATAATTTTGTTCTGGGTTGAAATACAATTCCCAACTTAGCAATTCCCTAAATCAGTGGTTTCTGCTGTATCAGGCCAACTTTAAATCTATCCATAAAAGGGTATATTAGATTGAAGGTGCGGATAGTGTCATCCTCACTAACTTCACACGCTACCGTGCATTTCCAAGTCTAATTCTGTCCGCAAACGTATACCTGTCATCCAGGGCCTAAATACTAGGCCTACAATTTATATTCAGCTAAATCTGTTGTTAATGCTGTGCCTGTATTAGTGTAATACGGTACCTAAATATATAGCCAGATAGTGTTAGGTGTCTGTACAAAAAGGCCTGAATTTGAATTCAATACATTGGGCCAAATATTTTTTTTCTTATTGTGGTGAACAGTAACAATGAGGAAAACATCTAGTAAGGGACGCGGACATGATCGTGGTGGTGTTAGTGTACCCTCTGGTGCTGGGAGAGGACGTGGCCATTCTGCCACAGCCACATGTCGTAGTGAACCAACTACCTCAGGTCCCAGTAGCCGCCAGAATTTACAATGATATTTGGTAGGGCCCAATGCAGTTCTAAGGATGGTAAGGCCTGAGCAGGTACAGGCATTAGTCAATTGGGTGGCCGACAGTGGATCCAGCACGTTCACATTATCTCCCACCCAGTCTTCTGCAGAAAGTGCACAGATGGCGCCTGAAAACCAAGCCCATCAGTCTGTCACATCACCCCAATGCATATCAGGGAAACTGTCTGAGCCTCAAGTTATGCAGCAGTCTCTCATGCTGTTTGAAGACTCTGCTGGCAGGGTTTCCCAAGGGCATCCACCTAGCCCTTCCCCAGCGGTGGAAGACATAGAAGACATAGAATGCACTGACGCACAACAACTTATGTTTCCTGATGATGAGGACATGGGAATACCACCTCAGCACGTCTCTGATGATGACGAAACACAGGTGCCAACTGCTGTGTCTTTCTGCAGTGTGCAGACTGAACAGGAGGTCAGGAAAGAAGACTGGGTGGAAGACGATGCAGGGGACGATGAGGTCCTAGACCCCACATGGAATGAAGGTCGTGCCACTGACTTTCAGAGTTCGGAGGAAGAGGCCGAGCACACAGCGTAGCAAAAGAGGGAGCAGTGGGCAAAAGCGGAACACCCGCCGCCAAGAGGCATTAACGTTCTGAACCTTAGCACAACCTGCATGACCAGGCACCTGCATGCAAAGCATGAACTGCAGTGGAGTAAACACCTTAAAAACAAGGAACTCACTCAGGCTCCCCCTGCTACCTCTTCTGCTGCTGCCGCCTCGGCCTCTTCTGCTGCTGCCGCCTCGGCCTCTTCTGCTGCTGCCGCCTCGGCCTCTTCCTCTGCCTCTGGAGGAATGTTAGCACCTGGCGCCCAGCAAACAGGGGATGCACCACCAACACCACCATCTCCGTCACCAAGCATCTTAACCATGTCACACGGCAGCGTTCATCTCTCCATCTCACAAACATTTGAGAGAAAGCGTAAATTCCCACCTAGCCACCCTTGATCCCTGGCCCTGAATGCCAGCATTTCTAAACTACTGGCCTATGAAATGCTGTAATTCAGGCTGGTGGACACAGACAGCTTCAAACAGCTCATGTCGCTTGCTGTCCCACAGTATGTTGTTCCCAGCAGCCACTACTTCTCCAAGAGAGCAGTGCCTTCCCTGCACAACCAAGTATCCGATAAAATCAAGTGTGCACTGCGCAACGCCATCTGTGGCAAGGTCCACCTAACCACAGATACGTGGACCAGTAAGCACGGCCAGGGACGCTATATCTCACTAACTGCACACTGGGTAAATGTAGTGGCGGCTGGGCCCCAGGCAGAGAGCTGTTTGGCGCACGTCCTTCCGCCGCCAAGGATCGCAGGGCAACATTCTTTGCCTCCTGTTGCCTCCTCCTCCTACTCTGCTTCCCCCTCCTCTTCTTCCACCTGCTCATCCAGTCAGCCACACACCTTCACCACCAACTTCAGCACATCCCGGGGTAAACAGTCAGCAGGCCATTCTGAAACTCATATGTTTGGGGGACAGGCCCCACACCGCACAGGAGTTGTGGCGGGGTATAGAACAACAGACCGACGAGTGGTTGCTGCCGGTGAGCCTCAAGCCCGGACTGGTGGTGTGCGATAATGGGCAAAATCTCGTTGCAGCTCTGGGACTAGCCGGTTTGACGCACATCCCTTGCCTGGCGAATGTGCTGAATTTGGTGGTGCAGAAGTTCATTCACAACTACCCCGACATGTCAGAGCTGCTGCATAAAGTGCGGGCCGTCTGTTTGTGCTTCCGGCGTTCACATCCTGCCGCTGCTCGCCTGTCTGCGCTACAGCGTAACTTCGGCCTTCCCGCTCACCGCCTCATATGCGACGTACCCACCAGGTGAAACTCCACCTTGCACATGCTGGACAGACTGTGCGAGCAGCAGCAGGCCATAGTGGAGTTTCAGCTGCATCAGCGCGTCAGCACGTCAGTCGCACTGCGGAACAGCACCACTTCACCACCAATGACTGGGCCTCTATGCGAGACCTGTGTGCCCTGTTGCGCTGTTTCGAGTACTCCACCAACATGGCCAGTGGCGATGACGCCGTTATCAGCGTTACAATACCACTTCTATGTCTCCTTGAGAAAACACTTAGGGCGATGATGGAAGAGGAGGTGGCCCAGGAGGAGGAGGGGTCATTTTTAGCACTTTCAGGCCAGTCTCTTAGAAGTGACTCAGAGGGAGGTTTTTTGCAACAGCAGAGGCCAGGTACAAATGTGGCCAGCCAGGGCCCACTACTGGAGGACGAGGAGGACGAGGATGAGGAGGAGGTGGAGGAGGATGAGGATGAAGCATGGTCACAGTGGGGTGGCACCCAACGCAGCTCGGGCCCATCACTGGTGCGTGGCTGGGGGGAAACGCAGGACGATGACGATACGCCTCCCACAGAGGACAGCTTGTCCTTACCTGTGGGCAGCCTGGCACACATGAGCGACTACATGCTGCAGTGCCTGCGCAACGACAGCAGAGTTGCCCACATTTTAACGTGTGCGGACTACTGGGTTGCCACCCTGCTGGATCCACGGTACAAAGACAATGTGCCCACCTTACTTCCTGCACTGGAGCGTGATAGGAAGATGCGCGAGTACAAGCGCACGTTGGTAGACGCGCTACTGAGAGCATTCCCAAATGTCACAGGGGAACAAGTGGAAGCCCAAGGCGAAGGCAGAGGAGGAGCAAGAAGTCGCCAACGCAGCTGTGTCATGGCCAGCTAATCTGAGGGCAGGGTTAGCATGGCAGAGATGTGAAAAAGTTTTGTCAACACGCCACAGCTAACTGCACCACCACCTGATACGGAACGTGTTAGCAGGAGGCAACATTTCACTAACATGGTGGAAAAGTACGTGTGCACACCCCTCCACGTACTGACTGATGGTTCGGTCCCATTCAACTTCTGGGTCTCCAAATTGGCAACGTGGCCAGAGCTAGCCTTTTATGCCTTGGAGGTGCTGGCCTGCCCAGCGGCCAGCGTTTTGTCTGAACATGTATTCAGCACGGCAGGGGGCGTCATTACAGACAAACACAGCCGTCTGTCTACAGCCAATGTGGACAAGCTGACATTCATAAAAATTAACCAGGCATGGATCCCACAGGACCTGTCCATCCCTTGTGCAGATTAGACATTAACTACCTCCCCTTAACCATATATTATTGTACTCCAGGGCACTTCCTCATTCAATCCTCTTTTTATTTTCATTTTACCATTATATTGCGGGGCAACCCAAAGTTGAATGAACCTCTCCTCTGTCTGGGTGCCGGGGCCTAAAAATATCTGACAGTGGCCTGTTCCAGTTTTGGGTGACGTAAAGCATGATTCTCTGCAATGACATAAAGCCTGAATCTCTGCTATCGGACCTCTCTCTTCTGCCTGGGTGCCGGGGCTTAAATATCTGACAATGGCCTGTTCCAGTGGTGGGTGACGTGAAGCCTGATTCACTGCTATGACATGACGCCTGATTCTCTGCTATGACATGACGCCTGATTCTCTGCTATGACATGACGCCTGATTCTCTGCTATGACATGACGCCTGATTCTCTGCTATGACATGACGCCTGATTCTCTGCTATGACATGACGCCTGATTCTCTGCTATGACATGAAGCCTGATTCTCTGCTATGACATGAAGCCTGATTCTCTGCTATGACATGAAGCCTGATTCTTTGCTATGACATGAAGCCTGATTCTCTGCTATAGGAACTCTTTTTTTATTAGAAAAATACAAAACTTTACAGACAAGATAACAAACAGAACAGCTTCTCAGCTGGCCCAGCCTCACTCATACTCACATTCATACCAATACCCTATAAAAACTATATACAAACTATATACAAATGCTAAAAAAAGAAATGAAACTTACTTAGCCGGTTCAGCTGTAAAACCCAAAAAGAAAAACTTGACTACTCGTCAATAAAACGAAAATGCAAATAAGACTACTTGCTTATAAAACAATAACAATAATAATAAATAACATAAAACAAACTAAAATATATATACAGTACAGACCAAATGTTTGGACACACCTTCTCATTCAAAGAGTTTTCTTTATTTTCATGACTATGAAAATTGTAGATTCACATTGAAGGCATCAAAACTATGAATTAAAACATGTGGAATTATATACATAACAAAAAATGTCATATTCTAGGTTCTTCAAAGTAGCCACCTTTTGCTTTGATTACTGCTTTGCACACTCTTGGCATTCTCTTGATGAGCTTCAAGAGGTAGTCACCTGAAATGGTCTTCCAACAGTCTTGAAGGAATTCCCAGAGATGCTTAGCACTTGTTGGCCCTTTTGCCTTCACTCTGCGGTCCAGCTCACCCCAAACCATCTCGATTGGGTTCAGGTCCGGTGACTGTGGAGGCCAGGTCATCTGGCGCAGCACCCCATCACTCTCCTTCATGGTCAAATAGCCTTTACACAGCCTGGAGGTGTGTTTGGGGTCATTGTCCTGTTAAAAAATAAATGATGGTCCGACTAAACGCAAACCGGATGGAATAGCATGCCGCTGCAAGATGCTGTGGTAGGCATGCTGGTTCAGTATGCCTTCAATTTTGAATAAATCCCCAACAGTGTCACCAGCAAAGCACCCCCACACCATCACACCTCCTCCTCCATGCTTCACGGTCGGAACCAGGCATGTAGAGTCCATCCGTTCACCTTTTCTGCGTCGCACAAAGACACGGTAGTTGGAACCAAAGATCTCAAATTTGGACTCATCAAAAAGCACAGATTTCCACTGGTCTAATGTCCATTCCTTTTGTTCTTTAGCCCAAACAAGTCTCTTCTGCTTGTTGCCTGTCCTTAGCAGTGGTTTCCTACCAGATATTCTACCATGAAGGCCTGATTCACACAGTCTCCTCTTAACAGTTGTTCTAGAGATGTGTCTGCTGCTAGAACTCTGTGTGGCATTGACCTCGTCTCTAATCTGAGCTGCTGTTAACCTGCGATTTCTGAGGCTGGTGACTCGGATGAACTTATCCTCAGCAGCAGAGGTGAGTTTTGGTCTTCCTTTCCTGGGGCGGTCCGCATGTGAGCCAGTATCTTTGTAGCGCTTGATGGTTTTTGTGACTGCACTTGGGGACACTTTCAACGTTTTCCCAATTTTTCGGACTGACTGACGTTCATTTCTTAAAGTAATGATGGCCATTAGTTTTTCTTCACTTTTTTTTGCCATAATACAAATTCGAACAGTCAATTCAGTATGACTATCAGCTGTGTATCCACCTGACTTCTCCACAATGCAACTGATGGTCCCAACCCCATTTATAAGGCAAGAAATGCCACTTATTAAATCTGACAGGGCACACCTGTGAAGTGAAAACCATTTTAGGTGACTACCTCTTAAAGCTCATCAAGAGAATGCCAAGAGTGTACAAAGCAGTAATCAAAGCAAAAGGTGGCTACTTTGAAGAACCTAGAATATGACATATTTACAGTTGTTTCACACTTTTTTGTTATGTATATAATTCCACATGGGAATTCATAGTTTTGATGCCTTCAGTGTGAATCTACAATTTTCATAGTCATGAAAATAAAGAAAACTCTTTGAATGAGAAGGTGTGTCCAAACTTTTGGTCTGTACTGTATATATTTTTTTCCCCATCAATTTTTTTTATTTTATTATTATTTATATTCCCTTTTTACTAATATAACACATAAAGCAAAAAAAAATTCTTTTTCCTCCCTAATCTAGCCCTAACCCCCACTACCTACTCCATCACCCATCACCCATCACCCAAGGCTGACCTCCGCCTCACGTCTCTTTCGTGTCCGCATAGTCCGAGGCCAGCCCTACCTCCACCACCCACATCTAGCCCCTCGCCCCATGTCCTCCCATGTCCGCATAGTCCAGGGCTAGATGCAGGCCTCCCACTACAAAACACACATAAAACACATAAAAGCACAAATAAAAGACCCCTTCCCTCACCCACCCAACCTAACTAGCCCCAACTCATTCTATCCTAATAAACAAGATAAACAACATAACTATTTAACACACACTGCAAAATATTCTAATATACAGAACTACCCGAAGGCCCAAGCTCGGTCTCTGTAAACCTTTCTTCAAAGCTCAACATCCCACAAAACAAAAATCTACGGTGAAAGCATCAGCCCACACCAGGAAACGAATGACTAGGCTAGGGTATGCTAAAAGCAAAGCCTCTCCAGAGGAGAGAGGCCTGACTGGTACCCAGTCTCTCATACTCCAAAGAACGCACCTTCACCAGGTCACCCAGAATGTTCCTACATACCTCGTCCACTGGGAGGACTTTCTGCTGCATTGAAACTAAGCACCGTGCATTCCACGTGTAGAACCTAACCACTATACTGACTAAAAACATGTGCACAGGTCTCTTCTACCAATGTCTCTGAGCACTCCATAAGCCCACTCCGCGTAGGAGAGGCTGGCTAGCCTAGGCCAGCCAATGGAAGCTCCCACCCGTTGGTATACCTCTGTATTAAAGGGACACTGAAGCAGGAAGTGATCCATACTTTCCAGTATGGAGCCACACTCCTCCCGGGGACAACCCCTTTCATCAGAGTTCCTGTACTTCAAGTTGTCCCTCACATACAGCCTCCCGTGAAAGTAGCGCCAAGTCCCAAAACTTCAAGGGGATCCTTGCAGAATTTAGCAACTGTAACCCCTTGTCTAGATCCCGGCTTGGGCAATCCCTGAGGGCCAGGGGCTTCTGGAAGTGTGACAACAAGACCCTCTCGTCAAGGGACCTCCTTGACAGAGTCCTGATATCCCTCCCCTCCAAACCCCACCGGCGGATCACCTTCAGAATCGGGGTGACGTAAGCCGGAAGATATCCGTGAGGCGTATGTAAGTCCTTCACTTGCCCTCCTGTCTCCCATTCCTGGAAGAAAGGCCGAAACCACCCCCGGCAGGAGACTACCCACGGAGAAGCCCTCTCCATCCAGAGGTTTGCCAGATTCGCTTTAACAAAGGTGTTTACAAGAAACACCACGGGGTTGACCATAGATAACCCCCCTATTTTCCTTGTGCGGTAATTCACTTCTCTCTTGATCAGGTCCAGTCTATTCCCCCATAAGAGCTGGAAGAACAGACTATAAACCCGAGTCCAGAGAGGCTCTGGCAAGATACACACGCTACCCAAATAGATAAGCAAAGGGAGTAAGTAGGCCTTGATCAGGTTTACCCTTTCCCTGAGGGTCAAAGACCAACCCTTCCACTGGTCGACCTTCTGAGTGGCGATCTTAAGCCTGTCGTCCCAATTTTGAGTGGGATAATCCCCATGGTCAAAATGGATGCCTAGGACTTTGGCTGATGACTTGGGCCCTGGGAGGGTGTCCGGGAGATCAAAAACTGGATCACCCCCTCCCTCAAAAGAGCAGCCAAACCAACCGTTCACAAGCGGGAAACTCTCTGCCCCTGCATACAAGATCTTCAACCAATCGACAAACCCCCCGGCAGGCCATACTTCAGAAGGACCGACCAGAGGTACTCATGGTTCACCTGATCAAACGACTTTGCTTGATCTAAGGACAGCATGTACCCCCTCCAGTAGCCTGCTCTACTCTGCTCCACTGCCTCTCGGACATCGAGTACAGCACTAAAAGTGCTGCGGCCTGGAACCGAGCAATGCTGAGCCACTGAAAGGAGTTGGGGTGCAAATTTTACCAGCCTATTAAAAAGTATCTTGGCCAGAATCTTTCTGTCCGTATTAAGAAGTGCTATGGGACGCCAGTTCTCAATACGGCTCGGATCTTTACCCTTTGATAGAAGGATCAGAGCTGACCTCCTCATTGACCGAGGCAGAGTGCCCGAGGATAAACACTCATTAAATACCTCAGTCAAGAGGGGACATAAAGAGTTCTTAAAGGTCTTATAAAACTCGGATGTTAAGCCATCCGGGCCTGGTGACTTCTTCAGAGCTAACCCTTCCACCGCCAGGATAACTTCCTCCTTCCTGATCTCTTCTACCAAACCGTCAAAAGAGAGGTGAGCTCCTGACTTAGGGGTGACCCCAGCCAGGAAAGCCGACATCCTGTCCCGATCCAGATCCCTCCTCCCCAAGAGGCACGAGTAAAAGGATCTAACGACTTCCAGGATCCCTGATCTGGACCTGCTCAGAGACCCCGTACTATCGACCAGTCCTGTTATTAACTTACTCTTCACTGACATCTTACAATTTCTGTAGGGGTCGGGCGAGCGGTACCTCCCGAAGTCCCTCTCAATAACTAAAGATGTGTGCCTATCATACTGGCACCTCTTGAGCAAAGATTTCACCCTGGAGATATCCTCGCGGCTACCACCAGTCGAGACCAGATGCACGAGTTTCCTCCTCAGACCCTGTCCAGGGACCTGAGGCTCGAGAGCCGGCGGAAGAACTTTGCAGCCCGATCTTTGAATATCTCCCACCACTCTGACTTAGTATCACAGAGATCTAGTAAAGGTACCTGACTCTGAAGGAAGTCCTCAAAGGATTGTCTCACCTCTGCTTCCTCCAAGACACCCGAATTCAGCTTGCAATAACCTCTTCCCATTTGGGGGGATTCTGAAATATTCAGAGAAAACATAATCAAACAGTGATCAGAGAATTCCACCTCCACAACCCTTAAGGGCGAAAAGGTAGCCTTCTCCTTCAAATAAAACCTATCTATTCTAGACCTGACCTGACTACCTCTATAGAAAGTGAAACCCCCGTGGCCTGGGGTATGCCTAATGTGGACATCCTCCAGACGAGCCTCACTAGCTACTCTATTCAGAAAAATACTATCATAAGTCAGCCGGTTTCTGGTGCCTCCCCTGTCTTGGGGCCTTGTGACAGTATTAAAGTCCCCACCAAAAACCACCTGCCGGCTTGTAAAAAGGAAAGGCTTAATCCTCATAAAGAGACATTTCCTGTCCCACCTGGTCTGGGGCCCGTAGATATTAATCAGGTGCAGTTCCTGTCCCTTCATGAGGACATCCAAGATCAAACACCTCCCCATTTCTAATTCAATTACTCGTCGTCATTCTACCGGTGCGGTAAAAAGGACCGCCACTCCGCTATACGACTCAGCCGCAAGAGACCAGTAGGAGGGCCCTAGTCTCCACTCCCTCTTGGCTTTATAAATCGCTGCCAAATCTGGCAGCCTGGTCTCTGGCAAAAACAAAATGTCAGCTTCAACACAGCTGAGAAAATCGAATGCTGTGAAACGAGCCGCATCCGACTTAATACTGGCAACATTAATGGTCGCCAGAGTCAGCAGAGCGGGTACCGCCATAAAGAGTAGTTAAATTAGACGGCCTTCTTCCCATCCTTCTCCCCCCTCCCGGGGCTGCCTTTTAGAGCAGCACGACCTCTCTTGAGGGAGATAGTGGTATCCATCTCTGCCACCACCACCTCCCTTTGCGCACCACTCCTGGCTTTCTCAGTCTCAGGGCCCGGTTTTGCCACCCCTCCTGAGGACCTTGCATCCCTACCAGAGGGGGGCGCGGGTCCCCCTGAAGGCCCTCCCTCCTTCGCCCCCGGCCCCTCACCTTCAACCCCCTCCTCAGCAGAGGAGGCATAGGTCTCATCCAAGATGAGGTACCGGTTGGAGAGCTCCAGAGGGGAGCCGGTTACACCTTCCCTGGCAACTTTGGTCGGGCTAGATCTTTTTTTAGTACGCCGTTTCCGTCTACTTTGGGACTCTGCCCCACTACCCTCTGCAGAACTTTCATAGTGCGAGGAAAGAGTCTCTTTGGCCCGATCCAGTCTCTCAATCTCCTCCTCCAGCTCGCTGCCCCCTAGGGTCTCGGATTCAGGAGGGGCAGTCGTTTGGGAAGGAGCGAGCATCACTCCAGGACGGGGTTCCTCCCCCTCCCCCTCTGCCTGACGCCTCTCTCTCTCCGCCTCTGCCGGGACGGGTTGTTCCTGTTCCTCACTGACCCCTTAACTCCACTGCCTTTGCCAGTACCCGCCTCAGCCGAAGGGACCTCCCAGCCCGCTCCTGCATGAGCTCCCCACACAGGTTGCATCTAATCTCCTCACAAGATGCAGCAAGATGACCTGTCCCCCCACACAACGCGCACTTCTGCACTTGGCAGCTGGCGCTGAAGTGTGTGGGGCTGCCGCACTTGTGACAGAGCTTAGGCTGTCCCCTGTAGAAAACCAAGATCCTGTCTCGGCCGATAAAGGCAGATGATGGAATGTGGGAAACTGTACTACCCAGACGCCTAAGCTTGATATTAAATGTCCAGGCACCCGACCAAATGCCAAACTCGTCCAGGTTTTTAGCTGGTATTCCCTGGTCCTCTCCGTACCTTCCCAGCCATGTCATGATGTCAATACAAGAGAGCGACTCGTTACGGGTCAGCGCGGTCACTCTCTTGACCTCACTCTGGCGGGTTATCGCTGTTGCAATGAAACCACGCCAGTCCGGCATGTTCTTCACCAGCTCATATCCGGACCAGAAGAGCTCAAGCCCCTCCGGCCGGACAAAGCTGATGTCAAACTCCTTGGAGCCAAACATGAAGCCTGATTCTCTGCTATGGGACCTCTTTCCTCTGTCTGGGTGCCGGGGCCTAAATATCTGACAATGGACTGTTCCAGTTTTGGCTGACGTGAAGCCAGATTCTCTGCTATGACATGAAGCCTGATTCTCTGCTGACATGAAGCCTGATTCTCTGCTGACATGAAGCCTGAATCTCTGCTATGGGACCTCTCTCCTCTGTCTGGGTGCCGGGGCCTAAATATCTGACAATGGACTGTTCCAGTTTTGGCTGACGTGAAGCCAGATTCTCTGCTATGACATGAAGCCTGAATCTCTGCTATGGGATCTCTCTCCTCTGTCTCGTTGCCGGGGCCTAAAAATATCTGACAGTGGCCTGTTCCAGTGTTGGGTGACATGAAGCATGATTCTCTGCTATGACATGAAGCCTGATTCTCTGCTATGGGACCTCTCTCCAATTGATAGATTAATTTTTATTTATTTTATTTTTATTCATTTCCCTATCCACATTTGTTTGCAGGGGATTTAACTACATTTTGCTGCCTTTTTTTTTCAGCCCTCTAGCCCTTTCCGGGGCTGTTTTACAGCCTTTTTAGTGCCGAAAAGTTTGGGTCACAATTGACTTCAATGAGGTTTGGGTTCGGAACGAAGTTCGGGTCGGGTTCGGATCCCGAACCCGAACATTTCCGGGAAGTTCGGCCGAACTTCTCGAACCCGAACATCCAGGTGTTCGCTCAACTCTATTCAGGATTTAACATGTTCCAGAGTGATACGCTCAACAAAAAAAGATGAAGATGAAGTGATTCACCCATCATGCCTAGTGCCTACTGTACAAGCCTGTGGGTCCAGTGCTATATTCTGGCGTTGCTACAGTTGTTCAAGTGTATGTTCAGCATTGAGCAACAGTATGTTTTGAAAGAATTAGGTCAGAGGACTAATTCAACAGATCAAGTGACCAGGTTATTAATACATTAATTAATGTTTTCTGCCGTGATGCCATGAGCAGTCTTCAAGAAAACAATGCCATCATGCATCTCTTTATCAAATGTGAACTAGTGGTTCAGGGAGCATTAGACCTAATTTAAATCCAGGTACAAACCAGATATTTGAGACCTTTACGACAGCATATATATTTTTAATAATAGCGTACTTAACGGTTATTTAATTCCCTTATTCGGAATAGGTATGAATTGTAACTTTTGAGTCTACATTTTACTACAGTGTTAACTGTAAAACATGAAGGTTCTTAATTTTGCGTAGGCAACCAGCATGGATCACTTTTTCTACTTTGCACTATAAACATGTCTAGAGTGTAGAATTCTAAAAACATGGTTTGGCTTGTTCATATTCATGCATGTGCTGTGTTAATTATGTATTGTCAATATTTAGACAAAGAAATATGTATCTAAATAATAATATTTTATAAAAGAATCCTGTGTTGTTAGATTTCATTTGCAAAATTAATTTATTTTACTTTATTTTATTTTATTATGTTTTATCTAAAAAAAAAATTGGTTTGGGGCGCCAGTGTTGTGGTTCACAATGTAGCAAGTTGTGGACCGCATGTGGCCTTACCTTGTCAAAAGGTCTTGTGCACAATTTTTTTTTATTTTTTTATGTTTTTTTTTTTTTTGCTACGGATTAAGGTTCGAACATGGTGTTGTCTGTTGTCCTGGGAGGGATGGCTGACTTCCGTGTTGACCTATCTACATGGTTGGGTCTGACTTGCGTTATACTCATCCGTGTGACAATCCGGTTTTGTTAATGAAGCCTGAATGACACATGTATATAAGGATAGTTACTTTTATATATAAATATTGACAATTATGTAATGATAATTTGCACATGCAAAATATATATAGACACATCTTTTAAAAAAAAAATAATTAAAAAAATACCTACTATATAATGTTCCTCACCAGTTTCAGAATTCTTATACTCTGAGTCATGTAATCACATTTTTCGGTCTGTTTGGCAGAAGCAATGCCAGGACATTTACATTTTTTTGCAATAAGTGCGCTATAAAGGATCCGTGCTGTTTAGTTTTTACAACATGCCTTTCCCATTTTGCTTATTATTACCGATATTTTTTTTTGTGGGGTATCCACAATTATTTCTAAATAAATTTGATATTAGTTCTCAGTCTTATTAATTGAGCTCTTTTAATAATAATAAAGTTTTTGTTACTAATGATTTAATTGGATGGATACAAATATTAATCATTTGTATTCTTATAACACAAAATTATTATTTATTTATTTTAAATATTATTAATCCGTCAAGTTTATGTCAATTTTAAAAATAATGTATTTATGTTGAAAGTAGTTATTTCTTGTATTTATATATATAATATGTATGTCTTCAATTGTTTTTATTTTCCCCCCAAAAATTGGATTAACGAATAATAGAGAAAAAATTTGAATTTTCTTTTACACTTAACGCTAAAAACGAATAACATTTTGCTGTCTGTTCCTGCAGAGTGAGTCAGGGCTATGTGTAGACCTTAAACTACAACGTTAAGTAGCCATATGCCTGCTGCTGGTTTGTCACGATGATTCGGAGATTAACGGTGGATTATAAGGCCTACACCAACCATAAATGGTTATCCAATTGCTTAATAATTATGTGTAGGCCATATACTCAACGAATATCAAGGACTACTGCTATTATCAATATGCATTGAAGTTCTGTGTAGGACAAACAATGTCCGTTTTATATGTACCTGCAGGTGATGTTTGTAAGTCTTCTGATGAGTTTGTGATGGAGTATATGGGCCTTACTGTAACCTAATGTTTTGAAATTAATAAGAAAACTTCAATTAATAAAATAAAAACAAACACACAATATATTTTAACCATTAAAATAGTATATTAATAAAAACTGAACAAAATAAAAATAAATTAACAATGTGCCTTAAGGCAAAGCCTTTAATTGATTATGGAGGTTCATGAGCTCCTCCATGGCCTTGTTGTGCTGCTCCTCCAAAACAGCCATCTGGTGGGAGTACTGCAGCCTCATCTCCCTTATTTTTCGTCAGTGCTGCTCCCGGAACTGACTGATTAGGGTCCTATGTTCCCATTGAAGGACCTTCATTTTTTTTCCATTGCTTTAAGTACTGTTAAAAAAAAAAAATTGATATATAGAGTCTTTACTCTTGAGTAAAAGAGACATGTATGGCGACTGTGGCAAAGTATGATGGGGTTGGCAGGTCGTTGGCACAGTAGTGTTCTTGTTATAACTTTATTTTTGCCATAATTATTAAAAATTTTATTTTAACAATATTATATTTAGAAACAAAGGATTGAAGTTGCTATATGCACTGTAGTAAACCAAAGGGGAGAATCAGGGATGCTTGGTATGTCTCAAAGCGAATGTATGCCTCAGGGAGATAATTTACTTTAATCAGTACGTCTGGAATCAGCACACCTGTTTTGTTTCTGAGGTTTTGTCTTTAATATTGATTTTTGAATGGGTTTTAAATAGTTAACATAGACATTGGGTGGGACAGGTCTCACCCGTACTCCATCCTATGTTCTCATAACGGTGCTGTTAAAAAGGCTGTTAAGATAAAGTGTGGACAGGCCATCCCAACGCAGAACAATCTGAGAAGGGAACCAGAGCGGTGACAGACTGTAAAGAGTGTTGCGATAGTACTGTCTTGTTACCCTGCTTGTAATGAACTGTAAGTGTGGGACTTTCTGTTATCCAATATAACTAAACTAATACGCGTGTGTGTGTGAATGAGTTTAAACAACAAAAGCACATATTGACCCTCCTTGTGTGGGGTGGTGACAACTCCGTCATCATCCTCTTCCTCAGAATCATCATCCTCCAAAACTGGGGGGCGACGACTCTGGTAGGGCTGATGGTCCAGCCTCTTCCCTCTCCATTAAATCCCCCTCCTGCGGTGGTGCAGGGGCATTTGTTGGCCCTGAGGGTCCTGGCTGCTCCTCCTCCTCCCCCTCAGACGCAGAGACCTCCCACGAATCCCTACTGGCAGGCCTGCGCCTGACAGAGGGAAGGCGAGCACCTATAATAACAAATTAGACTTATGTAAAAATAATAATCACAAATAATAAATGTACCTCAGCATTACATTACCTTTGTTTATTTCACCAACACTCAGTAATCATTGTACCTGGACAGTGTGTATCCCTGATTCTCTCCAGATGCCGCCGCTTGAGATCCGACCATTTCTTTAGCATGGCCAATGGGGTGTGTTTCCCACCATGCTCCCTCCTCAACTCTCTCCTGATGTCCCGCATGATGACCTTCTTGTCCGAGTGTGATCGGAGGTCATCATAACCTCTTTCTAACAGGCGCTGCATGATTAAAAAAGGAATAATTTAATCAAAAACATTTAATAAAAACGAATATTATGCAACTTTAACATTAGCAGAAGTGGAGTACGTCAGGCTATTCCAGAAAGTTGAACAAGCGGTCGGATCCGTCCTGCTGCTAGTTCACTTATGCCCCCAGACAGTGGCGTAGCTAGAAATGACTTGGCCCCACAGCAAATTTTTTTATGGGGACAACCTAACTACCACAGAAATATTTTCACAAGCCCTTCCTTTTATGCCACCCACATAACTGTGGATAGTAAAGATTGCTCTCTCACACCAGGCCCGGCAGCTGTTTCAGCCGTTTCATACACTGTCTATACTGTCACTGTGTATAATTTAATTGTGTAATACTGTTGAGGGGGCCCTGAAAAAATCTTTTAGTCCTCCTCCTCCTGGATGAGCCCCTTCTGGGTGAGGGCCCCCGAGCAGCCCTTGTAAATACGCCACAGCGACAAGAATGATGATCCGTCAACATTTACTATAATGGTGGTGGCCAGGGGTGTAACTATCGGAGAAGCAGGAGAAGCGTCTGCTTTGCGGCCCTGATCCAGAAGAGGCTCATCCCACTGAAGGAGGAGGACTAAAAGATTTGGTCAGGCCCCCCTCGGCAGTATTACACAATGAAATTATGTAACACAATGACAGTATAGACAGTGAAGGAAACTGATGGAACAGCTGCCGGGCCTGCAGCTACACCACTGGTGGTGAGGGAAAAGTTACAGAAGCAGCAAGGCAGCACACGGCGAGAGGCAGTCTAACTAAAAGCTCTGCATGTTGCAGTTTAATTACAGGGAACCGCTCGTTGTGCGCTGCCTTGATGCCGCAGTAACTGACCACCACCATTTTATCATCATCTCAACCACCAAACCAACAATTATTATTGTTTGAGAGTGAAATACTACAATTTAAGTTAACGTAAACGTATAAAATCTAAATTGTATTGAAATTGTATGTGTGTGGGGTATAAGCTATTAGATATTGTCCATCTGAGGAGAGATGTACCTGTCTAGTGACGTGACGGTACGGTATGGGGTGTAAAGCTGGTCGCCTCCCCGTGGTGCACCCTGGGTAACGCTAAATGAACCAGCGAATATAGAATGTAAAAAATTATGTCTCCTGACCAACAGGACACTTATTAGAATCTTTAGACTAGCCATCTACACACTGCGTCCCTCCAGCAAACTGCGTCCCTCTAGCTGTGGCAAAAATACAACTCCCATCATTCCATGACAGCCTACAGCTATCATCCTATAGAAGGGCATAATGGGAGTTGTAGTTTAAGAACAACTGGACCGCTGTTTGAATAGACTGCGTGTGTGTGTTTGTGTGTTGGGGGTGGGGGTGGTCAGAGGGGGTGTGGGTTTGAGGGGGGGTTTGGTGGTATGCAGTGTGGATATATTATGTGAGGCAGGAAATTAGATGTGCAATGTGCATCTGATATATATTTGTCTGCTATCCATACATAATGACACGTCGGCCACATGTATGTATGGATAGCATATAAATATATAGCAGATGCCAGTGAGATAGTGCTTTGATGGCAGACCAACCATTTGTCATATCAAAAATGCTTAACTATTTATTTTAGTAATACAAATAAAATCACATTTTATCTAGTATGAGTAGATGTTAATGATTATATGAAAAAAATATTACTTTTGAATGTCAACAATACTTGTTTCAACCTATCATTTATATCTAATCAAAGTATCTGCTATGCGAATTTAATTGCCATCCGAAAATAGTTTCCACATACAAAGACATCCGAAAAATTCAATTCAATAAGCGTACATAAGAATATTAGTAAGATATGTCAAACAAGCGTGTGCGATAGAATGTTCAATTTACTTATACTTACTATGATGAGGAGCTCTTCCTCAGCTTCTTTAAACTTGCTGGCCACCATCTTTCCAATCGCATGGAACAAACTGACGCATGATGGATTCAAGATGAAACTGGTTACTTCCGGCCGGGAGTGAATCACGCGCATGAGCATATGAACATTTCATTGCCGTTTAAGCTATGTGTATTTTTACATATTCGACATATTGCTGATATATTAGGCTTTAGATTATTCGTAATATTCAGAATCAATTATGTATTTGAATATCTAGAATTCAACATATTGCTGATATATTAGGCTTTAGATTATTCGTAATATTCAGAATCAATTATGTATTTGAATATCTAGAATATTCGTAAAACACACAGCGGATATAGTGCATTAGTATTTTTGAAATCTTTACTTTAATTAAATTTTTACTAATATTGGCTAATGCTATATTGCAATAACATTGTTTTTTTATAATATTCGTCTGATTTTATATTGCAATATAGCGAATATTCGAAACCCTAAATATAGGAAAGTTGTATTGTATACACTGAACAGTGAAATGAACACTAGAGATTAGAGACATTTAGTAAATCGCAACATGTGACTAATAAATAGCATATTAAGCGTGTTAAATAAAAATTACCGAATATTTGATTTCGGCGAATATAATACGAATATTATAACGAATATTCGCGAACTATCGCGAAATCGAATATGGCACCTCACGCTCATCACTAGTCAGCGCCCTTCTTAGTCATATCAGTGAGAGGTCTTACAATGGTGGAATAGTTCGAAATACATTTCCTATAATAATTAGTAAACCCCAAGAACCGCATCAAAGCTTTCTGATTCTCTGGTCGGTCCCATTCCAGAACTGCCCGGACCTTTTCGGGGTCCATACGAAAACCAGAGTCAGAAAGCAGATATCCCAAGAACGGAAGCTCCTGCACCGAAAACAAACATTTCTCCCATTTAGCATATAATTTATTCTCACGAAGGATCGTCAAAACCTGTCTCACATGATCCTGATGGGTCTTCAGATCAGGAGAGTAAATTAAAATGTCATCCAAATAAACCACCACGAACCTCCCCACCAAATGATGAAAAATGTAATTGACGAATCGCTGAAATACTGCTGGCGCGTTTGTCAACCCAAAAGGCATAACTAGATTCTAAAAATGACCCTCGTGTGTATTGAAGGCCGTTTCCCACTCATCCCCCTCCTTGATACTGATCAGGTTGTAGGCCCCTCTCAAATCCAACTTGGAGAACACCTTGGCTCCAACAATCTGATCAAAAAGGTCAGAAATCAAAGGCAGGGGATAAGGATCCCGGACCGTAATACGGTTCAATTCCTGGAAATCCAAACACGGTCTTAGTGATCCATCCTTTTAGTTTTTTACAAAGAACAAGCCTACTGTCACCGGAGACTTAGATGGCCTAATATGACCTTTTGCCAAATTATCGGCGATATACTTTCACATGACCTCTCTTTCGGGTTGAGAAAGGTTGTAAAGCCGAGGTTTTGGCAATTTAGCCCCTGGGATGAGATTAACTGGACAATCATAGTCTCAATGAGGGGGCAATTCCTGAGCCCCACCCTCCGAAAATACATCTGCAAAATCTGAGAGATACTGAGGTAAAGCCGTAGTGGACACACCAGAGATAGATGTGCCAAGACAATTATCCAAACAAAACTCACTCCAACCAATGATTTGTCTCGCTTGCCAATCTATAATTGGGTTATGTTCAATCAACCATGGCAACTCCAAAACTATAGGAGCTGGCAAATCCTTCATGACAAAACAAGAAATAATCTCAACATGTGAATCACCACCCCTAAGTGAATACCGTGAACAATGTGAGTAAGACTCCTTTGAGAAAGAGGGGAAGAATCAATTGCAAAAACTCGAATCTCATTCTCTAAAGTCCAAGTACTTAGTCCCAGATTTTGAAGAAAAAAAGTCAATTAGGTTTACCCCATCACCACAATCAAGGAATACTTCAGCAAAAAATGTTCTTGACTCTAGCGCCACCACAGCTGGAAGGAGAAAACGGGAACTGCAGGGAGCTTGCATACCTGCCTGCTCCACCACACCATTCACGCTACGAAGTGTCAGGGAAGTTTTTTTTTTTCTTCCACCTGCAGTTTAACAAAAGGACAAGCAAAAATAAAATGACCACTCTTTCCACAGTAGTAACACAGTTTGTGCAATTTCCTAAAGTCTCTACTATCAGAATGGCAAGAAACCTGACCCAGCTGCATGGGTTCCTCCGCTACCCCAAAGTTACCTGTAATATCACCCGGGGAGGCAGTAGAGACAAAACAATTCACAGAAGGGATCCCTTCTCTTGATCCCTTCTCACCTTTCTCTGATACGTCTATCTAACCATACTGCTAAAGACATGGCATTCTCCAAAGAGTCTGGGTATTCATGAAAAGCAAGGGCATCCTTCAATCTCTCAGATAACCCCTGACAAAACTGACTACGCAACGCGGGATCATTCCACTCTGATTCAGTAGCCCATCTCCTAAACTCAACACAGTAAGCCTCTGCAGTATGTTCACCCTGAAATAAATTATGTAATCTCGACCTGATCTGGGTCATCGTAGATTAATCCCAGAGCCTTAAAACATTCCTCCACCGACCGGAGGGCTCGAGAGCCGGACGGCAGAGAAAAGGCCCAGGATTGCGCGTCCCCTTTAAGCAGAGAAATTAGTATACCTATCCTCTGACTCCCATCACCTGACAAATCAATCAGGAAGAGCCACTTTAGGCTCCACACAAATTTGACCTGCACCTGATGCCAGAGAATTCTGACACCGTGTGACCGAACCACGTAGTTCAGCAACCTCTAGGGATAGCCCCTGCATGCGATCAACTAACGCATCAATTGACGCCATCACAAAACCGCTGACAGTCAAAGTTTGGTGGGTTATAATGTCTTGGCGGACGAGCACTCAGACACACAGATAAACCAACAACCAGGCTCTAGGCGATAAGCAGGGGAAGGGTCACCTCCTAGATAATCCCTGACTTCTCTCCCTGCACTGCTCAGCCCACATTCAGACCTTGGTGGTAGGAATGATGTGTCCCCGTGCCTGGGCTAAAACACCCTAAATTCCCTGAGATGGTGAAAAGGGGAAATAGGAGCAGCCTGCTCGCACAGAACCTGGATGGGAGAGATGACACAAACACAACCTAGAAAGCAAACAACAAAAACTGAAACCACACTTATCTTTTCTGAGCTGGAACAGACAACCTTCCTTGCTTGCTTGCTTACAAGGTCAGACTGATTTCTATAACCCACCCAGAGCACTGGAATTGAGAGCTATTTAAACTAATGACCCCACCCAGTGTACCTGATGGGAGGCGGATCCATCACGACTCCAAAGCAAAACAAGTGCTGCTATTCTGGCTGACCTCCGCACATAGTCAGAGCAGGGCATGACAGTCAGTTTGTGGAAAGGAACTTCTACGTGGATGACGGTCTTAAGTCCCTACCTACGGAAGAAGAGGCCATTGACCTTCTCACCAGAACCCAGAACATGCTCGCCACTGCCAACCTCAGACTACACAATATCATCTCCACAGCAATAAGGTAACGGGAGCATTTCTTTCTGATGATCATGCTGTCAGTGCCAAGGAATTCCAACCAGAGTCTGACCTTTACCTCACACAACACAGCCTTGGATTGCTGTGGGATGTTAAGCAAGATACGTTTACATTTCAAACATCAGCTTGCGACAAGCCCTTCACAAAAAGAGGAGTACTGTCTGCAGTGAACAGTATCTATGACCCTTTGGGATTCATAGCACCCTTTACTATTCAGGGTAAGATATTACTCAGACAACTCACTACAGAGAACACTGACTGGGATACCTCTTTACCCAAGGAGAAACAACAATGGTGGTAATCCTGGAAGCAGTCCCTCGAAGCATTGGAACAGTTCAAGATACCACGCTCTTACACTCCTGCGTCCTTGAAGAAGGTCACCAGAATAGAGATCCATGTCTTTTCGGATGCATCCATGGAAGCCATAGCTGCTGTAGCTTATCTCCAAGCTGTACACTCTAACGGTGGAATAGGAGTAGGATTCATCATGGGCAAAACCAAGTTAACTCCAAAGCCTGCACATAACATCCCAAGGCTTGAACTCTGTGCAGCCATGTTAGCTGTTGAAATTGCTGAGCTTATAGAGTGCGAAACAGACCTTGACATTGATTCCTTTGACTTTTACACAGCAAAATCGTGCTAGGATACATACATAATCAAACAAGACAATTCAATGTGTATGTCGGCAATCGAGTGGAACGCATCAGGAAATTCTCCACGCCAGACCAATGGCATTATGTACCCACCGACCTTAACCCTGCCGACTTAGGCAGTCGTGAATTGCCTGCTGCTACATTTCTGGCTGGATATATCATGAATATCCCCACCAGTACTCTTGAATAAAGAATTCTTATCAAGGCCTTAGAGTCTATCTTTGAACTTGTCCAGCCGGACTCTGATAATGAAATCAAGACCATTGCAGTTACACTTAACAAAGGTAAAACTGAAATCTCGTCAATTTGAGCGGTTTTCTAAGTGGTCTTCGGCTGTACGAGCGACTGCACGTTTTATTCACATCGGTCATCACTTCACAAACAAGGATGGCACAAATCAAGAGTATTGCAAGTGGCACATTTGTAAAGAACTCCTCACACCAGGTTGATACAAAGGGAGGTAAGAAGGACTGGTGCTGTTGCTGCCTTCCCCTCTGAAGACAGACCTTCAAGGCAACCTGTTAAAAGGGAGGTAAGAAGGAGTGGTGCTGTTGCTGCCTTCCCCTCTGAAGATGGACTCACGGAACTATCTACTTCCTACCGTTCCACACTCCAAGAGCTTTTCTACAAGTATTGTAGTAATGTTTTCTTGTTGATGTTCCTTTTGTTCTCTTTGCTTCAGGTGTTCCAGTAGAAAAACATCTATATTTCATGGACTTGAACAAGGTTATTATTGTTATAAATGTTATTAGAAATCATAGATTTCGACGGGGAGTATCATGTTACACATGCATGGTTTGCCTTTTCATTATGTGTGTCCCTTCTCTCTTCCCCTAGCTTCTGCTCTCTCTCTTGTCTCCTCCCCTCTTCTTCATTCTGGCTACACCCCTCATCTTAGCTACTTGCTCTGTTAGCTGCTCACAGCATGATTTTTTGACCTATCCATTTGTTCATCGGTGTATGATCTGCAAAGTATGGATCCATTTGTTCATCGGTGTATGATCTGCAAAGTATGGAATAAACTTCTTCACGATCTACAAGGTGTCGTTTGGATCGAGTCACTGTCAGCCAATTCACCTTAGATTGATGGTTACCGTTATCTCAGCAGAACTGTAAGTTACAGAGATCACACTTTCAATGCTTAGATTGGAGAGGCAGAACATGCGTATGTCCTACCAGCCCTACAACATAATGAAGGTGACATTCCAGGATCTGTTTAGAGGGTGCTGTGTCCTCTGTTATTAAAGGGCTTGTTCTATATGGAAATTTATGGCACATTTATGGCACATTCTTAGGACAGCAGCAGGTGTCAGAGGTAGGAACCTATCCTACCTCTGACACCTGCTGCTGTCCTAAGAATGGGACCCTGTCACACACAGCCAGGAAAGAGGGTAGTGGCCGATGTTGTGCTGCACTCTCCTTTCACTTTAGAGGGGCTTAAGAAAATAGCCAAGTAGGCGAGCTACACTCTTTTCGGATGTAACATTTTATATATGGATATGCCATTAATGGGCAGATATTTTACCCCGCAGCCAGGGTCGGTGCAAGGATTTTTGCCAACACAAGCGAAGCTACATTTTGGCGTCCCCTCCCCACGCAGCTCACCTGCAGCAGCTGGCTTCTCCTCTGTGTGGTCCTGGTATCTTCTCTCTGCTTCAGACAATCGCTGGTGTAAGGACCATATTTTTCGCACCTAGGTTTTAGAGGAGGATAATAAGAAAAAAATATTTTCCATTACACCTCAGGTCAGACTAGCAATCAGACCTCAGCTCACAGCCCCAATCAGACCCCCAATGTTAATCAGACCTCAGATCAGACCCCATCCATCAGCCCCCCATGTCAGCCATCAGTCCCCATCCATCATGGCCCCATGTAAGCCATCATGGCCCCCATGTCACATTTCTCCCCTTCCATGTCAAATCACCCCCCTATGTCACATCAGCCCTCCGTATCACATTTCTCCCCCTCCATGTCACATTTTTCCGCCCTCCCCCAGGGTGTGCCCTAAGGCAGCTGCTTGGTCTGCCTTATGGTAGCACCAGCCCTGCCTGCAGCGCAGGTTTTGCCTATCAATCCGAAACAGTTGGTTTCCAACCACATATTTACTATGCTTTTCTGTGCTTCTATAGGAACTCAACTTTATGGATTAAGCACACAGCAGTCATAGCTTCACCAAAATTTATGATGCAGTGACCAAGGAGGTTGTAAGGGTCATGTACACACACACACAGGGGGGAGGATAGTGACCACTGCGCTCCACCCTCTCCCCTGGCCCTGCCTACTTGCCTCACATGTCCTGATGACAGGGGACAACTGGACGGCAGTCCCTAACTTAGGATACGTGCGGGAAGGACAGACAAATAACGGATAGTAAACGGACCGGGTCATTACCTAGAGAGCTACGCAGTACTAAGGAATGAGCAGAGAATAGTCAGGAAAAGCCGAGGTAAAATACCAGGAGAGAAACGAAGTACAACAGGAGTCTGCAAAGAATTGTCAGGTGGAAGCCGGGGTCAGGATACCAGGAGAGATGCGCAGTACAGGAGGAGCAGGCAAAGGATCGTCAGGGAACAGGATCAGGTAAGTATACAGGTATCCAACAAACGCCAGGAACCGAAAATTAACAGGCAACCTGTGGCCAGCAGGCTGCCTGTATTTATAGTGGGGAGTGAGGGTCATGTGACGTGGCCAGCATCACATGACTGACAGACCGACCAGTCGAGCACCGAGTGATCAGCTCGGCGCTCAAGGCAAACCTAGGAGCAGGGAGCCTCCCAGCTAGCAAACTGCCCTGGGAACGAGGTCAAACACAGATCCTCACTCCTGAAGCTATGCAGCAGGTCTGCGGTTGATAGTAGACCGAGTGTGCCTTTGGCACCTTGTTACAGTACACCCCTTTTACGAGGGGCCACCAGACCCAAGATTTCAGGCGATGGCCTTTCAGGGTGTTCTAAATGAAATTTTCGAACAAGTCTAGGAAGCATGAACCTCCCTGGCAGGTACACAAGATCTCTCTTCAGGTCCATACCCCTTCCAGTGAATCAGGTACTGCAAGGAATTACGCACCTTCCTGACATCCACTATTTTAGACACCACATACTCGACAGCATCATTAACAAGAACCGGCAGAGGAGAGGCTTTTGATGGTACTACCGGTTCAAAATATTTTTTAAGAAGAGATTTATGGAACACATTATGAATGTGGAATGACTCTTGCAGCTCCAACCTAAATTATACCGGGTTAATCACCTCAGTTATCTTATATGGTCCAATAAAACGAGGAGCAAACTTTTTAGAATCTACCTTAAGAGAGAGATATTTGGAGGACAACCATACCTTATCCATACCTTATTTCGCCAAAGAAACCCCCCCTGCACCGCTGAATGGCTTTATGGCGGCGGGTGGTGCAGGGGGGGTGTTGCGGGCGGTGCGGCAGGCGGTATCGCGATCCTCCGCCCGCCTCCCCTTGAATAATCGTTGGTGTACAGTGGTTATACCAGGGTGTCAGCACATTGCTGACACCCTGGTATAAACGGCTGACATCGGTGATGCAATGTCAGCCGTTTAACCCTTTCCATACAGCGGTCCGTACGGACCGCTGTATGGAAAGAGTTAACAGTAAGATGCGGCTCCCTCCCTCTCCCATCGGGGGGCTGCTGTGCCTTTGCAGCCCCCCGACAGGATGGTGTGACAGAGGGAGGGAGCCCCCGTCCTTAACCTTCCCTGTCTGCGCAGTTCTGGCTACAACTGAGCAGACGGGGAAGGTTCCCATGGCAACAGGATGCCTTCTCAGGCATCCTGCTGTCCACGGTGCTGAACAGATCTGTGCTAAAGGCATAGATCTGTTCAGACAAAGTGTAAGTAAAATACAGTACAGTACAATATATATTGCACTGTGCTGTAATATACAGACATCAGACCCACTGGATCTTCAAGAACCAAGTGGGTCTGGGTAAAAAAAAAAGTAAAAAAAAAGTAAAAATAAAAAACACATTTATCACTGATTAAAAATGAAAAAAATAAAATTCCCTACACATGTTTGGTATCGCTGCGTCCGTAACGACCTGATCTATAAAACGGTCATGTTACTTTACCCGAACGGTGAACGCCATACAAATAAAAAATAAAAAACTATGATGAAATTGAAATTTTGCCCACCTTACTTCCCAAAAAAGGTAATAAAAGTGATAAAAAAAGTCGCATGTGTGCCAAAATTGTAACAATCAAACCATCATCTCATCCCACAGAAATCATACCCTACCTAAGATAATCGCCCCAAAAACTGAAAAAACGATGGCTCTTATCTTTGTGAAGTCATCTTACGTCACAAAAAGTGTAATAGCAAGCGATCAAAAAGTCATATGCACCCCAAAATAGTGCCATGAGACCCTACTTAAGATAATCGGCCAAAAACTGAAAAAACTATGGCTCTTAGACTATGGCAGGGATGGCCAACCTGAGGCTCTCCAGCTGTTGCAAAACTACAACTCCCATCATGCCCAGACAGTCTACAGCTATCAGCCTACAGAAGGGCATGGTGGGAGTTGTAGTTTTACAACAGCTGGAGAGCCGCAGGTTGGCCATGCCTGGACTATGGAAATACTAAAACATGATTTTTTTTGTTTCAAAATGAAATCATTGTGTAAAACTTACATTAAAAAAAAATGTATACATATTAGGTATCACCGTGTCCGTGACAACCTGCTCTATAAAATTACCACATGATCTAACCTTTCAGATGAATGTTGTAAATGACAAAAAAAAAACGGTGCCAAAAAAGCTATTTCTTGTTACATTGCCGCACAAAAAGTGTAATATAGAGCAACCAAAAATCCCATGTAAACTAAACTAAACCTAAACTAGTACCAACAAAACTGCCACCCTATCCCATAGTTTCTAAAATGGGGTCACTTTTTTGGAGTTTCTACTCTAGGGGTGCATCAGGGGGGCTTCAAATGGGACATGGTGTCAAAAAAACCAGTCCAGCAAAATATGCCTTCCAAAAACAGTATGGCATTCCATTCCTTCTGCCCGTACAGCAGTTTACAACCACATATGGGGTGTTTCTGTAAACTACAGAATCAGGGCCATAAATAATGAGTTTTGTTTGGCTGTTAACCCTTGATTTTTAACTGGAAAAAAAATATTAAAATGGAAAATCTGCCAGAAAAGTGAAATTTTGAAATTGTATCTCTATTTTCCATTAACTCTTGTGCAACACCTAAAGGGTTAACAAAGTTTGTAAAATCAGTTTTGAATACCTTTAGGGGTGTATTTCCTTAGATGGGGTCACTTTTATGGAGTTTCTACTCTAGCGGTGCATCAGGGGGCTTCAAATGGGACATGGTGTAAATTAACCAGTCCAGCAAAATCTGCGTTCCAAAAACCAAACGGCACACCTTTCATTCTATGCCCCGCTGTGTGGCTGTACAGTAGTTTACGGCCACATATGGGGTGTTTCTTTAAACAGCAGAGTCAGGGCAATAAAGATACAGTCTTGTTTACCCTTGCTTTGTTAGTGGAAAAAATGGGTTAAAATGGAAAATTAGGCAAAAAAATGAAATTCTCAAATTTCATCCCCATTTGCCAATAACTCTTGTGCAACACCTAAAGGGTTAACGAAGTTTGTAAAATCAGTTTTGAATATCTTGAGGGGTGTAGTTTATAGAATGGGTTCATTTTTGGGTGGTTTCTATTATGTAAGCCTCGCAAAGTGACTTCAGAGCTGTAGTAGTCCCTAAAAATTGGGTTTTTGTAAATTTCAGAAAATTTTTTTGCTTCTAAACTTCTAAGCCTTGTAACATCCCCAAAAAATAAAATATCATTCCCAAAATAATTCAAACATGAATTAGACATATGGGGAATGTAAAGTCATCACAATTTTGGGGGGTATTACTATGTATTACAGAAGTAGAGAAACTGAAACGTTGAAATTTGCTAATGTTTCCAAATTTTTGGCAAATTAGGTATTTTTTTATGGAAAAAATATATATTTTTTTACTTCATTTTACCAGTGTCATGAAGTACAATATGTGACGAAAAAACATTCTCAGAATGGCCTGGGTAAGTCAAAGCGTTTTAAAGTTATCACGACTTAAAGTGACACTGGTCAGATTTGCAAAACATGGCCAAGTTCTTAAGGTGAAATAGGGCTGAGTCCTTAAGGGGTTATAAAAGCCCTTACTAATAATAAAGTATACAATACATAATCTACCAAATTCTGTAGAGAGGATACATGGTTCTTAGTTTTCACATATTATGATACACACTTCGTACATATCGAGAACAGTATAAATTTACGGTCCCGATCAATAGTGATATTAAATTACTAGTCCCAACGCGTTTTCCCTTGTAATATTAAAGGTTCGTCAGGGGACACAAGTATCAAATGATGCCAGTCAGATACCATAGCATGTGTGTCACAAATCCAGAGCAAAAGCAAAACAAAACAAAAACTAAACCAAAAACTGGGGCACCCCCAAACCAGCACTGGTATATGAGAGTGATAAGACACAAAATACGTGTAACAGTTTGGATATAGATAACATAAAAAGTACTGAAATGAAGGCCACTATTGTGGTACTTATCTGGTGATGCAATTCAGTTTTCACTCACAGACCGGTGGTGCATGGCTTGAGGGGCTCCAGGGGGCAAAAAGATATAGCTCCCCATAGCTCCCCTGCTCCTGCGCCGTCCTCGGACGCATCCACCTCCACAATAAAAGGTCTCTCCTGATCAGGCTGGATCAGAATGGGAGCGCTACTGAAATGAAGAAATGGCCTCAGTAGACCAATTATCCAAATCCGCCCCTTTCTTAGTAAGGTCAAGGTCGGTTAACGTTTTAGCAATTACAGAAAAATTCACAATAAATTTACGATAGTAATTGGCGAAACCTAAGAACCCCAGAGAACTTTTAATGAGTACCAAAAGCTTACATTTAGAAAAATCAGGGTGTACCTGGTCTTTAGGTTGCCTTGCCTTAGGAGACTTGACAGAGAGGACCTTCTTAGGACACTGGTTGATCCAATGGTCAGGATCTCCACAGTAAAAGCATTCTCCACGTCTGCGGCAAAGATTCCTTCGGGTCATGCCAACCTACATGGGTTCCTCGGTGGAGACCTCAGCGTTGTCTCTGGGATAGGCCTCTGGCTGGACCACCATCTGGGAAGAGAACTGTTGTTCCTGTTGTCTCTCTCTAACCCATCGGTCAAGTCGGACAACAAGGGTCATCATCTCCTGTAAGGTCTCTGGAAGTTGATAACTGACCAGAAGATCCTTTAAATTATCAGACAGACCTGACCTGAACTGACTCTTCAGGGCTGGTTCGTTCCATCCTGAGGGGACACACCACCTTCTGAATTGGGTGCAATAATCCTCCACAGATAGATTGCCCTGAACCAGTGTCTTTAGAGCTATCTCGGCTACCAGAGCCCTGTCTGGTTCATCATAGAGGGTACCCAGGGCCTAAAAGAAACCCTCCACAGAAGTTAAACAACTGGCGCCAGCAGGTAAAGAGAACGCCCAGTCCTGGGGATCACCCTGTAGTCGGGAAATGATAATGCCCACGCGTTGACTCTTGGGGCCAGAGGACACGGGGCGCAAACGGAAGTAAAGTCTGCAACTCTCCTTAAAAGAGAGAAACTTCTTCCAGTCTCCAGAAAAGGGTTCTGGGAGCTTAATCTGGGGCTCAAAGTGCGTACTGGAGGCCTGAGGAGTGGAAGAACCTTGCCCTAACTCAAAAGAACAGAGTTTTTCCCCTAGCTACTGTACCATCTGCGTCAGATTAGAGACATGGTCAGTCAGGGTCACCAGAGGATTCATTATACAGTGGTTATTGGGCCTGTTAATCTGTAACGGTCAAGTACACACACACAGGGGGGAGGATAGTGACCACTGCGCTCCACCCTCACCCCTGGCCTTGCCTCACGAGTCCTGATGACAGGGGACAACTGGACGGCAGTCCCTAACTTAGGATACGTGCGGGAAGGACAGACAACCAAATAACGAATAGTGAACGGATCAGGTCATTACCTAGGGAGATACGCAGTACTAAAGAATGAGCAGAGAATAGTCAGGAAAAGCCGAGGTCAAATACCAGGAGAGAAAAGAAGTACAACAGGAGTCCGCAAAGAATTGTTAGGTGGAAGCCGGGGTCAGGATACCAGGAGAGATGCGCAGTACAGGAGGAGCAGGCAAAGGATTGTCAGGGAACAGGATCAGGTAAGTATACAGGTATCCAACAACTGCCAGGAACCTAAAATTAACAGGCAACCTGTGCCCAGCATCACATGACCAACAGACCGACCAGTCGAGCACCGAGTGATTAGCTCAGGGTTCAAGGCAAACCTAGGAGCAGGGAGCCTCCCAGCTATCAAAGCTGCCCTGGGTACGAGGTCAAACACAGATCCTCACTCCCGAAGCTAAGCAGCAGGTCTGCGGCTGATAGTAGACTGAGTGTGGCTTCGGCACCCCGTTACACAGGTTCAATCACTAACCACACGTAGACAGTTACAACAGTCTTCTTATCTGCATGGCATGTCGGTGGATGCCAGGCTGAAGGTTAAGGCAAGAAGCTTTCAGGATGCAAGCCCCAGACAAGCGTCCCAGATGGAGAAACCAAGAGTCAACAGATATCACAACAGTCTTCGTCTCTGAGTGCACATCCAACCTGGAGGTCAGATGGGCACATTTGAATATATTTACATCCTTCACAATAGGTAAGTGAGATATACAGGTAAGTAGACTCCAACCAGGTGGAATTATCAATGGCTCTAAACGAGGGTCTTCCGACCGATGGCCTTTTCTCAGGGTCAAGAAGTTTTTTTTTCCTTGTGACGAACTGGCCAAATGTGTCCAGGATTTTGCCTTCTTCTGGATCACACTTTTTCTCTGCAGGGATTATGTTGTGTGCTAAGTCAGAAAACAGTGTGGTGTGTGGCAGGTTCCAATCAACCGGCCTGATCTGTGGTGCCCTGTTACCAATACTGTATACTGCTACAGAAAACTGTGCCTATATCACAGATTTCAAAGCTCTGGGCCTTCTGTAGCGTCCATAATCTGTGGCGTTCTGTAGTTAACAGTGTAATACATCGGAAAACCATGTATATAGCGCAGATTCCAGCAATCTGGGCACAAGAGAGTGTCTAGAATCTGTGGTGTTCTGTATACAATGCGGTTACAACAAACCGGATTCCAAAAAAGTTGGGACACTATACAAATCGTGAATAAAAACTGAATGCAATGATGTGGAGGTGCCAACTTCTAATATTTTATTCAGAATAGAACATAAATCATGGAACAAAAGTTTAAACTGAGAAAATGTACCATTTTAAGGGAAAAATATGTTGAATCAGAATTTCATGGTGTCAACAAATCCCCAAAAAGTTGGGACAAGGCCATTTTCACCACTGTGTGGCATCTCCCCTTCTTCTTACAACACTCAACAGACTTCTGGGGACCGAGGAGACCAGTTTCTCAAGTTTAGAAATAGGAATGCTCTCCCATTCTTGTCTAATACAGGCCTCTAACTGTTCAATCGTCTTTGGCCTTCTTTGTTGCACCTTACTCTTTATGATGCGCCAAATGTTCTCTATAGGTGAAAGATCTGGACTGCAGACTGGCCATTTCAGTACCCGGATCCTTCTCCTACGCAGCCATGATGTTGTGATTGATGCAGAATGTGGTCTGGCATTATCTTGTTGAAAAATGCAGGGTCTTCCCTGAAAGAGATGACGTCTGGATGGGAGCATATGTTGTTCTAGAACCTGAATATATTTTTCTGCATTGATGGTGCCTTTCTAGACATGCAAGCTGCCCATGCCACACGCACTCATGCAACCCCATACCATCAGAGATGCAGGCTTCTGAACTGAGCGTTGATAACAACTTGGGTTGTGCTTGTCCTCTTTGGTCCGGATGACATGGCGTCCCAGATTTCCAAAAAGACCTTCGAATCGTGACTCGTCTGACCACAGAACAGTCTTCCATTTTGCCACACTCCATTTTAAATGATCCCTGGCCCAGTGAAAACGCCTGAGCTTGTGGATCTTGCTTAGAAATGGCTTCTACTTTGCACTGTAGAGTTTCAGCTGGCAACGGCGGATGGCACGGTGGATTGTGTTCACTGACAATGGTTTCTGGAAGTATTCCTGAGCCCATTTTCTGATTTCCTTTACAGTAGCATTCCTGTTTGTGGTGCAGTGTCGTTTAAGGGCCCGGAGATCACGGGCATCCAGTATGGTTTTACGGCCTTGACCCTTACGCACAGAGATTGTTCCAGATTCTTCGGATTCTTTGGATGATGTTATGCACAGTTGATGATGATAGCTGCAAAGTCTTTGCAATTTTTCGCTGGGTAACACCTTTCTGATATTGCTCCACTATCTTTCTGCGCAACATTGTGGGAATTGGTGATCCTCTACCTATCTTGGCTTCTGAGAGACACTGCCACTCTGAGAAGCTCTTTTTATACCCAATCATGTTGCCAATTGACCTAATTAGTGTTAATTGGTCTTCCAGCTCTTCGTTATGCTCAAATTTACTTTTTCCAGCCTCTTTTTGCTACTTGTCCCAACTTTTTGGGGATTTGTTGACACTGTGAAATTTTGAATCAACTTATTTTTCCTTTAAAATGATACATTTACTCGGATTAAACATTTGATCTGTCATCTACGTTCTATTACAAATAAAATATTGACATTTGCCATCTCCACATCATTGCATTCAGTTTTTATTCACGATTTGTTTAGTGTCCCAACTTTTTGGGAATCCGGTTTGTACATCAGGAAGCATTGTAACACAGATTCCAACGCTCTGGGCCCTCTATAGCGTCTAGAATAGGTGGTGTTCTGTAGCCAGCAGTGTGCTGAGTCAGAAAACAGTGTGGTGTGTGGCATGTTCCAATCAACCAGGCCTGATCTGTGGTGCCCTGTTACCAATACTGTATACTGCAACAGAAAACTGTGCCTATATCACAGATTCCAAAGCTCTGGGCCTTCTGTAGCGTCCATAATCTGTGGCGTTCTGTAGTTCACAGTGTAATACATCGGAAAACCATGTCTGTAGGGCAGATTCCAGCAATCTGGGTCCAAGAGAGTGTTTAAAATCTGTGGCTTTCTGTATACAATGCTGTAACTACAACAGGAAGCATTGTATCGCAGATTCCAACGCTCTGGGCCCTCTATAGCGTCAGGAATCGGTGGCGTTCTGTAGTCAGCAGTGTGCTAAGTCAGAAAACAGTGTGGTGTGTGGCAGATTCCAATCAACCGGGCCTGATCTGTGGTGCCCTGTTACCAATAATGTATACTTCAACAGAAAACTGTGCCTATATCACAGATTTCAAAGCTCTGGGCCTTCTGTAGCGTCCATAATCTGTGGCGTTCTGTAGTTCACAGTGTAATAAATAGGAAAACCTTGTCTGTAGGGCAGATTCCAGCAATCTTGGCCCAAGAGAGGTTCTAGAATCTGTGGCGTTCTGTATACAATGATGCAACTAAATCAGGAAGCATTGTATCGCAGATTCCAATGCTCTGGGCCCTCTATAGCGTCTAGAATTGGTGGCGTTCTGTAGCCAGCAGTGTGCTAAGTCAGAAAACAGTGTGGTGTGTGGCAGGTTCCAATCAACCGGGCCTGATCTGTGGTGCCCTGTTACCAATACTGTATACTGCAAAAGAAAATTGTGCCTATATCGCAGATTTCAAAGCTCTGGGCCTTCTGTAGCGTCCACAATCTGGGGCGTTCTGTAGTTCACAGTGAAATACATCGGAAAACCATGTCTGTAGGGCAGATTCCAGCAATGTAGGCCCAATAGAGTGGCTAGAATCTGTGGCGTTCTGAATACAATGCTGTAACTACATCAAGAAGCATTGTATCGCAGATTCCAACGCTCTGGGCCCTCTATAGCGTCTAGAATTGGTGGTGTTCTGTAGCCAGCAGTGTGCTAAGTCAGAAAATAGTGTGGTGTGTGGCAGGTTCTAATCAACCGGGCCTGATCTGTGGTGCCCTGTTACCAATATTGTATACTGCAATAGAAAACTGTGCCTATATCACAGATTTCAAAGCTCTGGGCCTTCTGTAGCATCCATAATCTGTGGCGTTCTGTAGTTCACAGTGTAATAAAACGGAATACCTTGTCTGTAGGGCAGATTCCCGAAATCTTGGCCCAAGAGAGTGTCTAGAATCTGTGACGTTCTGTATACAATGCTGTAACTACATCAGGAAGCATTGTATAGCAGATTCCAACGCTCTGGGCCCTCTGAAGAGTCTAGAATAGGTGGTGTTCTATAGCCAGCAGTGTGCTAAGTCAGAAAACAGTGTGGTGTGTGGCAGGTTCCAATCAACCGAGCCTGATCTGTAGTGCCCTGTTTACCAATACTGTATACTGCAACAGAAAACTGTGGCTATATCACAGATTCCAAAGCTCTGGGCCTTCTATAGCGTCCATTATCTGTGGCGTTCTGTAGTTCACAGTGTAATACATTGGAAAACCATGTCTGTAGGGCAGATTCCTGCAATCTGGGCCCAAGAGAGTGTCTAGAATCTGTGGTGTTCTGTATACAATGCTGTAACTACATCAGGATGCATTGTATCGCAGATTCCAACGCTCTGGGCCCTCTATAGCGTCTGGAATCTGTGGTGTTCTGTAGCCAGCAGTGTTCTAAGTCAGAAAACAGTGTGGTGTGTGGCAGGTTCCGATCAACCGGGCCAGATCTGTGGTGCCCTTTCACCAATACTGTATACTGCAACAGAAAACTGTGCCTATATCACAGAATCCAAAGCTCTGGGCCTTCTGTAGCGTCCTTAATCTGTGGCGTTCTGTAGTTCACAGTGTAATACATCGGAAAACCATGTCTATAGGGCAGATTCTAGCAATCTAGGCCCAAGAGAGTGTCTAGAATCTGTGGTGTTCTGTATACAATGCTGGAACCACATCAGGAAGCATTGTTTCACAGATTCCAACGCTCTGGGCCCTCTATAGCGTCTAGAATAGGTAGTGTTCTGTAGCCTGCAGTGTGCTAAGTCAGAAAACAGTGTGGTGTGTGGCAGGTTCCAATCAACCGAGCCTGATCTGTAGTGCCCTGTTTACCAATATGGTATACTGCAACAGAAAACTGTGCCTATATCACAGATTCCAAAGCTCTGGGCCTTCTATAGCGTCCATAATCTGAGGCGTTCTGTAGTTCACAGTGTAATACATTGGAAAACCATGTCTGTCGGGCAGATTCCAGCAATCTGGGCCCAAGAGAGTGTCTAGAATCTGTGGTGTTCTGTATACAATGCTGTAACTACATCAGGAAGCATTGTATTGGTGATTCCAACACTCTGGGCCCTCTATAGCGTCTGGAATCTGTGGCGTTCTGTAGCCAGCAGTGTGCTAAGTCAGAAAACTGTGTGGTGTGTGGCAGGTTCCAATCAACCGGGCCTGATTTGTGGTGCCCTTTTACCAATACTGTATACTGCAACAGAAAACTGTGCCTATATCACAGATTCCAAAGCTTTGGGCCTTCTGTAGCATCCATAATCTGTGGCGTTCTGTAGTTCACAGTGTAATACATTGGAAAACCATGTCTATAGGGCAGATTCTAGCAATCTAGGCCCAAGAGAGTGTCTAGAATCTGTGGTGTTCTGTATACAATGCTGAAACCACATCAGGAAGCATTGTTTCGCAGATTCCAACGCTCTGGGCCCACTATAGCGTCTAGAATAGGTCGTGTTCTGTAGCCAGCAGTGTGCTAAGTCAGAAAACAGTGTGGTGTGTGGCAGGTTCCAATCAACCAGGCCTGATCTGTGGTGCCCTTTTACCAATACTGTATACTGCAACAGAAAACTGTGCCTATATCACAGATTCAAAAGCTCTGGGCTTTCTGTAGCGTCCATAATCTGTGGCGTTCTGTAGTTCACAGTGTAATACTTCGGAAAACCATGTCTATAGGGCAGATTCTAGCAATCTAGGCCCAACAGAGTGTCTAGAATCTGTGGTGTTCTGTATACAATGCTGGAACCACATCAGGAAGCAATGTATCGCAGACTCCAACGCTCTGGGCCCTCTATTGCGTCTGGAATCTGTGGCGTTCTGTAGCCAGCAGTGTGCTAAGTCAGAAAACAGTGTGGTGTGTGGCAGGTTCCAATCCACCGAGCCTCATCTGTAGTGCCCTGTTTACCAATACTGCATACTGCAACAGAAAACTGTGCCTATATCACAGATTCCAAAGCTCTGGGCCTTCTATAGCGTCCATAATCTGTGGCGTTCTGTAGTTCACAGTGTAATACATTGGAAAACCATGTCTATAGGGCATATTCCTGCAATCTGGGCCCAAGAGAGTGTCTAGAATCTGTTGTGTTCTGTGTACAATACTGTAAATTCATCAGGAAGCATTGTATTGCAGATTCCAACACTCTGGGCCCTCTATAGCGTCTGGAATCTGTGGCGTTCTGTAGCCAGCAGTGTGCTGAGTCAGAAAACAGTGTGGTGTGTGGCAGGTTCCAATCAACCGGGCCTGATCTGTGGTGCCCTTTTACCAATACTGTATACTGTGTAAGCATCCAAAGGGTGAGGTTATTGATGGTAAGTATGTGTCACTGAGGCTGCTGCTCTCAGTGATGTAAATCCCGGAGGTAAATGGCAACCAGTGATGTTAGATTGCTGAGTTTGTGGTAGCTGGAATTTGGGTCCGGGATTTAGGAGTGACTGAAGAGTTTGGGTGGGAAGGTCACTCCCATACTCCATCTCCTGTGTTACCACTTCACCCAGCTGGAAGCTAATTTAAAAGACTCACTGTCAGTGTGTGGTTGGTGTTGGTCTGCAGAGGACTTAGGAGCATTCATCTCCACAGTGTTCCTGAGAAGGGAAAAGACAAGATTCTGCAGAAAGGTGACTCCTGTATTTTTGCCTGTGTAAAATGTGAACTGTTATATGACACATGAGGGCTGAAGATAAGTGCTTTATGTGACTGAACTTTGATGGGCTGAAGCCAAGCCATCCTGTTGGAACAAATTTGAGTTGTGTTTTTTCCAATAAAACCCTTATGTTGCATCCAATCCTGCCGACTGCCTACCATTTGTACAGCTAACCTCTACATATGGTGTCGGATGCGGGGATGTGGTTGCTAAGGGTAACGGCTGCATAATTTTTTTTGCTCTGTAATCTGCTTATGTCCTGGATAAAGGCTGCTACATTGTTGCCCAGTGAGACTCCTGCCATGGAGGAGCTCGGTTAAGCAGTTTGTGCAGGTCAGTGCTGCCCAGCAGGAAACCAACCGTCTGTTGCTGGAACAGATCGCAGTCCTGAGAGAGAGTGTGTCAGCTCAGCCAAGGAATATGGAGGAGTTAGCTGGGACTGTGAATGTAAAAAAGGCAGTGCACCGCGCCTTGCAAAAAATGACCCCAGATGACGACATAGAGGCCTATTTGGCGGTGTTTGAAAGGATTGTGGAAAGGGAGAAACTCCCTGCGGCTGAATGGACTGAGGTTCTGGCGCCTTATTTGACTGGGGAGCCGCAAAAAGCATATTTTGATTTAACGGCAGAGCAGGCCAAAGACTATGATATCCTTAAAGCAGAAATCATGGCCCGGCTGGGAGTCACCTTATCTGCCCGTGCTCGCAGAGTCCATGAATGGCGGTTTGAAGAGAAAAAAACGCCCCGCTCTCAAATGTTTGATTTGTTACACCTTGTGCGCAAGTGGCTACAACCTGAGACACTGAGTACAGCAGACATTGTCGAACGAATTGTGCTCGACCGCTATGTGAGTGGACTTCCTATGGACATTCACCGCTGGGTTGCTCAAGGAGACCCCAAAACCCTGGATCAATTGGTTTCACTTGTGGAACGGTTTACGACTACCGAGACCTGTCTGAGGCCTGAAGGTAAACCACAGCAGTTCATGGGATCCTCTGGTGGTCGTCGACAGAGAGCAACCTCCACAGCCATTTCTACCTCCGAGCAGGAGGACCTAGCCAACAGACAAAGCCTGGGTGGCTCCCCCCGGGGAAAGAGGTTTTTCATTCCAAGAAAGGTACCCTCCCATTCTGAAGCCCCACTCGAAGGCCAACCTAAGGTCCGTTGTTGGAAGTGTCAGCAACCGGGGCATATTGCAGCACACTGTTCCCAGGGGGAGGAGCCAATGGAGTGTGGTGCCACCCGCCGCCTCTCCATGTTTGCTCATCCTGTTTGCAGTGCTACACCCCTGCAGGAACCAGGACCCCAGGAGCGTCAACTCCAGGTAAACGGGGTAAGTGTTGTGGCCCTTTTGGACTCGTGTAGCCTGGTCACCCTCTTGTGTGCTGCCGTACCCTATGACCTGGTCATCCCTGAAAGGCGGGTGGGGGTGGTTTGTATCCATGGGGACACTAAGCATTATCCGCTGGCCAAAGTGACTGTAGAGACTGGCTGCGGGACAGTGACCCATGAAGTTGGTGTGGTACCAGACTTATTACATCCATTGATTGTGGGACGTGATTTTCCGTTGTTCTGGGATCTCTGGTCTCATTCCCACTGTAATGATACGCCTGTTGCATGTTCACCTTCTTTCAGCCCAATTCCTTTAGGGGGAGAAGCCCAAACAGATGCTGTAGGGGTGACCAATGAGGTATCAGACAGTTCTCCCCTTGCAGTATTGGCTGGGGATGAGGGTGAGGAGTCTAACCCTGAGCAGAATATATCGGACTTGGAAGTGTCTCGGGAGAACTTTGGGACTGCTCAGTTACGAGACTCCACCCTGAAACATGCATGGGAAAATGTAACTGTACTAAATGAGGTACCTCAGGAGCCTAATGCTGATCAAAGGTTTCCTCATTTTGCTGTCAGTGATAATTTACTGTATCGTGTTACTAAGATGCGTAATGAAATTCTGGAGCAATTGGTGGTACCCATACCTTATAGAAGGATGGTCCTTGATATGGCCCACACCCATTTACTTGGGGGTCATCTGGGGACTGATAAAACAAAGGAAAGAATCCTGCAAAGGTTCTATTGGCCAGGTTGTTACCAAGAGGTTGAAAGGTTTTGCCAATCCTGCCCAACTTGCCAAGTAACGGCTCCTGTGAGTCACTTTCGGAGCCCCTTGGTTCCCCTGCCAATAATTGAGATTCCATTTGACAGAATAGCTATGGATTTGGTGGGGCCGTTAGTTAGGTCTGCCCGAGGCCACCAGTATATTTTGGTAGTGCTGGACTATGCCACTAGGTATCCTGAAGCCATTCCGTTGCGGAATACCTCCTCCAAGAGCATTGCTCGGGAGTTGGTTCATATATTTTCCAGAACTGGCCTACCAAAAGAAATACTGACTGACCAGGGTACACCTTTCATGTCCAAAGTTATGAAAGAGCTTTGCAACCTGCTGAAAATTAAGCAGCTAAGAACCTCTGTATATCATCCCCAAACAGATGGCCTTGTAGAGAGGTTCAATAAAACCTTAAAGGGGATGTTGAGAAGGGTAGTAGAAAAGGATGGGAAGGACTGGGATTGTCTGTTGCCATATCTCATGTTCTCCATCCGAGAGGTCCCCCAGTCCTCCACTGGCTTCTCTCCATTTGAGTTATTATATAGGAGACATCCCAGGGGATTGCTGGATATTGCCAAGGAGACTTGGGAGAGTGAGGCTACCCCTTACAGAAGTGTGATAGAACATGTGGCCCAAATGCAAGATCGCATCAGCAGCATTATGCCCATCGTGAGGGAACACATGCAGAAGGCCCAAGAGTCCCAGAGCAGGGTGTACAATAGAGCGGCCCGGGTGAGGCAGTTCAACCCTGGGGACAGGGTACTAGTGCTGGTTCCCACGGTAGAAAGCAAATTTCTGGCCAAGTGGCAGGGTCCTTTTGAAGTAGTAGAAAGGGTTGGAGAGGTCAATTATAAAATACATCAGCCTGGGAAAAGAAAGCCCATCCAACTCTATCACGTCAATTTAATCAAACCTTGGAAGGATAGAGAGTCCCTGGTAGCAGCCCCAAAACCCCAAATGGATTGTCACACAGATATTGAAAAGGTTGCAATAGGTGACACCCTGTCCAAACCCCAAAAACAAGAAACCAAGGAGTTTCTACAGCAGAACAGGGATATCTTTACGGACCTGCCAGGCACTACAGATGTCATTCAGCATGAGATAGTCACTGACCCCAAGGTAATGATAAACATTAAACCATACAGAATCCCTGAGGCTCGGAGACAAACGGTCTCTGAGGAGGTAAAGCATATGTTAGCTCTGCAGGTTATTGAGGAATCCAAAAGTGGGTGGTCCAGCCCCATTGAATTAGTGCCTAAACCAAATGGGACCTGGCGGTTCTGCAATGACTTCCGCCGTCTAAATGAAGTCTCTAAATGCGATTCCTATTCTATGCCCCGGGTGGATGAATTAATTGAAAGGTTGGGACCAGCTAGGTATATTACCACACTTGACCTCACCAAGGGGTACTGGCAGATTCCCCTATCAGAGGAGGCAAAGGAAAAGACTGCCTTCTCCACCCCAGACGGGCTCTTTCAATATACCAGGATGCCCTTTGGGTTACAAGGGGCACCCGCCACTTTTCAGAGGGCAATGGACAGGGTCTTGGGGCCCCATAGAAGGTATGCAGCAGCATACTTAGACGATATTGTGGTCTTTAGCACAGACTGGGAATCCCATCTAGGTAAGGTACAGGCCGTACTGGATTCCCTCAGGAAAGCTGGCTTTACTGCTAACCCGGAGAAGTGCGCTATTGGGTTGGAGGAGGCTCGCTATCTGGGGTATATTGTAGGTAAGGGCACAATAAGACCACAGGTAAATAAAGTGGAGGCAATTCAGAAGTGGCCACAGCCTCGGACAAAAAAACAAGTGAAGGCGTTCTTGGGGATTGTTGGCTATTACCGCAGATTTGTCCCGAACTTTGCCTCCATTGCAGCACCATTAACAGACCTCACAAAAGGGAGAAAGTCAGTAATGGTACAGTGGTCTCAAGAGACAGAAAAGGCGTTTCAGGACCTTAAAAAAGCACTATGCAGTCAGCCTGTGCTGATCGCACCAGACTTCTCAAAAGAGTTTATTGTCCAGACCGATGCCTCAGAGGTTGGGTTAGGGGCAGTAATGTCACAAGAGGTAAATGGGGAAGAACACCCCATCATATATTTGAGTAGAAAACTCACCTCTTGTGAGAGAAACTACTCAATAGTGGAGAGGGAGTGTTTGGCAAAAAAGTGGGCCCTCGTGGCTTTGCGGTACTATTTGGCAGGTAGGAAGTTCCGCTTGGTATCTGACCATGCCCCTTTAAAATGGATGTGCCGAAATAAAGGAAACAATGCAAGGGTAGCACGGTGGTTCCTGGAGTTGCAGGACTTTAATTTTGTGGTAGAGCACAGGGCAGGGAAGCTTCATGTTAATGCTGATGCCTTGTCAAGGATTTACTGTCTATCAGGGTCAAGTGCCCAGTCCCCTGGCCTTGGGCAGAGGGGGGGGGGGGGATATGTAAGCATCCAAAGTGTGAGGTTATTGATGGTAAGTATGTGTCACTGAGGCTGCTGCTCTCAGTGATGTAAATCCCGGAGGTAAATGGCAACCAGTGATGTTAGATTGCTGAGTTTGTGGTAGCTGGAATTTGGGTCCGGGATTTAGGAGTGACTGAAGAGTTTGGGTGGGAAGGTCACTTAGGACTTAGGAGCATTCATCTCCACAGTGTTCCTGAGAAGGGAAAAGACAAGATTCTGCAGAAAGGTGACTCCTGTATTTTTGCCTGTGTAAAATGTGAACTGTTATATGACACATGAGGGCTGAAGATAAGTGCTTTATGTGACTGAACTTTGATGGGCTGAAGCCAAGCCATCCTGTTGGAACAAATTTAAGTTGTGTTTTTTCCAATAAAACCCTTATGTTGCATCCAATCCTGCCGACTGCCTACCATTTATACAGCTAACCTCCACAACTGCAACAGAAAACTGTGCCTATATCACAGATTCCAAAGCTCTGGGCCTTCTGTAGCATCCATAATCTGTGGCATACTGTAGTTCACAGTGCTATACATTGGAAAACCATGTCTATAGGGCAGATTCTAGCAATCTAGGCCCAAGAGAGTGTCTAGAATCTGTGGTGTTCTGTATACATTGCTGGAACCACATCAGGAAGCATTGTTTCGCAGATTCCAACGCTCTGGGCCCACTATAGCGTCTAGAATAGGTGGTGTTCTGTAGCCAGCAGTGTGCTAAGTCAGAAAACTGTGTGGTGTGTGGCAGGTTCCAATCAACCAGGCGTGATCTGTGGTGCCCTTTTACCAATACTGTATTCTGCAACAGAAAACTGTGCCTATATCACAGATTCAAAAGCTCTGGGCTTTCTGTAGCGTCCATAATCTGTGGCGTTCTGTAGTTCACAGTGTAATACATCGGAAAACCATGTCTATAGGGCAGATTCTAGCAATCTAGGCCCAACAGAGTGTCTAGAATCTGTGGTGTTCTGTATACAATGCTGAAACCACATCAGGAAGCATTGTATCGCAGATCCCAGCCCCCTGGGCCCTCTGAATCCTCTGAAATCAGTGACGTTCTGTAGCCAGCAGTGTGCTAAGTCAGAAAACTGTGTGGTGTGTGGCAGGTTCCAATCAACCAGGCCTGATCTGTGGTGCCCTTTTACCAATACTGTATTCTGCAACAGAAAACTGTGCCTATATCACAGATTCAAAAGCTCTGGGCTTTCTGTAGCGTCCATAATCTGTGGCGTTCTATAGTTCACAGTGTAATACATCGGAAAACCATGTCTATAGGGCAGATTCTAGCAATCTAGGCCCAACAGAGTGTCTAGAATCTGTGGTGTTCTGTATACAATGCTGAAACCACATCAGGAAGCATTGTTTCGCAGATTCCAACGCTCTGGGCCCACTATAGCGTCTAGAATAGGTGGTGTTCTGTAGCCAGCAGTGTGCTAAGTCAGAAAACTGTGTGGTGTGTGGCAGGTTTCAATCAACCGGGCCTGATCTGTGGTGCCCTGTTGCCAATACTGTATACTGCAACAGAAAACTGTGCTTATATCAAAGATTTCAAAGCTCTGGGCCTTCTGTAGCGTCCATAATCTGTGGCGTTCTGTAGTTCACAGTGTAACAATTGTGGAAACCTTGTCTGTAGGGCAGATTCCAGCAATCTTGGCCCAAGAGAGTGTCTAGAATCTGTGTCGTTCTGTATACAATGCTGTAACTTCATCAGGAAGCATTGTATCGCAGATTCCAACGCTCTGGGCCCTCTGAAGCGTCTAGAATTGGTGGCATTCTGTAGCCAGCAATGTGTTAAGTCAGAAAACAGTGTGGTGTGTGGCAGGTTCCAATCATCCGGGCCTGATCTGTGGTGCCCTGTTTACCAATACTGTATACTGCAACAGAATACTGTATCTATATCACAGATTCCAAAGCTCTGGGCCTTCTATAGCGTCCATAATCTGTGGCGTTCTGTAGTTCACAGTGTAATAAATTGGAAAACCATGTCTGTAGGGCAGATTCCAGCAATCTGGGCCCAAGAGAGTGTCTAGAATCTGTGGTGTTCTGTATGCAATGCTTTAACTACATCAGGAAGCATTGTATCGCAGATTCCAATGCTCTGGGCCCTCTATGACGTCTATAATAGGTGGTGTTCTGTAGCCAGCAGTGTGCTAAGTCAGAAAACAGTGTGGTGTGTGGCAGGTTCCAATTAGAGTTGAGCGAACACCTGGATATTCGAGAAGTTCGGCCGAACTTCCCGAAAATGTTCGGGTTCGGGATCCAAACCCGATCCGAACTTCGTCCCGAACCCCATTGAAGTCAATGGGGACCCAAACTTTTCGGCACTAAAACGGCTGTAAAACAGCCCAGGAAAGGGCTAGAGGGCTGCAAAAGGCAGCAACATGTAGGTAAATCCCCTGCAAACAAATGTGGATAGGGAAATGAATTAAAATAAAAATTAAATAAATAAAAATTAACCAAAATCAATTGGACAGAGGTCCCATAGCAGAGAATATGGCTTCACGTCACCCACCACTGGAACAGTCCATTCTCAGATATTTAGGCCCCGGCACCCAGGCAGAGGAGAGAGTTCCCGTAACAGACAATCTGGCTTCATGTCAGCAGAGAATTAGTCTGCATGTCATAGCAGAGAATGAGGCTTCACATCAGCCACCACTGCAACAGTCCATTGGCATATATTTAGGCCCAGCACCCAGGCAGAGGAGAGAGGTCCCGTAACAGACAATCTGGCTTCATGTCAGCAGAGAATCAGTCTTCATGTCATAGCAGAGAATCAGGCTTCACGTCACCCAACATTGGAACAGTCCATTGGCATATATTTAGGCCCCGGCACCCAGACAGAGGAGAGGTTCATTCAACTTTGGGTAGCCTCGCAATATAATGGTAAAATGAAAATAAAAATAGGATTGAATGAGGAAGTGCCCTGGAGTCCAATAATATATGGTTAAGGGGAGGTAGTTAATGTCTAATCTGGCCAAGGGACGGACAGGTCCTGTGGGATCCATGCCTGGTTCATTTTTATGAACGTCAGCTTGTCCACATTGGCTGTAGACAGGCGGCTGCGTTTGTCTGTAATGACGCCCCCTGCCGTGCTGAATACACGTTCAGACAAAACGCTGGCCGCCGGGCAGGCCAGCACCTCCAAGGCAAAAAAGGCTAGCTCTGGCCACGTGGACAATTTAGAGACCCAGAAGTTGAATGGGGCCGAACCATCAGTCAGTACGTGGAGGGGTGTGCACACATACTGTTCCACCATGTTAGTGAAATGTTGCCTCCTGCTAACACGTTGCGTATCAGGTGGTGGTGCAGTTAGCTGTGGCGTGTTGACAAAAGTTTTCCACATCTCTGCCATGCTAACCCTGCCCTCAGACGAGCTGGCCGTGACACAGCTGCCGTGGCGACCTCTTGCTCCTCCTCTGCCTTGGCCTTGGGCTTCCACTTGTTCCCCTGTGACATTTGGGAATGCTCTCAGTAGTGCGTCTACCAACGTGCGCTTGTACTCGCGATTCTTCCTATCACGCTCCAGTGCAGGAAGTAAGGTGGGCACATTGTCTTTGTAGTGGATCCAGCAGGGTGGCAACCCAGTAGTCCGCACAGGTTAAAATGTGGGCAACTCTGATGTCGTTGCGCAGGCACTGCAGCATGTAGTCGCTCATGTGTGCCAGGCTGCCCAGGGGTAAGGACAAGCTGTCCTCTGTGGGAGGCGTATCGTCATCGTCCTGCCTTTCCCCACAGCCACGCACCAGTGATGGACCCGAGCTGCGATGGGTGCCACCCCGCTGTGACCACGCTTCATCCTCATCCTCCTCCACCTCCTCCTCATCCTCCTCCACCTCCTCCTCATCCTCGTCCTCCTCGTCCTCCAGTAGTGGGCCCTGGCTGGCCACATTTGTACCTGGCCTCTGCTGTTGCCAAAAACCTCCCTCTGAGTCACTTCGAAGAGACTGGCCTGAAAGTGCTAAAAATTACCCCTCTTCCTCCTCCTCCTCCTCCTCCTCCTCCTCCTCCTCCTCCTCCTGGGCCACCTCCTCTTCCATCATCGCCCTAAGTGTTTTCTCAAGGAGACATAGAAGTGGTATTGCAACGCTGATAACGGCATCATCGCCACTGGCCATGTTGGTGGAGTACTCGAAACAGCGCAACAGGGCACACAGGTCTCGCATGGAGGCCCAGTCATTGGTGGTGAAGTGGTGCTGTTCTGTAGTGCGACTGACCCGTGCGTGCTGCAGCTGAAACTCCACTATGGCCTGCTGCTGCTCGCACAGTCTGTCCAGCATGTGCAAGGTGGAGTTCCACCTGGTGGGCACGTCGCATATGAGGCGGTGAGCGGAAGGCCGAAGTTACGCTGTAGCGCAGACAGGCGAGCAGCAGCAGGATGTGAACGCCGGAAGCGCGAACAGACTGCCCGCACTTTATGCAGCAGCTCTGACATATCGGGGTAGTTGTGAATGAACTTCTGCACCACCAAATTCAGCACATGCGCCAAGCAAGGGATGTGCGTCAAATTGGCTAGTCCCAGAGCTGCAACGAGATTTCGCCCATTATCACACACCACCAGGCCGGGCTTGAGGCTCACCGGCAGCAACCACTCGTCGGTCTGTTGTTCTATACCCCGCCACCTCCTGTGCGGTGTGGGGCCTGTCCCCCAAACATATGAGTTTCAGAATGGCCTGCTGACGTTTACCCCGGGCTGTGCTGAAGTTGGTGGTGAAGGTGTGTGGCCAACTGGATGAGCAGGTGGAAGAAGAGGAGGAGGAAGCCGAGAAGGAGGAGGTGGCAACAGGAGGCAAAGAATGTTGCCCTGCGATCCTTGGCGGCGGAAGGACGTGCGCCAAGCAGCTCTCCGCCTGGGGCCCAGCTGCCACTACATTTACCCAGTGTGCAGTTAGGGAGATATAGCGTCCCTGGCCGTGCTTACTGGTCCACGTATCTGTGGTTAGGTGGACCTTGCTACAGATGGCGTTGCACAGTGCACACTTGATTTTATCGGATACTTGGTTGTGCAGGGAAGGCACGGCTCTCTTGGAGAAGTAGTGGCGGCTGGGAACAACATACTGTGGGACAGCAAGCGACATGAGCTGTTTGAAGCTGTCTGTGTCCACCAGCCTAAATGACAGCATTTCATAGGCCAGTAGTTTAGAAATGCTGGCATTCAGGGCAATTGATCGAGGGTGGCTAGGTGGGAATTTACGCTTTCTCTCAAATGTTTGTGAGATGGAGAGCTGAACGCTGCCGTGTGACATGGTTGAGACGCTTGGTGACGGAGGTGGTGGTGGTGGTGTTGGTGGTACATCCCCTGTTTGCTGGGCGGCAGGTGCCAACGTTCCTCCAGAGGCGGAGGAAGAGGCCGAGGCGGCAGCAGCAGAAGAGGCCGAGGCGGCAGCAGCAGAAGAGGTAGCAGGGGGAGCCTGAGTGACTTCCTTGGTTTTAAGGTGTTTACTCCACTGCAGTTCATGCTTTGCATGCAGGTGCCTGGTCATGCAGGTTGTGTTCAGGTTCAGAACGTTAATGCCTCGCTTCAGGCTCTGATGGCACAGTGTGCAAACCACTCGGGTCTTGTCGTCAGCACATTGTTTGAAGAAGTGCCATGCCAGGGAACTCCTTGAAGCTGCCTTTGGGGTGCTCGGTCCCAGATGGCGGCGGTCAGTAGCAGGCGGAGTCTCTTGGCGGCGGGTGTTCTGCTTTTGCCCACTGCTTCCTCTTTTGCTACGCTGTTGGCTCGGTCTCACCACTGCCTCTTCCTCCGAACTGTGAAAGTCAGTGGCACGACCTTCATTCCATGTGGGGTCTAGGACCTCATCGTCCCCTGCATCGTCTTCCACCCAGTCTTGATCCCTGACCTCCTGTTCAGTCTGCACACTGCAGAAAGACGCAGCAGTTGGCACCTGTGTTTCGTCATCATCAGAGACATGCTGAGGTGGTATTCCCATGTCCTCATCATCAGGAAACATAAGTGGTTGTGCGTCAGTGCAGTCTATGTCTTCCACCACTGGGGAAGGGCTAGGTGGATGCCCTTGGCAAACCCTGCCAGCAGAGTCTTCAAACAGCATAAGAGACTGCTGCATAACTTGAGGCTCAGACAGTTTCCCTGATATGCATGGGGGTGATGTGACAGACTGATGGGGTTGGTTTTCAGGCGCCATCTGTGCGCTTTCTGCAGAAGACTGGGTGGGAGATAATGTGAACGTGCTGGATCCACTGTCGGCCACCCAATTGACTAATGCCTGTACCTGCTCAGGCCTTACCATCCTTAGAACGGCATTGGGCCCCACCATATATCGCTGTAAATTCTGGCGGCTACTGGGACCTGAGGTAGTTGGTACACTAGGACGTGTGGATGTGGCAGAACGGCCACGTCCTCTCCCAGCACCAGAGGGTCCACTAACACCACCACGACCATTTCCACGTCCGCGTCCCTTACTAGATGTTTTCCTCATTGTTATGGTTCACCACAACAACAAAAATATTATTTGGCCCAATGTATTGTATTCAAATTCAGCTGAATATAAATTTGAGGCCTAGTATTTAGGCGCTGGGTGACCGGTATGGATTTACTAACAGAATCAGACTTGGAAATGCACAGTAGCGTGTGTGTGAAGTTATTCTGAATGACCCTATGTGCACCTTGAATATTATATACCCTCTTAGGGATAGATTTCAAATAGCTCTGATATAGCAGAAACCACTAAATTATGAAATTGCTAAATCGGGAATTGTATTTCAACCCAGAACAAAAAATGTGCTTTGACGGACACTAAATAACTTTCTCAGCCACAACAGTACAGCGGTAACGAGAGATTTAGCAGGATATAAATTTGAGGCCTAGTATTTAGGCGCTGGGTGACCGGTATGGATTTACTAACAGAATTAGACTTGGAAATGCACAGTAGCGTGTGTGTGAAGTTATTCTGAATGACCCTATGTGCACCTTGAATATTATATACCCTTTTAGGGATAGATTTCAAATAGCTCTGATATAGCAGAAACCACTAAATTATGAAATTGCTAAATTGGGAATTGTATTTCAACCCTGAACAAAAAATGTGCTTTGACGGACACTAAATAACTTGCCCAGCCACAACAGTACAGCGGTAACGACAGATTTAGCGGGATATAAATTTGAGACCTAGTATTTAGGCGTTGCGTGACCGGTATGGATTTAGTGACAGAATTAGACTGGGATATGGCCAAAAAATAACCACACTATTGCTGGTTAAATGCACTTGGTGTGACAGCTTGACCAACCACACTACTGATGGTTAAATGCACTTGGTGACGGGCGCAGCTTGCCCCTGATGTAGTATATGGCCAAAAAATGAACAGACTATTGCTGGTTAAATGCACTTGGTGTGACAGCTTGACCAACCACACTACTGAGGGTTAAATGCACTTGGTGACGGGCGCAGCTTGCCCCTGATGTAGTATATGGCCAAAAAATGAACAGACTATTGCTGGTTAAATGCACTTGGTGACGGGCGCAGCTTGCCCCTGATTTAGTATATGGCCAAAAAATAAACAGACTATTGCTGGTTAAATGCACTTGGTGTGACAGCTTCACCCTGATGTAGGCTTTAGCCAAAAAACAACCACACCATTGAGGGTTAAATGCACTTGGTGACAGGCACAGCTTGCCCCTGATGTAGTATATGCCCAAAAAATAAACAGACTATTGCTGGTTAAATGCACTTGGTGTGACAGCTTCACTCTGATGTAGGCTTTAGCCAAAAAACAACCACACCATTGAGGGTTAAATGCACTTGGTCGCAGCAAGGGCTGGTGCACCACAAGACACAAAATGGCCGCCGATCACCCCAGAAAAAAGTGACTGACAAACGGTCTGGGCAGCCTAAAAACAGTGAGCAATTGAATTTCAGCAGCTCAATGATGCACAGCTGCAGATCGATCGATTAATCAAGTCCTTTGGAGAAGTTAAACTGCCTAATCTCGCCCTACTGTCGCAGCCGCAACCTCTCCCTACGCTAATCAGAGCAGAGTGATGGGCGGCGCTATGTGACTCCAGCTTAAATAGAGGCTGGGTCACATGGTGCTCTGGCCAATCACAGCCATGCCAATAGTAGGCATGGCTGTGACGGCCTCTTGGGGCAAGTAGTATGAAGCTTGTTGATTGGCTGCTTTGCAGCCTTTCAAAAAGCGCCAAGAAAGTGTCACAAACGCGCCAAGAAAGCGACGAACACCGAACCCGGACTTTTACGAAAATGTTCGGGTCCGTGTTACGGACACCCCAAAATTCAGTACAAACCCGAACTATACAGTTCGAGTTCGCTCATCCCTAGTTCCAATCAACCGGGCCTGATCTGTGGTGCCCTTTTACTAATACTGTATACTGCAACAGAAAACTGTGCCTATATCACAAATTCCAAAGCTCTGGGCCTTCTATAGCCTCCATAATCTGTGGCGTTCTGTAGTTCACAGTGTTATACATTGGAAAACCATGTCTGTAGGGCAGATTCCAGCAATCTGGGCCCAAGAGAGTGTCTAGAATCTGTGGTGTTCTGTGTACAATGCTGGAACCACATCAGGAAGCATTGTTTCGCAGATTCCAACGCTCTGGGCTCTCTATAGCGTCTAGAATAGGTAGTGTTCTGTAGCCAGCAGTGTGCTAAGTCAGAAAACAGTGTGGTGTGTGGCAGGTTCCAATCAACCAGGCCTGATCTGTGGTGCCCTGTTACCAATACTGTATACTGCAACAGAAAACTGTGCCTATATCACAGATTTCAAAGCTCTGGGCCTTCTGTAGCATCCATTATCTGTGGCGTTCTGTAGTTCACAGTGTAATAAATCGGAAAACCTTGTCTGTAGGTCAGATTCCAGCAATCTGGGCCCAAGAGAGAGTCTAGAATCTGTGGTGTTCTGTATACAATGCTGTAACTATGTCAGGAAGCATTGTATCGCAGATTAAAACGCTCTGGGCCCTCTATAGTGTCTGGAATCTGTGGCGTTCTGTAGCCAGCAGTGTGCTAAGTCAGAAAACAGTATGGTGTGTGGCAGGTTCGAATCAACCGGACCTGATCTGTGGTGCCCTGTTACCAATACTGTATACTGCAACAGAACACTGTGTCTATTTCACAGAATTCAAAGCTCTGGGCCTTCTGTAGCGTCCATAATCTATGGCGTTCTGTAGTTCACAGTGTAATAAATCAGAAAACCTTGTCTGTAGGGCAGATTCCAGCAATCTGGGCCCAAGAGAGTGTCTAGAATCTGTGGTGTTCTGTACACAATGCTGTAACTACATCAGGAAGCATTGTATCGCAGATTTCAACGCTCTGGGCCCTCTGAAGCGTCTAGAATAGGTGGCGTTCTGTAGCCAGCAGTGTGCTAAGTCAGAAAACAGTGTGGTGTATTGCAGGTTCCAATCAACCGGGCCTGATCTGTGGTGCCCTTTGACCAATACTGTATACTGCAACAGAAAACTGTGCCTATATCACAGATTTCAAAGCTCTGGGCCTTCTGTAGCGTCCATAATCTGTGGCGTTCTGTAGTTCACAGTGTAATAAATCAGAAAACCTTGTCTGTAGGGCAGATTCCAGCAATCTTGGCCCAAGAGAGTGTCTAGAATCTGTGGCGTTCTGTATACAATGCCGTAACTACATCAGGAAGCATTGTATCGCAGATTCCAACGCTCTGGGCCCTCTGAAGCGTCTAGAATAGGTGGCGTTCTGTAGCCAGCAGTGTGCTAAGTCAGAAAACAGTGTGGTGTATTGCAGGTTCCAATCAACCGGGCCTGATCTGTGGTGCCCTTTGACCAATCCTGTATACTGCAACAGAAAACTGTGCCTATATCACAGATTCCAAAGCTCTGGGCCTTCTGTAGCATCCATAATCTGTGGCGTTCTGTAGTTCACAGTGTAATACATTGGAAAACCTTGTCTGTAGGGCAGATTCCAGTAATCTTTGCCCAAGAGAGTGTCCAGAATCTGGGGCGTTCTGTATACAATGCTGTAACTACTTCAGGAAGCATTGTATAGCAGATTCCAACGCTCTGGGCCCTCTGAAGCGTCTAGAATAGGTGGCGTTCTGTAGCCAGCAGTGTGCTAAGTCAGAAAACAGCGTGGTGTGTGGCAGGTTCCAATCAACCGGGCCTGATCTGTGGTGCCCTGTTGTCAATACTGTAATAGAAAACTGTGCCTATATCAGAGATTCCAAAGCTCTGTGCCTTCTGTAGCGTCCATAATCTGTGGCGTTCTGTAGTTCACAGTGTAATACATCGGAAAACCATGTCTATAGGGCAGATTACAGCAATCTGGGTCCAAGAGAGTGTCTAGAATCTGTGGTGTTCTGTATACAATGCTTTAACTACATCAAGAAGCATTGTTTCGCAGATTCCAACGCTATGGGTCCTCTATAGCGTCTAGAATCTGTGGCGTTCTGTAACCAGCAGTGTGCTAAGTCAGAAAACAATGTGGTGTGTGGCAGGTTCCAATCAAACGGGCCTGATCTGTGGTGCCCTGTTTACTAAAACTGTATACTGCAACAGAAAACTGTGCGTATATCACACATTTTAAAGCACTGGGACTTCTATAGCGTCCATATTATGTGGCGTTCTGTAGTTCACAGTGTAGTACATTGGAAAACCATTTCTGCAGGGCAATTTCCAGCAATGTGGGCCCAATAGAGTGTCCATAATCTGTGGCGTTCTGTATACAATGCTGTAACTACATCAGGAAGCATTGTATCGCAGATCCCAACGCTCTGGGCCCTCTATAGCGTCTAGAATTGGTGGCGTTCTGAAGCCCGCAGTGTGCTAAGTCAGAAAACAGTGTGGTGTGTGGCAGGTTCCAATCAAACGGAGCTAATCTGTGGTGCCCTGTTACCAATACTGTATAATGGAACAGAAAACTGTGCCTATATCAAAGATTTCAAAGCTCTGGGCCTTCTGTAGCGTCCATAATCTGTGGCGTTCTGTAGTTCACAGTGTAATACATCGTAAAACCATGTCTGTAGGGCAGATTCCAGCAATCTGGGTCCAAGAGAGTGTCTAGAATCTGTGGCGTTCTGTATACAATGCTGTAACTACACCATGGAAGCATTGTATCGCAGATTCCAACGCTCTAGGCCCTCTGAAGCGTCTAGAATCAGTGTCATTCTGTAGCCAGCAGTGTGCTAAGTCAGAAAACAGTGTGGTGTGTGGCAGGTTCCAATCAACTGGGCCTGATCTGTGGTGCCCTGTTTACTAATACTGTATATTGCAACAGAAAACTGTGCCTATATCATAGATTTTAAAGCACTGGGCCTTCTATAGCGTCCATAATCTGTGGCGTTCTGTAGTTCACAGTGTAGTACATTGAAAAACCATGTCTGTAGGTCAGATTCCAGCAATCTGGGCCAAAGAGAGTGTCTAGAATCTGTTGTGTTCTGTATACATTGCTGAAACTACATCAGGAAGCATTGTATCGCAGATCCCAGCGCTCTGGACCCTCTGAATTCTCTGGAATCAGTGGCGTTCTGTAGCCCGCAGTGTGCTAAGTCAGAAAACAGTGTGGTGTGTGGCAGGTTCCAATCAAACGGAGCTAATCTGTGGTGCCCTGTTACCAATACTGTATAATGGAACAGAAAACTGTGCCTATATCAAAGATTTCAAAGCTCTGGGCCTTCTGTAGCATCCATAATCTGTGGCGTTCTCGGGAGCGCAGCTGAGCGCAGCGCTCCCGAGCCTCCCCCCTCCTCCAGTCTACACACTACAGTGATGCCAGGCAGCGCTGTGTGTAGTTCACTCACTGTTCAGTCTCCTCCTCTGCCTCCCAGTCTCTCCCTGAGCTCCCTCCCTCTCTCTGATAAGGAAGTCAAGTCCACAGGAAGTGATGACATCAGAGAGAGAGGCAGAGGGAGCTTCGTGGGAGAAATCATTCTTCTCCTCTCCAGTCCAGCTCCAGCAGCCTGAGCCTGCCCATGTAGTGCCCAGCCCAGTGCCCTGTGCAGCAGTTTTTTCAACCTGACCACGACAGTCCTGAGTCCTGCCACCTGTCCTAGTCTGTCACTCACTTCTAAAAAGGTATAAATATAAAACATTTGAATTGTGTAATTGTATGTAACAGTGTGGGCTTCTGTCCCCCCACTAAACTCTTTTTTTTTTTTTTTTGCCTTCTTATAATCCCTATACAGCGATATATGAATACATAATGTTATTAATCATTTTGGTTCAGTAGATAATGTATAAAATGGACTTTTATAATATGTAAATTACCTTGCTACCAGCAAGTAGGGCGGTTACTTGCTGGTAGCAGCCGCATCCTCGTATCATAAAGACGGCCCCTCCTCATGTTGATTGACAGGGCCAGCGGACGCGCTCGTTCTCTGGCTGGCCCTGTCTGCTATCAAGATCTCGCGCCTGCACCGTACCTGTCTTCAGTCGGCGCAGGCACACTGATAGGAGGACGCTCGCTCGGCCGCTCCATCCTCAATGCGCCTGCACCGGGTGTAGATGTGACGTCATCGGTGTAGACGCATTGAGGAAGGAGCGTCCGAGCGAGCGTCCTCCTATCAGTGCGCCTGCACCGACTGAAGACAGGTACGGCGCAGGCGCGAGATCTTGATAGCAGACAGGGCCAGCCAGAGAACGATCGCGTTCGCTGGCCCTGTCAATCAACAAGCGGAGGGGGCGTCATTATGACAGGAGGATGCGGCTGCTACCAGCAAGTAACCGCTCTACTTGCTGGTAGACAAGTAATTTACATGTTATAAAAGTCCATTTTATTCATTATCTACTGAACCAAAATGACTAATAACATTATGTATTCATATATTGCAGACTGCAGTATAGGGATTATAAGAAGCCAAAAAAAAAAGTTTAGTGGGGTGACAGAAGCCCTTTAAACAGGTTTCTGAATCTGTCAATCATCAGAAAAAACTTTGTTATGTAGCTGACTGACATTAGTGATGTGCTGATGTCAGCAGTACATAACTCCCTGCCTGCCGCCGTTCTCTTAAAATAAAGACTTATAATATGCTAATGAGCCTCTAGGTGCTATGAGGGCGTTCCTGCAGCACCTAGAGGCTCTGTGTATTCACCCTTTGGCAGTGGCACGCCCATGTCCAGTTGATTGACGTCCGAGTTCTCCTCTTCATCCCGTAAATCCCGCGCCTGCGCCGAATACTAAACGGGACGGCGCAGGCATGGGATCAGGGGCGTAACGATCGCGGTGAGACAGCGACCAGGGGTGGAAACGGGACATGGTTGGAGGTGGGACATGGGTGTGGCTGGAGGCGGGGCCTGGAAGGGGGCCGTCCCTCCCTTCTGTTCGGGTTTGGCTTGAAGAAAAGGTGGCAACCCTACCCCCGCCCCCGTCACTCACGTGGTAAAAGGGGGGGTCTTGTGTGAGTCACCGCAGCCTGGTGAAGCGCCACGGCAGAGCAGGCATCAGCAGGGACTAAGTCCCCGCCTCCGGTCCGGAGGCTAAAGGGATTGGGTGGCGGTGGTGAGTGAGTCACAGCCTCACGTGATGTGACCACTTACCAGACAAGAACCAGACCAGTCTCAAGTCACTGACCTGCTGACCTGACCTACCTAATAATAGTACAGTCAGTCAGGCAGCCAGAGTCGACCTGCCACTGCCGCGCCAGGAAGGGAGGACAGGACTGAGGAGGAGGTAAGCAAAAAGAAGTGGCACGCTGCGCATAGGCATATCTATATTGACTTTATTTTATATTAGAAGAAACCGGTCAGGTCACCAGATCCGACCATTCATAAATTTGTAGGGGATTATTATAGAGAGCCCCAGGAGACATAAGGGCAGGGGTTGGGTTCTTCTCTCTGTCTGACTCTGCTGCTGAACTGTGGCCTGGGGCCATCACTTGCCACATTTACTAATCTTTGCTCAGGGGGGTCCTCATGGTGTGGACTGGACTGGTCATTTTCACTAAGGAATAGTTATAGTTTAACCATTTATGTGCAAAAGAGAAAATAAGAAGTCAGCTCCAATCAGATATCTGCACATAGACCAAGACTCTGGGTCCGTGCAGATATCTGATTGGAGCTGACTTAGTGACCTCTTTTTTTCTCTTTTGAACATAAACGGTTAAACTATATTCCTTAGAAAAGAATGACCAGTCCACACCATGAGGGCCCCCCTGAGCAAAGGGTGACACCAGCCATAGCAAAGCCACTGCCTCTATCTGTGAGTCGCTGGAGTGCACGGCAGGAACTGTGAACTGTCTGAACTCTGAGCGGCTGTACAGTCAGTAGTGGCATGTGACACATGTGGCAATAATAATGATCTGTGTCATGTCATGTGTGATGTGCATCCCAATTATGCCATACATACGTGTGCAGATATGGGTCCTATACTGCTGTGAGGCTGCAAGGCAGGGGTGATGTGTGGACCACTCCTGAGACTGCAGGTGCTTAGGCCTCATGCACACGGCCGTTGTTTGGGTCTGCATCAGAGCCACCGTTTGGCGGCTCGGATGCGGACCCATTCACTGTGTGTTGTGGTGGAGGGCGTGATTGCATGCTAGGGTGTGTGAAGGCGGGATCCAGGGGGCCCAAGTAAATTCTTGCCCAGGGTCCAATCAATATTAAAGACGGCCCTGCATGTCTGTAGGGCAGATTCCAGCAATCTGGGCCCAAGAGAGTGTCTAGAATCTGTTGTGTTCTGTATACAATGCTGAAACTACATCAGTAAGCATTGTATCGCAGATCCCAGCGCTCTGGGCCCTCTGAATTCTCTGGAATCAGTGTCATTCTGTAGTCAGCAGTGTGCTAAGTCAGAAAACAGTGTGGTGTGTAGCAGGTTCCAATCAACCAAGCCTGATCTGTGGTGCCCTGTTTACCAAAACTGTATACTGCAATAGAAAACTGTGCCTATATCACAGAATCCAAAGCTCTGGGCCTTCTATAGCGTCCATAATCTGTGGTGTTCTGTAGTTCACAGTGTAGTACATTGGAAAACCATATCTGTAGGGCAGATTTCAGTAATCTGGGCCCAAGAGAGTGTCTAGAATGTGTGGAGTTCTGTATACAATGCTGTAACTACATCAGGAAGCATTGTATCGCAGATTCCAATGCTCTGGGCCCTCTATAGCATCTAGAATCTGTGGCGTTCTGTAGCCAGCAGTGTGCTAAATCAGAAAACAGTGTGGTGTGTGGCAGGTTCCAATCAACCGGGCCTGATCTCTGGTGCCCTGTTACCAATACTGTATACTGCAAAAGAAAACTGTTCCTATATCACAGATTTCAAAGCTCAGGGCCTTCTGTAGCATCCATAATCTGTGGCGTTGTGCAGTTCACAGTGTAATACATCGGAAAACCATGTCTGTAGGGCAGATTACAGCAAATTGGGCCCAATAGAGTGTCTAGAATCTGTGGCGTTCTGTATACAATGCTGTAACTACATCAGGAAGCATTGTATCGCAGATTCCAATGCTCTGGGCCCTCTGAAGCGTCTGGAATAGGTGGCGTTCTGTAGCCCGCAGTGTGCTAAGTCAGAAAACAGTGTGGTGTATGGCAGGATTCCAGTCAACCTGGGCCTGATCTGTGCTGTCCCTGTTACCAATACTGTATACTGCAACAGAAAACTGTGCCTATATTTACAGATTTCAAAGCTCTGGGCCTTCTATAGTGTCCATAATCTGTGGCGTTCTGTAATTCACAGTGTAATTCATCGGAAAACCATGTCTGTATGGCAGATTCCAGCAATCTGGGCCCAAAAGAGTGTCTATAATCTGTGGCGTTCTGTATACAATGCTGTAACTACATCAGGAAGCATTGTATCGCAGATTCCAATGCTCTGGGCCCTCTATAGCATCTATAATCTGAGGCGTTCTGTAGCCAGCAGTGTGCTAAGTCAGAAAACAGTGTGGTGTATGGCAGGATTCCAGTCAACCTGGGCCTGATCTGTGGTGCCCTGTTACCAATACTGTATACTGCAACAGAAAACTGTGCCTATATCACAGATTCCAAAGCTCTGGGTCTTCTATAGCGTCCATAATCTGTGGCGTTCTGTAGTTCACAGTGTAATACATTGGAAAACCATGTCTGTAGGTAAGATTCCAGCAATCTGGGCCAAAGAGAGTGTCTAGAATCTGTGGTGTTCTGTATACAGTGCTGTAACTACATCAGGAAGCATTGCATCGCAGATTCCAACGCTCTGGGCCCTCTGAAGCGTCTAGAATAGGTGGCGTTCTTTAGTCAGCAGTGTGCTAAGTCAGAAAACAGTGCGGTGTGTGGCAGGTTCCAATCAACCGGGCCTGATCTCTGGTGCCCTGTTACACATACTGTATACTGCAAAAGAAAACTGTGCCTATATCACAGATTTCAAAGCTCTGGGCCTTCTGTAGCGTCCATAATCTGTGGCGTTCTGTAGTTCACCGTGTAATACATCGGAAAACCATGTCTGTAGGGCAGATTCCAGCAATCTGGGCCCAAGAGTGTCTAGAATCTGTGGCGTTCTGTATACAATGCTGTAACTACATCAGGAAGCATTGTATCGCAGATTCCAACACTCTAGGCCCTCTGAAGCGTCTAGAATAGGTGGCGTTCTGTAGCCAGCAGTGTGCTAAGTCAGAAAACAGTGTGGTGTGTGGTAGGTTCCAATCAAACAGGCCTCATCTGTGGTGCCGTGTTACCAATACTGTATACTGCAACAGAAAACTGTGCCTATATCACAGATTCCAAAGCTGTGGGCCTTCTGTAGCGTCCATACTCTGTTGCGTTCTGTAGTTCACAGTGTAATACATCAGAAAACCATGTCTGTAGGGCAGATTCAAGCAATCTGGGCCCAACAGAGTGTTTAGAATCTGTGGCGTTCTGTATACAATGCTGTATCTACACCAGGAAGCATTGTATCGCAGATTCCAACACTCTAGGCCCTCTGAAGCGTCTAGAATAGGTGGCGTTCTGTAGCCAGCAGTGTGCTAAGTCAGAAAACAGTGTGGTGTGTAGCAGGTTCCAATCAACCAAGCCTGATCTGTGTTGCCCTGTTTACCAAAACTGTATACTGCAATAGAAAATTGTGCCTATATCACAGATTCCAAAGCTCTGGGCCTTCTATAGCGTCCATAATCTGCGGTGTTCTGTAGTTCACAGTGTAGTACATTGGAAAACCATATCTGTAGGGCAGATTTCAGTAATCTGGGCCCAAGAGACTGTCTAGAATCTGCGGAGTTCTGTATACAATGCTGTAACTACATCAGGAAGCATAGTATCGCAGATTCCAACGCTCTAGGCCCTCTATAGCGTCTGGAATCTGTGGCGTTCTATAGCCCAGTGTGCTAAGTCAGAAAACAGTGTGGTGTGTGGCAGGTTCCAATCAACCGGGCCTGATCTGTGGTGCCCTGTTTACCAATACTGTATACTACAACAGAAAACTGTGCCTATATCACAGATTCCAAAGCTCTGGGTCTTCTATAGCGTCCATAATCTGTGGCGTTCTGTAGTTCACAGTGTAATACATTGGAAAACCATGTCTGTAGGTCAGATTCCAGCAATCTGGGCCCAAGAGAGTGTCTAGAATCTGTGGTGTTCTGTTTACAGTGCTGTAACTACATCAGGAAGCATTGTATCGCATATTCCAACGCTCTGGGCCCTCTGAAGCGTCTAGAATAGGTGGCGTTCTGGAGTCAGCAGTGTGCTAAGTCAGAAAACAGTGTGGTGTGTGGCAGGTTCCAATAAACCGGGCCTGATTTCTGGTGCCCTGTTACACATACTGTATACTGCAAAAGAAAACTGTGCCTATATCTGTAACGCACCTAGTTGATCAGTTAGGATCTCAACTGCAGAAGCAATGGACATCCACTATTATCCCACCACCCTTGTGTTTGGCTGTGGGATTCGCGGTTACTCAGTATGTACCCCAGGCGTCACTCTCAGTCTTAGGCGGAGAGTTTGGGGTAACAAAATCATTTACCGCTATCCATCTAATTAGTTTTACTGATGGCAAGGAGGGACTCCCAGAATTACAGGAGTCACGAGTTAGTATCAGCTTGTGCAACGTTCAGAGTTAGCATCTAGTATGCAATAGCTTCAGAGTTAGTATATAGCATGTCCTCAGTTTAGCATATAGTATGCCATAGGTTCAAGGTTAGTATATAGCATGTCCTCAGTTTAGTATATAGTATGCCATAGGTTCAGAGTTAGTATAGCATGTCCATAGTTTAGTATACACTATGCAGTAGGTTCAGAGTTAGTATTGCATGTCCACAGTTTGGTATATACTATGCAGTAGGTTCTGAGTTAGTATAGCATGTCCACAGTTTGGTATATACTATGCAGTAGGTTCAGAGTTAGTATAGCATGTCCACAGTTTAGTATACACTATGCAGTAGGTTCAGAGTTAGTATAGCATGTCCACAGTTTAGTATACACTATGCAGTAGGTTCAGAGTTAGTATAGCATGTCCACAGTTTAGTATACACTATGCAGTAGGTTCACTCTGAGTTCCAGGACATTAATCAGAGCAGGTAACAGGCATATACTTGCGGTTAGTTGGTCCTGGCTAGAAAGTCAGTGGCAAGAAGGTAGAAGGTCCTTCACGATGTAGTAAGGCATCCAGGTTTGGATATGTGGACAGAGTCCTCAGATACAATGGAGCTAGCAGGGTGCGCACTCCATTAGTGGAACACCTGTCTTCAATTTAAGGGCTGAATGGTAAGTGGGCGGAGTCACAGAAGGCCCGGCGGCCACTGCGTTCCATGCTGGAGCGCAAGCCAGCGTAACAACATAGGCGGTCGCTGCGTTCCACGCTGGAACGCAAACCAGCGTATCATCGCAGACGGCCGGTGCGTTCCACGCTGAAGAGCAAGCCAGCGTATCGTCACAGGGAGCCGCTGCGGTCCAGGCTGTATTGTTACAATATCACAGATTTCAATGCTCTGGGCCTTCTGTAGCGTCCATAATCTGTGGCGTTCTGTAGTTCACTGCGTAATACATCGGAAAACCATGTCTGTAGGGCAGAGTCCAGCAATCTGGGCCCAATAGTGTTTAGAATCTGTGGCGTTCTGTATACGATGCTGTAACTACATCAGGAAGCATTGTATCGCAGATTCCAACGCTCTGGGCCCTCTATAGCGTCTGGAATCTGTGGCATTCTGTAGCCAGCAGTGTGCTAAGTCAGAAAACAGTGTGGTGTGTGGCAGGTTCCAATCAAACAGGCCTCACCTGTGGTGCCCTGTTACCAATACTGTATACTGCAACAGGAAACTGTGCCTATATAAAAGATTCCAAAGCTGTGGGCCTTCTGTAGCGTCCATAATCTGTGGAGTTCTGTAGTTCACAGTGTAATACATCGGAAAACCATGTCTGTAAGGCAGATTCCAGCAATCTGGGCCCAAAAGAGTGTTTAGAATCTGTGGCGTTCTGTATATAATGCTGTAACTACACTAGGAAGCATTGTATCACAGATTCCAACGCTCTAGGCCCTCTGAAGCGTCTAGAATAGGAGGCGTTCTGTAGCCAGCAGTGTGCTAAGTCAGAAAAAAGTGTGGTGTGTAGCAGGGTCCAATCAACCAAGCCTGATCTGTGGTGCCCTGTTTACCAAAACTGTATACTGCAATAGAAAACTATGCCTATATCACAGATTCCAAAGCTCTGGGCCTTCTATAGAGTCCATAATCTGTGGTGTTCTGTAGTTCACAGTGTAGTACATTGGAAAACCATATCTGTAGGTAAGATTCCAGCAATCTGGGCCAAAGAGACTGTCTAGAATCTGTGGAGTTCTGTATACAATGCTGTAACTACATCAGGAAGCATTGTATCGCAGATTCCAACGCTCTGGGCCCTCTATAGCGTCTGGAATCTGTGGCGTTCTGTAGCCCAGTGTGCTAAGTCAGAAAACAGTGTAATGTGTGGCAGGTTCCAATAAACCGGGCCTGATCTGTGGTGCCCTGTTACCAATACTGTATACTGCAACAGAAAACTGTGCCTATATCAAAGATTTCAAAGCTCTGGGAATTCTGTAGCATCCATAATCTGTGGCGTTCTGTAGTTCAGTGTAATACATCGGAAAACCATGTCTGTAGGGCAGATTCCAGCAATGTGGGCCCAATAGAGTGTCTAGAATCTGTGGTGTTCTGTATACAATGCTGTAACTACATCAGGAAGCATTGTATCGCAGATTCCAATGCTCTGGGCCCTCTATAGCGTCTATAATAGGTGGCGTTCTGTAGTCAGCAGTGTGCTAAGTCAGAAAACAATGTGGTGTGTGGCAGGTTCCAATCAACTGGGCCTGATCTGTGGTGCCCTGTTAACTAATACTGTATACTGCAACAGAAAACTGTGCCTATATCACAGATTTTAAAGCACTGGGACTTCTATAGCGTCCATAATCTGTGGCGTTCTGTAGTTCACAGTGTAGTACATTGGAAAACCATGTCTGTAGGGCAGATTCCAGCAAAGTGGGCCCAATAGAGTGTCTAGAATCGGTGGCGTTCTGTATACAATGCTGTAACTACATCAGGAAGCATTGTATCGCAGATTCCAATGCTCTGGGCCATCTATAGCGTCTAGAATAGGTGGCGTTCTGTAGCCCGCAGTGTGCTAAGTCAGAAAACAGTGTGGTGTGTGGCAGGTTCCAGTCAACCGGGCCTGATCTGTGGTTCCCTGTTTACCAATACTGTATACTGCAACAGAAAACTGTGCCTATATTTTACAGATTTCAAAGCTCTGGGCCTTTTGTAGCGTCCATAATCTTTGGCGTTCTGTAGTTCACAGTGTAATACATTGGAAAACCATGTCTGTAGGGCAGATTCCAGCAATGTGGGCCCAATAGAGTGTCTAGAATCTGTGGCGTTCTGTATACAATGCTGTAACTACATCAGGAAGCATTGTATCACAGATTCCAATGCTCTGGGCCCTCTATGGTATCTAGAATAGGTGGCGTTCTGTAGCCAGCAGTGTGCTAAGTCAGAAAACAGTGTGGTGTGTGGCAGGTTCCAATCAACCGGGCCTGATCTGTGGTGCCCTGTTTACCAATACTGTATACTGCAACAGAAAACTGTGCCTATATCACAGATTCCAAAGCTCTGGGTCTTCTATAGCGTCCATAATCTGTGGCGTTCTGTAGTTCACAGTGTAATACATTGGAAAACCATGTCTGTAGGTAAGATTCCAGCAATCTGGGCCAAAGAGAGTGTCTAGAATCTGTGGTGTTCTGTATACAGTGCTGTAACTACATCAGGAAGCATTGCATCGCAGATTCCAACGCTCTGGGCCCTCTGAAGCGTCTAGAATAGGTGGCGTTCTTTAGTCAGCAGTGTGCTAAGTCAGAAAACAGTGTGGTGTGTGGCAGGTTCCAATCAAACAGGCCTCATCTGTGGTGCCCTGTTACACATACTGTATACTGCAACAGGAAACTGTGCCTATATCACAGATTCCAAAGCTGTGGGCCTTCTGTAGCGTCCATACTCTGTTGCGTTCTGTAGTTCACAGTGTAATACATCGGAAAACCATGTCTGTAGGGCAGATTCAAGCAATCTGGGCCCAACAGAGTGTTTAGAATCTGTGGCGTTCTGTATACAATGCTGTATCTACACCAGGAAGCATTGTATCGCAGATTCCAACACTCTAGGCCCTCTGAAGCGTTTAGAATAGGTGGCGTTCTGTAGCCAGCAGTGTGCTAAGTCAGAAAACAGTGTGGTGTGTGGCAGGTTCCAATCAACCAAGCCTGATCTGTGGTGCCCTGTTTACCAAAACTGTATACTGCAATAGAAAACTGTGCCTATATCACAGATTCCAAAGCTCTGGGCCTTCTATAGCGTCCATAATCTGTGGTGTTCTGTAGTTCACAGTGTAGTACATTGGAAAACCATATCTGTAGGGCAGATTTCAGTAATCTGGGCCCAAGAGACTGTCTAGAATCTGTGGAGTTCTGTATACAATGCTGTAACTACATCAGGAAGCATTGTATCGCAGATTCCAATGCTCTGGGCCCTTTATAGCGTCTAGAATCTGTGGCGTTCTGTAGCCAGCAGTGTGCTAAGTCAGAAAACAGTGTGGTGTGTGGCAGGTTCCAATCAACTGGGCCTGATCTGTGGTGCCCTGTTACCAATACTGTATACTGCAAAAGAAAACTGTTCCTATATCACAGATTTCAAAGCTCAGGGCCTTCTGTAGCATCCATAATCTGTGGCGTTCTGCAGTTCACAGTGTAATACATCGGAAAACCATGTCTGTAGGGCAGATTCCAGCAAAGTGGGCCCAATAGAGTGTCTAGAATCTGTGGCGTTCTGTATACAATTCTGTAACTACATCAGGAAGCATTGTATTGCAGATCCCAGCGCTCTGGGCCCTCTGAATTCTCTGGAATCAGTGGCATTCTGTAGCCAGCAGTGTGCTAAGTCAGAAAACAATGTGGTGTGTGGCAGGTTCCAATCAACTGGGCCTGATCTGTGGTGCCCTGTTTACTAATACTGTATACTGCAACAGAAAACTGTGCCTATATCACAGGTTTTAAAGCACTGGGACTCCTATAGCGTCCATAATCTGTGGCGTTCTGTCGTTCACAGTGTAGTACATTGGAAAACCATGTGTGTAGGGCAGATTCCAGCAAAGTGGGCCCAATAGAGTGTCTAGAATCTGTGGCGTTCTGTATACAATGCTGTAACTACATCAGGAAGCATTGTATCGCAGATTCCAACGCACTGGGCCCTCTATTGCATCTGGAATCTGTGGCGTTCTGTAGCCAGCAGTGTGCTAAGTCAGAAAACAGTGTGGTGTGTGGCAGGTTCCAATCAAACAGGCCTCATCTGTGGTGCCGTGTTACCAATACTGTATACTGCAAGAGGAAACTGTGCCTATATCACATATTCTAAAGCTGTGGGCCTTCTGTAGCGTCCATACTCTGTTGCGTTCTGTAGTTCACAGTGTAATACATCGGAAAACCATGTCTGTAGGGCAGATTCAAGCAATCTGGGCCCAACAGAGTGTTTAGAATCTGTGGCGTTCTGTATACAATGCTGTATCTACACCAGGAAGCATTGTATCGCAGATTCCAACACTCTAGGCCCTCTGAAGCGTCTAGAATAGGTGGCGTTCTGTAGCCAGCAGTGTGCTAAGTCAGAAAACAGTGTGGTGTGCAGCAGGTTCCAATCAACCAAGCCTGATCTGTGGTGAAAAGAGAAGAGGGTCAGTCAGGAGAAGACAGAAGTGTCTCCCTGATTACTGCTCGGTGAACAAGATCAATAAACTAAGGGGGCAGTAACTATTAAAACATTGTTTTTATTAAATCATAGGAGTAAAAAAGACGGCCCCTACAGACAAACAACAAGTAAGACTGATACATACAAAGACTGGTATATGGATGGAAACCAGTATATTAGAGCTCCTGTCTGGGCCACCCCTTGCGGGGCATTTTTGGACCCCGTCCTGAGGATTTATGTTATAGGCTGGACTAGGCCAAGCAGGGACTGATTAGGGCTAGTCACTGTCATCCGACATTGCTGTGCCTAACCTGCTACTTATGGTCGTGTCCACCTCTCTTTCACACCATATATAATATACTGGTTTCCATCCATATACCAGTCTTTGTATGTATCAGTCTTACTTGTTGTTTGTCTGTAGGGGCCGTCTTTTTTACTCCTATGATTTAATAAAAACAATGTTTTAATAGTTACTGCCCCCTTAGTTTATTGATCTTGTTCACCGAGCAGTAATCAGGGAGACACTCCTGTCTTCTCCTGACTGACCCTCTTCTCTTTTCGTAATTATACTACAGGGGAATGTCAGGATTTCTGAGTACAGGTTTGGATAGGAACATATGGGTATCAGAGGCTAGCGTGGTTTTCTCTGAGCAAACCTTTGTCCAGAAAAAATACACACCCACTCTGAATGGCGCTTTCTCCGAACTTACCCATCTCTATAGGGAACAAATCAGCTCTTGGTGGGAGGTGCAGGGCCTGGAGCACTATATTAAACAGGGAATAGTGCCCAGGGGTCTGCGAATAACTCTGTCCCCGGCACACCGTATCAGGAACCCAGAATTCCTGAAGAGCTGGGAGAGAGAAGCAACATCTAGTTCCCTAAGACTTATGCAGCTTCTCCTAGATGAGGAGAAGCAGGTTTTGGGTAGAATAGAAAATAACATTAACGAACAGATTGAGATTGCCAAGAAATTTCAGTCTGAACCAGAGTTCGCAACCAAGGAGGTCCAGCTACAAAACGCGGTGGAGAGGTTTCAATATCAACTCAAAGACCGCAAACATTAGCAGTTCAATAGAGATTCCCAGGACTTCCGGGACAATAGGGCTTATCAATTTCTGACCAATCCACCAATCACGCAGAACACAGATATCTCCTCCACGGACACCGAGATATCTGACGGGGAAAGAGAGGGACTCCCTAGGAATCGGGGGCGAGGACGAGGACGGGGGTCGAACAGGTCTAGGGGACATAATTATCGCCCAAGACAGAATACACAAAACCCCCCCAAAATCTCCAGACACCAGCATCAGACTCCCCTTTTTTAGATCAGGGGGCACACTACTACCCCCTGAGGAATCGGAAGATTCAGTCATAGACGTGATACCGGTGACTGTAGTGCCTCACGCTAACGACAAACGGATAATTAACCTCTCTTCTCGCACTCTCTCCCAAGCAGAACTGAAATTGTTGGGACGAGGACTTTCATTTGTCCCCACCAACAAGTTCGATGCGTTTAGGTGGATAAGGGATCTCCACCTCTTTGCACGGAAATTAAAGTGGCATAAGTTCCACAAGCTCAGGGACAAGAGAGAGAGCAGAGAACTGGGCGTTCCCTGAAGGATTTACACCTCCTTTACAATCTAGACCAAACCCCACCGAACGCTGAAGGGCTAGGTCCATTTACAGCCCTCAAAAAGAAAAACACCCGAATGCCCCCGATGGGTGAGGTATCATGTGTTGATGTCTTCCTGGGACAGGTCACTACTGATCTATCCACCATACATCACATCCCACAAAAATTCAACTGCAGCAGGGAAGAAAGGATGGCGATTGCTGATCTGGAAAGGGATAAAGACATCATCATAAAGCTCTCAGACAAAGGGGGCAACATTGTAGTAATGAACAGATCGGCCTATCGGAGTATGTGTCTCGCAGTCCTGGAGGATGAGATGGGATACGAGATACTCCCCAGCAACCCTACGGCTGCACTACAGGGGACTCTGAGACACATCCTGGATAGAGCTAAGAAAGCCTCCCTCATCAGTGGAGAGGAACATGAATTTTTATATCCACTCCACCCGGTCACGGCTACATTTTATTGTCTGCCGAAAGTCCACAAGGAGACAACCCCCATTAGGGGACGTCCAATCGTCTCTGGGGTAGGGAGTCTTTCCCAAAACAGTGGCATCTACGTGGACAGGGTGTTACGCCCCTTTGTGTCATCCCTGCCGTCCTACATTAGGGACACGGGGGATCTACTAGGTAATCTTGAGGACATCTGTATCGAGCCACACTGGTTTCTGGCGTCTGTGGATGTGGAGGCCCTGTACTCCTCCATCCCCCATGAGTGCGGTTTGGAGGCAAGCGGCCATTTTTTAAAAACCAGGGGTCAACAATTTGTGGAGCACAATACCTTCACTCTGGAACTACTGAGGTTCATATTGGTGAGAAACTTTTTTCTGTACGATGGTTCTGTGTACCACCAGCTCAGGGGCACCGCGATGGGTAGCTCCTGTGCCCCATCGTATGCTAACTTGCTCCTGGGCTGGTGGGAGGAGTCGGTGGTATTTGCCGAACCGACACCATGGTTCTCGGACATGGTCGCTCTCTGGTCCCGCTACATCGACGATATTTTCGTGTTATGGAGCGGACCAGAGAGCGACTTTGAAAGGTTCATCTCTGAGTTGAACATTAACAATTTCAACCTGAGGTTCACCTCGGTGATCATGGAGGATCACCTCCCCTTTCTAGATGTGGTGATTTGCAGGGATGGGAGAGGTGGGCTCAGCACCTCCATCTACCGCAAACCCACATCCACCAACTCTCTCCTCAGGTGGGACAGCTGCCACCGTGTGCCCCTCAAGAGAGGAATTCCGACCGGACAGTACCTTAGGTTGAAACGCAACTGTTCAGAGCCTGGGGACTTCAGACGCCAGGCGAGGGACCTTAGAGCAAGATTTCAGGAGAGGGGGTACCCTGATAGGACTCTTCAGCTTGGCGTATGAGAAGACCAAATTACGTACGCGGACAGAACTTCTCCACCCCGTAACCAGCAAGGAGAGAGAACCTCAAGGTACTGTCCGGATGATAGGAACGTTTGGTGCCGCAGCCTCCCAAGTCAGGAGGATCCTGGCCCGACACTGGAAGACACTCCTAATGGACCCTGACCTCACAGAGGTCTTGGGCCCTAGCTTCTCACTAACGTTCCGAAGAGGCAACAATTTGCGAGACAGGCTAGTACATAGTCACTTCGTCCCGACGACTAAGCCACGGACATGGCTGAATACACCCGTGATAGGCTGCCACAGATGTGGACATTGCAGCTTTTGTGGCAGCCTCTCACAAGGTAAGTCCTTCACTGGAGAACCGAACAACACGGTCTATCAGGTGAAGGACTTCATGAACTGCCGCACGGCGGGCGTGATCTACCTGGTAACATGCGTGTGCGGACTCCGATATATAGGAAAAACGTTCAGAGAACTACGCAAGCGCATGGGAGAACACCTAGGGGACATTCGTAATAACAAGGACACCCCCATAGCACGCCACGTGCAGATGGCACATGACGGACGCACCTCGGCCATTTCGTTCATGGCCATTGAACGGGTGCATAAACCCACACGAGGGGGAGACTGGAACAGGCTCATCTTACAGAGAGAGTGCTGGTGGACCTTCACCCTGAATACAGTCACCCCTCAGGGCCTAAATGAACAAATCAACTTCACCTGTTTCCTCTAAATATCAAAGGTTCCTATCATACTCCTGATACCGGCCAATCCTGGTCATTTAAACCCTGTACACCCGGTCTAAATAGGGGAACAATGGATAGGCACTACCACGTCCCCTTAAACATGAGGGACGGTGGGGTTATGATCTAACCAGACCAAAGAGCATGGTCTTGCTCCCCCCCGTTCCCTTTATAGTGTCACTTCCCCCATCTACTAATAATGATGGGGTTAACTAGCCCCTCCGACTTTATTAATTGTCTAAAGTAGGGAGGCTAATCAGATTCTGAAGGTATGCATACTATAGGAGTGGATATGCATATTATCTTAAAAGTCTTATTGTATTGTAGTCTGACAGGACACTCATTCACCTAGGACTTTTTGGTTTCACTGTGCTCCCATCACGTGACCCCCGCGACGTCAAGACATCCCAGTGACGTGGGCGGACTATCGCGGTCACGTGATGCGGAAGCACATTGGTGCGTTCCACCTCGGCATTTGAGACGCAAGAATATTCGCCGCGCATGCGCAAACGCGATGTTCCTGGTCACGTGATCGCGCTTCACCTCAGCCTTGGAGACGCAGGGAATATTCGCTGCGCATGCGCAAGAGATATTCGCTGCGCATGCGCGGGGAATGTTCGCCACGCATGCGCAAATGCGACTTTTCTGGTCGCGTGACCGCATTACAGGCGCATCTTCCATGACGTCACATGGAGGCGCCGGAAGCTCGTTTGTGGAACACACATGGCCCCACAGCCCTTTAAAAGGGGCGTTTTTCGCCACATTAGATGCCGGTCACTCCACCACTGAAGACACCACCACCACCCTGGGTCTCAGCCTTCCGGTGGGAAAAAGCTACACGCTTGACCGCTGCCACACAATAAGTAAGTAACTACCCTCCTTGGCTCCATGTGGGCTGTAGGCATATGTATGATGTTACACTATACTTACTTTCTTTGTTTCGGAAATTATTCTTAGACTCAGCTGCGAACTGACTCTAGCTACTTGCCCCGTGTCCCCTGATGAATCCTGGGGCAAATCTTTTTGAAGAAACGCGTCGGGACACTTAAGTATTCCTCTCACTCTTTAACCACCTCGGTGGTCATTTTCTGTGGTGGGGTTACGTCTTATGATATATATGAGTGTTTTTTGCTCCTGCACTAGGGCCTGACAGGGTTACCTACGCAGGTTAAGAGCTCCTGTCTGGGCCACCCCTTGGGGGGCATTTTTGGACCCCGTCCTGAGGATTTATGTTATAGGGTGGACTAGGCCAAGCAGGGACTGATTAGGGCTAGTCACTGTCATCCGACATTACTGTGCCTAACCTGCTACTTATGGTCGTGTCCACCTCTCTTTCAAACCATATATAATATACTGGTTTCCATCCATATACCAGTCTTTGTATGTATCAGTCTTACGTGTTGTTTGTCTGTAGGGGCCGTCTTTTTTACTCCTATGATTTAATAAAAACAATGTTTTAATAGTTAATGCCCCCTTAGTTTCCTGATCTGTGGTGCCCTGTTTACCAAAACTGCATACTGCAATAGAAAACTGTGCCTATATCACAGATTCCAAAGCTCTGGGCCTTCTATAGCGTCCATAATCTGTGGTGTTCTGTAGTTCACAGTGTAGTACATTGGAAAACCATATCAGTAGGGCAGATTTCAGTAATCTGGGCCCAAGAGACTGTCTAGAATCTGTGGAGTTCTGTATACAATGCTGTAACTACAGCAGGAAGCATTGTATCGCAGATTCCAATGCTCTGGGCCCTCTATAGCGTCTAGAATCTGTGGCGTTCTGTAGCCAGCAGTGTGCTAAGTCAAAAAACAGTGTGGTGTGTGGCAGGTTCCAATCAACTGGGCCTGATCTGTGGTGCCCTGTTACCAATACTGCATACTGCAAAAAAAAAACTGTTCCTATATCACAGATTTCAAAGCTCAGGGCCTTCTGTAGCGTCCATAATCTGTGGCGTTCTGCAGTTCACAGTGTAATACATCGGAAAACCATGTCTGTAGGGCAGATTCCAGCAAATTGGGCCCAATAGAGTGTCTAGAATCTGTGGCGTTCTGTATACAATGCTGTAACTACATCAGGAAGCATTGTATCGCAGATTCCAATGCTCTGGGCCCGCTATAGCGTCTAGAATAGGTGACGTTCTGTAGCCAGCAGTGTGCTAAGTCAGAAAACAATGTGGTGTGTGGCAGGTTCCAATCAACCGGGCCTGATCTGTGGTGCACTGTTTACTAATACTGTATACCGCAACAGAAAACTGTGCCTATATCACAGATTTTAAAGCACTGGGACTTCTATAGCGTCCATAATCTGTGGCGTTCTGTAGTTCAGTGTAGTACATTGGAAAACCATGTCTGCAGATTCCAGCAAAGTGGGCCCAATAGAGTGTCTAGAATCTGTGGCGTTCTGTATACAATGCTGTAACTACATCAGGAAGCATTGTATCACAGATTCCAATGCTCTGGGCCATCTATAGCGTCTAGAATAGGTGGCGTTCTGTAGCCCGCAGTGTGCTAAGTCAGAAAACAGTGTGGTGTGTGGCAGGTTCCAATCAAACGGGCCTGATCTGTGGTGCCCTGTTACCAATACTGTATACTGGAACAGAAAACTGTGCCTATATTAATGATTTCAAAGCTCTGGGCCTTCTGTAGCGTCCATAATCTGTAGCAGTCTGTAGTTCCCAGTGTAATACATCGGAAAACCATGTCTGTAGGGCAGATTACAGCAATCTGGGTCCAAGAGAGTCTCTAGAATCTGTGGCGTTCTGTATACAATGCTGTAACTATATCAGGAAGCATTGTATCGCAGATTCCAACGCTCTGGGCCCTCTGAAGCGTCTAGAATAGGTGGCGTTCTGTAGCCCGCAGTGTGCTAAGTCAGAAAACAGTGTGGTGTGTGGCAGGTTCCAGTCAACCGGGCCTGATCTGTGGTTCCCTGTTTACCAATACTGTATACTGCAACAGAATACTGTGAAGATATTTTACAGATTTCAAAGCTCTGGGCCTTCTGTAGCGTCCATAATCTGTGGCGTTCTGTAGTTCAGTGTAATACATCGGAAAACCATGTCTGTAGGGCAGATTCCAGCAATGTGGGCCCAATAGAGTGTCTAGAATCTGTGGCGTTCTGTATACAATGCTGTAACTACATCAGGAAGCATTGTATCGCAGATTCCAATTCTCTGGGCCCTCTATGGCATCTAGAATAGGTGGCGTTCTGTAGCCAGCAGTGTGCTAAGTCAGAAAACAATGTGGTGTGTGGCAGGTTCCAATCAACCGGGCCTGATCTGTGGTGCCCTGTTTACCAATACTGTATACTGCAACAGAAAACTGTGCCTATATCACAGATTCCAAAGCTCTGGGTCTTCTATAGCATCCATAATCTGTGGCGTTCTGTAGTTCACAGTGTAATACATTGGAAAACCATGTCTGTAGGTCAGATTCCAGCAATCTGGCCCAAAGAGAGTGTCTAGAATCTATGGTGTTCTGTATGCAGTGCTGTAACTACATCAGGAAGCATTGCATCGCAGATTCCAACGCTCTGGGCCCTCTATTGCATCTGGAATCTGTGGCATTCTGTAGCCAGCAGTGTGCTAAGTCAGAAAACAGTGTGGTGTGTGGCAGGTTCCAATCAACCGGGCCTGATCTGTGGTGCCCTGTTTACTAATACCGTATACTGCAACAGAAAACTGTGCCTATATCACAGATTTTAAAGCACTGGACTTCTATAGCGTCCATAATCTGTGGCGTTCTGTAGTTCACAGTGTAGTACATTGGAAAACCATGTCTGTAGGGCAGATTCCAGCAAAGTGGGCCCAATAGAGTGTCTAGAATCTGTGGCGTTCTGTATACAATGCTGTAACTACATCAGGAAGCATTGTATCGCAGATTCCAATGCTGTGGGCCATCTATAGCGTCTAGAATAGGTGGCGTTCTGTAGCCCGCAGTGTGCTAAGTCAGAAAACAGTGTGGTGTGTGGCAGGCTCCAATCAAACGGGCCTGATCTCTGGTGCCCTGTTACCAATACTGTATACTGGAACAGAAAACTGTCCCTATAGCAATGATTTCAAAGCTCTGGGCCTTCTGTAGCGTCCATAATCTGTAGCGGTCTGTACTTCCCAGTGTAATACATTGGAAAACTATGTCTGTAGGGCAGATTACAGCAATCTGGGTCCAAGAGAGTCTCTAGAATCTGTGGCGTTCTGTATACAATGCTGTAACTACATCAGAAAGCATTGTATCGCGGATTCCAACGCTCTGGGGCCACTATTGAATCTGGAATCTGTGGCGTTCTGTAGCCAGCAGTGTGCTAAGTCAGAAAACAGTGTGGTGTGTGGCAGGTTCCAATCAAACAGGCCTCATCTGTGGTGCTGTGTTACCAATACTGTATACTGCAACAGGAAACTGTGCCTATATCACAGATTCCAAAGCTGTGGGCCTTCTGTAGCGTCCATTCTCTGTTGCGTTCTGTAGTTCACAGTGTAATACATCGGAAAACCATGTCTGTAGGGCAGATTCCAGTAATCTGGGCCCAACAGAGTGTTTAGAATCTGTGGCGTTCTGTATACAATGCTGTATCTACACCAAGAAGCATTGTATCACAGATTCCAACGCTCTAGGCCCTCTGAAGCGTCTAGAATAGGTGGCGTTCTGTAGCCAGCAGTGTGCTAAGTCAGAAAACAGTGTGGTGTGTAGCAGGTTCCAATCAACCAAGCCTGATCTGTGGTGCCCTGTTACCAATACTGTATACTTCAACATAAAACTGTGCCTATATCACAGATTCCAAAGCTCTGGGCCTTCTGTAGCGTCCATAATCTGTGGCGTTCTGTAGTTTACAGTGTAATACATCGGAAAACAGTGTTTGTAGGGCAGATTCCAGCAAACTGGGCCCAAGAGAGTATTTAGAATCTGTGTCGTTCTGTATACAATGCTGTAACTACATCAGGAAGCATAGTATCGCAGATTCCAATGCTCTGGGCCCTCTATAGCGTCTAGAATAGGTGGCGTTCTGTAGCTAGCAGTGTGCTAATTCAGAAAACAATGTGGTGTGTGGCAGGTACCAATCAACCGGGCCTGATCTGTGGTGCCCTGTTTACTAATACTGTATACTGCAACAGGAAACTGTGCCTATATCACAGATTCCAAAGCTCTGGGCCTTCTTTAGCGTCCATAATCTGCGGCGTTCTGTAGTTCACAGTGTAATACTTGGGAAAACCATGTCTGTAGGGCAGATTCCAGCAATCTGGGCCCAACAGAGTGTTTAGAATCTGTGGCATTCTGTATACAATGCTGTAACTACACCAGGAAGCATTTTATCGCAAATTCCAACGCTCTAGGCCCTCTGAAGCGTCTAGAATAGGTGGCGTTCTGTAGCTAGCGGTGTGCTACGTCAGAAAACAATGTGGTGTGTGGCAGGTTCCAATCAACCGGACCTGATCTGTGGTGCCCTGTTTACCAAAACTGTATACTGCAATAGAAAACTGTGCCTATATCACAGATTTCAAAGCTCTGGGCCTTCTATAGCTTCCATAATCTGTGGTGTTCTGTAGTTCACAGTGTAGTACATTGGAAAACCATGTCTGTAGGGCAGATTCCAGCAATCTGGGCCCAAGAGAGTGTCTACAATCTGTGGAGTTCTGTATACAATGCTGTAACTACATCAGGAAGCATTGTATCGCAGATTCCAACGCTCTGGGCCCTCTATAGCGTCTGGAATCTGTGGCGTTCTGTAGCCAGCAGTGTGCTAAATCAGAAAACAGTGTGGTGTGTGGCAGGTTCCAATGAACCGGGCCTGATCTGTGGTACCCTGTTATTAGTACTGTATACTGCAACAGAAAACTGTGCCTATATCACAGATTTCAAAGCTCTGGGCCTTCTATAGCGTCCATAATCTGTGGCGTTCTGTAGTTCACAGTGTAATACATTGGAAAACCATGTCTGTAGGTCAGATTCCAGCAATCTGGGCCAAAGAGAGTGTCTAGAATCTGTGGTGTTCTGTATACAGTGCTGTAACTACATCAGGAAGCATTGTATCGCAGATTCCAACTCTCTGGGTCCTCTGAAGCGTCTAGAATAGGTGGCGTTCTGTAGTCAGCAGTGTGCTAAGTCAGAAAACAGTGTGGTGTGTGGCAGGTTCCAATCAACCGGGCCTCATCTGTGGTGCCCTGTTACCAATACTGTATACTGCAAAAGAAAACTGTGCCTATATCACAGATACCAAAGCTTTGGGCCTTCTGTAGCGTCCATAATCTGTGGCGTTCTGTAGTTCACAGTGTAGTACATTGGAAACCATGTCTGTAGGGCAGATTCCAGCAATCTGGGCACAAGAGTGTCTAGAATCTGTGGCGTTCTGTATACAATGCTGTAACTGCATCAGGAAGCATTGTATCGCAGATCCCAGCGCTCTGGACCCTCTGAAGTCTCTGGAATCAGTGGCATTCTGTAGCCAGCAGTGTGCTAAGTCAGAAAACAGTGTGGTGTTTGGCAGGTTTCAATCAACCGGGCCTGATCTGTGGTGCCCTGTTACCAATTCTGTATACTGCAACAGAAAACTGTGCCTATATCACAGATACCAAAGCTTTGGGCCTTCTGTAACGTCCATAATCTGTGGCGTTCTGTAGTTCACAGTGTAATACATCGGAAAACCATGTCAGTAAGGCAGATTCCATCAATCTGGGCCCAACAGAGTGTCTAGAATCTGTGGCGTTCTGTATACAATGCTGTAACTACATCAGGAAGCATTGTATCGCAGAAACACTTTTTCCTAGTGCATAAGTGTCTTGTCACTTCTCTCCCTATGGTCAGCTTACAGGAAAATCGTGGCAACCATGTGGTATAAGGGTTTTATAGGTCTCTGCCTAGATGTGAAATCACAGAGGGATGGCTACCTGCGGTTTGTCTTGCTGCATGGCATTATAGGTGATCTCGCATTCACGGACTTGTCTCCTCTACACTTAATTTCACGTTCTAACACTTACAGCCACCGTTTTTGGAAAACTGATTCATTACAACAAAGTAACATAGTTACATAGTATATAAGGCCGAAAACAGACATTTGTCCATCCAGTTCGGCCTGTTATCCTGCAAGTTGATCCAGAGGAAGGCCAAAAAATGGTAGAAGCCATTTTTTCCCACTTTAGGGGAAAAAATTCCTTCCCGACTCCAATCAGAATAACTCCCTGGATGCACGACCCATCTCTAGTAGCTATAGCCTGTAATATTATTACACTCCAGAAATACATCAAAGCACCTCTTGAACTCTTTTAGTGAACTCACCATCACAACCTCCTCAGGCAGAAAGTTCCATAGTCTCACTGCTCTTACCATATAGATTTCTTTTCTATGTTTGTGTACAAATCTTCTTTCCTGCAGACGCAGAGGATTTCCCATTGTTGTGACAAGGGGATATCCTCTGCGTCTGGAGGAAAGAAGGTTTGTACACAAACATAGAAGAGGATTCCCAAGGAGTCCTGGGGATAAATAGATGATGGGAGAAATCTTTGTACTGACCCCCGATATATTATACATAGTAATTAGATCTCCCCTCTTTTTTCTAAAGGGAATAACCCTAATGTTGATAATCTTTCAGGGTACTGTAGTCCTCCCATTCCAGTTATTACTTTAGTTGCCCTACTCTGTACCCTCTCCAGCTCCTCTGCTATGTCTGCCTTGTTCACAGGAACCCAGAACTGTGCACAGTACTCCATGTTTGGTCTGACTAGTGATTTGTAAAGTAGTAGGACTATTTTCTCTTCACGGGCATCTATGCCCCTTTTGATGCAACCCATTATCTTATTGGCCTTTGCAGCAGCTGCCTGACACTGGTTTTTATAGCTTAGTTTGCTGTTCACTAAAATTCCTTCAGTATGCTGTCTGCATTCGCAATTCTGTTCCGTTCCGTTATGCGGATCCTGGAAAAAAGTAGAACATATCTTAATGCGAATGACATGCGGAAAGGTACCAAATGTCATCGACATGTCATCCGGATGTCACAACCAGACAGCTGAGAAGCTCTGACAGAAGCCTTTCAGAACCTCCTCCTTGAGTTTTCTTTGTTTTTGGTTTTCAGTTCCTCATCTCGTTAGCCTCTCTCAGCTGTCATGTAGTTGGACTGATTGCATCCCTTTAAATTCCTCCCCATAATGCATTAGTGTGCGGTTTATACAGCTTCCTGGAGTGTGTGTGCATGCTGATCCTATCAGTCTTCTACAAGTTAAGTGTTGTACATTCATTTGTGATTTTCTGTTTGCTGGATCCCAGGTGACCCTGACTCCCTCTGTGTCTAGTGTAGGGAGCCGGTGGTCGTGTCCCCTCACTATTGTAGGGTGTTCAGGTGTTATATAGTCGAGGTACGAGGATATGCGATCATCCACCATTGGGATTATCGCAAAGGCTGAGCAGTAAGGGAGAGAGCCAGGTCTGATGCAGGGGTCTCCCTTTTTGTTCCTTAGTTTTGGATCCAGTGAGTCATATATTCATTGTGCATTGTCTTGTTTCCTGTACACCTTCCGTGACATTATAAACCGCCAAAACCGTCTCAAGCATGGATCCGGTTTCACTTTTGACTGAACGCTTCCAGGGTCTTTCATTGGAGGTAGCTGATCTCCGTAAGACTCTTTCTCAGTTTCTAGTGACCGGTTCAGCTTGCGTTCATGGAGTTTGTTCTGAGCCTAAGATCTCGCTCCCGGATACGTTCTCTGGGGGTAGTGAGAATTTTGTGCGTTTCAGAGAGGCTTGCAAACTCCATTTTCGCCTTCTTCCCCATTCCTCTGGTGATGAGGAACGGAGGGTGGGGATCATTATATCGCTTGCTCAGGGGTAACGCTCAGTCGTGGGCTTTTTCGCTGCCGGTGGGGGCACGGCCCCTCCGTTCAGTGGATGAATTATTTTTAGCCCTGGATCAGATATATGATGATCCGGATCGTGTTGCTTTGGCTGAGTCTAGACTACGTCTGTTATGCCAGGGTAAACAATCCGCAGAGATATACTGCTCAGAATTTCGGAGATGGGCAGCTGATACTGGTTGGAATGATGCTGCACTCCGAAGTCAATTTTTCCATGGTCTTTCAGAGGGATTGAAAGATGCATTTGCCTTTCATGAGAAGCCTATCTCCTTGGACTCTGCTATGTCTCAGGCCGTTCGTATTGACAGGCGTCTTAGAGAGAGAGGAGAGATCTCTCCTTCCTGTCATACTCAGTCCCAGGACAGTGCAGCGGTCTCATTCTGTGCGCAGGGGTCTCAGTCGCTGTCAGCCCCTTCTGAGTAGGAGCCCATGCAGCTGGGGTTGATTGCCTCTGACAATAGAAGATTCAGCCCGCATGGGAAGGTTTGTTTTTGTTGTGGAGGTATAAATCATTTGGCAAATGTTTGTCCCTCTAGGAGATTCAGGCAGTTTTCTGGGAGTAATAAAGAAACAAAAAGGAAAAAATCTTTTAAAAATGTTCCATCTGTTACTATTGGCAGGGTCTAGGCGGAAATTTAAGGTTTTCCATTTGCTTGTAGTTCCCGTTTTGCCCTGCCTGCCAGGGTGGCGCTAGAGAGCAAGAACATTTTTGTGAGATTTTTGTAGATAGTGGAGCAGCTGTCAATCTCATTGATAATCATTTTGCGATAACTCATGGTTTCCAGGTGTGCACTTTGGGAAAGGATATTCCTGTTTTTACTATTGATTCCGCTCCACTTTCTCAGAAATCATTAAAGGGCATAGTTCACAATATTCGTTTAATTGTGAGTGATGCTCATGTTGAGGATGTGTCATGTTTCATCCTTAGCGGATTACCTCATGGACACGCAGAGATTGACAGGCAGACATGGAGACGCAGAGATGGAGACGCAGAGATGGAGACGCAGAGATGGAGACGCAGAGATGGAGACGCAGAGATGGAGACGCAGAGATGGAGACGCAGAGATGGAGACGCAGAGATGGAGACGCAGAGATGGACACGCAGAGATGGAGACGCAGAGATGGACACGCAGAGATGGACACGCAGAGATGGACAGGCAGAGATGTACAAGCAGAGATGTACAAGCAGAGATGTACAAGCAGAGATGTACAAGCAGAGATTGACAGGCAGACATGGAGACGCAGAGATGGAGACGCAGAGATGGAGACGCAGAGATGGAGACGCAGAGATGGAGACGCAGAGATGGAGAGGCCGAGATGGAGAGGCCGAGATGGAGAGGCCGAGATGGAGAGACCGAGATGGAGAGGCCGAGATGGAGAGGCCGAGATGGAGAGGCCGAGATGGAGAGGCCGAGATGGAGATGCAAAGATTGACACGCAGACATGGACATGGAGACGCAGAGATGGACAGGCAGAGATGGACAGGCAGAGATGGACAGGCAGAGATGGACAGGCAGACATGGACAGGCAGAGATGGACACGCAGAGATGGACAGGCAGAGATGGACAGGCAGAGATGGACACACAGAGATGGACAGGCAGAGATGGACAGTCAGAGATGGACAGTCAGAGATGGACAGTCAGAGATGGACAGTCAGAGATGGACACGCAGAGATGGACACGCAGAGATGGACAGGCAGACATGGACAAGCAGAGATGGACACGGAGAGATGGACACGCAGCGATACCTAGGCAGCGATACATAGGCACAGATACAGAGGCAGAGATACAGAGACACAGATAGATAGACATACTGTAGATACAGAGACAGAGATTTAGAGAAATGGAAACAGAGAAAGAGATACAGAGACTCAGAGAGAGATACAGAGACACATATACAAAGATACATAGACAGAGATAGAAAGACAAAGAAAGACCCCGATAAACATATAGACTGAGATAGTTTGAGTTAGAAGTTTATTAATATCTAAGTTTTGTCAGATATATATATATGAAACTAACAAACTATTTTACTAATATTCTATGAATAAATGAAATTCTTTGCCTAAATTTTTTTTAAATAAATTTTTATTTAAAAAGTTAATAGGATTATATGCAACAAAAAAATTCAAGATATGGATCTAACGGATGAAGAAATTTCAAGACAAAATTCACAAAGTACTCTGGTGAGTTTTTGAAAAGCATAATATTTGAACTATGCATTACCAATAAATGTAATAGTACTTAGCCTTTGAAAAAACACAAAACACTAGGTCAGCTGAGCGCTGCCATCAGCCAGTGCTACAGCCTGGTATAAATATACTCCCAGGACTAAAATGGCTGACTCCTCCCAGTTGAGATATATTTCTGAAGATACCGGAGGACATACCTGGAGAACGTATCGTCTCCCTGGGCTAATAGTAAGTAAAGGGAGATGCATTGGCGCCATTTTATATGTCAGTATACTTATTTGATATTTTTTATCATAATGAAAGGCCCTCTTTATGTAGCTCATTTAGGGTATTTTCACGCTAGCGGCACGTACCTCCTGCAGGCTGTTTCAGCGGGTAACCAGACTGTTGGATCCGTCTTGCCGCTTGTGAACGTTTGCCCCCGGACTACTGATCCGGGTCATTTGGCCAGAATGGTGGCCAGGCGGAGTTCCTGCAGAGCAAAGGCGGCACACGCCAAGAGGATGCATTAATAAAAGTACAACATGTCCTAGTTTGATTCTGTCATGCACTCCACCTGGCCAACATTATATTTAATGGGTTACGGTCATTAGCTGTAGGACGAATCCAACAGGCTGTTCACCCGCCGTTCACTAACGGATATCCGTGCAGCTAGTGTGAAAGTAGCCTTGGTTGCTAACTTTGTCTGTTATTTCTCTATTTTTGAAAGCGCTCCCACGTTGACATTCCATATCCTAGATGAAACACACAGTCCCACAGCCTAAACAAAATCCAAAGTCAAGGGTATTTCTCCAGGCATATTCTAAATGATGAATATGCCTGGAGAATGGCAGTAGCGCCACGGCCTCCTCACAGCTCACCAAGCTCAGCGACATCCCTTGTATAGCGGCTGTGATTGGTATCACGCTCATCACCTTGCACTTCGATGGGGATGATGTCACGTGATTTATGAACCCCAAGTCAGGTAACCTATAAAAAGCACAGAGAAGGGCACCCCGCTCAAAGCAGCCTCGGAGCCTTGTCAAACAGCTGATCGACAGTGGTACTGGGTGTCAGACCACACCAATCAGATACTGATGACCTATCCACAGTCATATGTGATTGACATCTACTTCTCCTCTGATAACGCTCCGCCGTTGATCTAACCTCCAGAGACATTACATCATATGTGACTGATATCAGCCACTCCTTATATAACGCTCTAGTGCTGATATAACCTCCAGAGACATTATACCATATGTGACTGATATCAACTTCTCCTCTGATAACGCTCCAGCGCTGATCTAACCTCCAGAGACATTACATCATATGTGACTGATATCAGCCACTCCTTATATAACGCTCTAGTGCTGATATAACCTCCAGAGACATTATACCATATGTGACTGATATCAACTTCTCCTCGGATAACGCTCCAGCGCTGATCTAACCTCCAGAGACATTACATCATATGTGACTGATATCAGCCAATCCTTATACAACGCTCTAGTGCTGATATAACCTCCAGAGATATTATACCATATGTGACTGATATCAACTTCTCCTCTGATAACGCTCCAGCGCTGATCTAACCTCCAGAGACATTACATCATATGTGACTGATATCAGCCACTCCTTATATAACACTCTAGTGTTGATATAGCTTCTACAGGCATTACATCATATTAGCAGATGGAGTGAGTTGATGTGAAATTTTAAAATGTCACTAATGAAAAGAAAGGGAAGAAGTCAAATGGAGACATAACTTATTGGCTCATTCTAAAGTATCGGTGAGATAGTTAGTGGGAAGAGGTCTGTGAGGGGCTGGAACAACAGGGAGACACAACATGTGCAGGGACAGCAGCTTCATGAATCCTCTAACCTCCCTCCCACAGTAACTTACCCCAGTGCTGCTGTGTGGAGCAGTGGGACCAGTGATAGAACTTTATACTAGGGGCACAGTAACACAGTAGGTCATAAGTTGCCTCAGCATTATCTTCTGCTGGTGCCTGCATGGGCTCCTCTGGCTCCGCAACCACATAACACATGATGGAGTCTCAGACTGCAGAGAGACAAGTGGGTGGGGGGGTAGGTAATGTTTGCTAATGCTGGGTATCTATAGTTTTACTTTGGAGTAAGGAATAAGCCATGCAGGTATTGTGTTGTCCCTTTGCCAAAATAAAAAAAATGGTGCCAATGCTGCATTACAGCACCTTTCAAACAGCCAGGCACCTCACAGTATAGTAACTGTCCCGCTTGGTTAGTTTGTTCTGGCTGTAGTGTACGGAGACATGCAAGGGGCCCAAAAGGCGTTTCAATGGCATCCCGGTTGGCCAGTCAAAGCCTGCATGCAATACATTAATCTAGAACACCTAATTCAGATTAAGGTGGATACGTATCA